>NW_027397075.1:46460948-46643300 GCF_003265705.2 Callorhinus ursinus | reverse complement strand
TTTCTTTCTTTCTTTCTTTCTTTCTTTCTTTCTTTCTTTCTTTCTTTTCTTTTTCTTTCTTTCAAGATTTTATTTAATTATTTGACAGAGAGAGAGCACAAGCAGGGGGAGTGGCAGGCAGAGGGAGAAGCAGGCTCCTGGCTGAGCAGGGAGCCCGATGTGGGACTTGATCCCAGGACCCTGGGATCATGACCCGAGCTGAAGGCAGTTGCTTCAACTGAGCCACCCAGGTCCCCAAGAATGCCATTATTTTAGCAATTTAACCATTACATGGGTTAAGACTTTTTGAGACATAGAACTTTTCAACTTATTTGTTACAATAACTGAACTTTTGAAAACATATTTAAACCTGCCTTTTAAACATATTAAAACAGCTACAAATTCTGTTGTATTTTGACCCTCAAGTTTTTTCTATCCTGTCTTATTTCAGTCATTGTGAACCATGATTGAGTTTTGCTTTCATATAATGCATGTACTGAAGAGTATAAAATTTATAAACAATACTTACGCTATGGCCAAAAACACTGTGTTAGGACCTCATACCTAATATGGCTTTGTTGAATTCAGTTGCCCATATTTATGAGTCTAAGCAAAAAGAAATCTGACTATAGTACTGAAAGGCTCTTTGCTTTAGCAAGTAACCCCTTATAGGATCTTTATTGGACTCACTTAGGGCATGCTTCATAGCAAAGGCCAAGGCATAAGCTGGATCATTTTTCTTCTTAAGAGTAGTTGATTTAACCTGTGGTATAGCTAAAGCTCTGGAAAATGAAGCCTAATATTTCAAGCTCTTTCTTTGAGGATTGTGGAAAATAATAGCAAGTCTTTGAGTGGTGTCCTGGTCCTAGCTCTGTGAGTAAACTAGCATTTTACCTTAATAGAATAACAATATTCTAGACCTATTCCCTTACCTATTGAATGAAGTAGTAGATGAGTTCTAAGCTCCACAGCATATGATGGACTTTCTATTTTTCAGAGTGAACTGAAATTTGAAAAACTAACCTTGTAGGAAGACAAGGTTAGTGAAAATCTTAAATTGGTACTTAACTGTTTTCTTATAATTTTTTTTTTCTAGTAATACCAGATACTTGGGTTGCTGCCATGTACTGGCTCAGCAGCATAGCCCTTAGTGGTTATGTGGCTATAAAAATTATAAATAGAATGAAATATTAAAAGGTTATTTCTCAGTCAGTTCTACACTGGAAAAGGAGAGTTGAAGGTCCAGAGAGAAGCACAGGGAGGTGAAAGGAGGTTAGGACACACCTACCTTTGCTCACTTCTTAGACCTTTCTCAACAGCTGTGGTGGTATTTCTGCCCCTCTTGCCCTCATCTATCATATGGTATGTGTTTATTTGACTCAGTTCTTTGGCAGGCATAATCAGAGCACAAAATTGATACTTTCTGTTCCTATTTAATGCAGACATTAACCTCTACCAGTCTAGGTAATTTGGACTTTTGAGTATTTGATGTCTCCTCAGCTCATTTTAAGGATTTCATATTAAGTCCTTATGCTAAAGGGTTCCTAAATGGCAAAAGCTGTGAAGTCAGCTCTTTCTAAATAAAGTTGTAAACATAATAGCAGCGGGGAAATGGGAAGCAAAGTACTACAGATTTTTGTGACTGGCCGTCACTTACTTTCTCAAGGACAGTAATTAGGAAGCTGGAGAACAAGCTTCCTCTTTGGAAAGATTTACAACAGTGGTGACATAGAGTCAGATGGAATGGCTTGGCATATTTTTGTCCCAATCACATGACTTCTTCCCTGAATCCAGGTATCTCACCTCAGGGAGAAAGAGAGGCAGAGAAAATTTGTGGAGGTGTAAGAGAGTGACTTGAAGGAGGTGGTCTACGGAAGTGAAGCAGGGCACTCGTCAGGCGTGCTGGCCCAATTGTCTGGAGCAATAGAGAGCCTGCTTTGTTGAGCTAGATTTAAAGGGCAATTCTTTGTTCTTCTCCCAGGAAGAGGTAGGCAGAAACTGAAACTCCTCCTATTCCAGGAAGAGAGATCCGAACTGCCTTTTTGGAAAAGGATTAAATGACAAGCTTATCAGAGTCTCTTCTATCTCCATCTCCTTGCTGAAGACAGCTGCTATGGCTGGTAGTAAAGGAAGAGACCCTGAGTGTCTGCAAAGAACTACTGTGATTTCTTTTGGGCAGGAATACCTCCTACTGAATGTTGTGAGAAAGAATGACAAACAAACCAGCTTTTGGTCACACTTAAGAGTTGCTGCTATCCTGTTTTTGTAAACCCCAAAGAAATTTCATCAGAAAGGTAACCCTTCTAGTCTTGTTCACCAAATTCCTCCTAAAGTTAATCCACAAGGCAGGAGTTTGACCAACCCCACCGGAAAAGACAAAGGTCAAGAGATTCGAGTCTGTTTCAGTGATAATGATTGCAGTGTGAGGTTACCTTTTTCATGTGGGAGATATACATGAAATTGTCTCGAGAGTGACAGAAAACAAGAAGAAAAGGGGCTGTGGTGTTGGCAAAACAAAAGAAAACTCATGTAACTATTCAGTCTCTTGGGATTGTCCTGGAGAGAAAATGTGTTAAATATTTGAAAAATCTGTCTTCAGTAAAAAAGATTCTGAATAAGACAACTTTAAAACTGAGTTTCCCCCCTCACCATGCCCTCCTACCGTTTGCTCATTTCTTCCTTTTTCTCTCTTCATCTCCTCTTCATCTACCCTTCTTCCCTGTTCTGGACTTCTCTGGTCACTGAACAAAAGACATGGTGCCTATCTTCAAGGACCTTGTAAAGCCCAGGGAAAAGAAAGCATAAATAATAAGTAGGGCAGATTGTTGTAAGTGTTCTAGGGAACAAATAGAGTATGGTGAACACACAGAGGAGAGATCTGAGGAACTGCAGGGAAGCTTCTTGTAATGGAACAGTAGCCTGAAGTTTGAATAGTATTTTTAAACGTGAAGATTAAAAAAAAAAAAAAAAAGATTTTGTTTGGGGAGAAGGAAGAATTCCAGGGGAGCAAAAAACAAAACAAAACAAAAAAATCACACACACACAGTTGTGTACAAAGAACATGGAGATGGGGAAATGTAAAGCTGTGCATATTGTTTGGACTTGTTTGTAGGTACAGGAATTTGAACGGTAGGTTGGGGCCAGATTAAATGCCATGCTGAGATATTTGGATTTCATTCTCTAGGTTGTAGGGAGCTAGGGAAGGTTCTTAACTGACATTATTGCAGCCTGTCATTGAAAAAATAATTTTAGGGTGAGAATGGAGAATAAATTGAAGAATGGTTAGAGGGAGAGAGCTCAGTTAGGAGTTATTGCAGAAATTCAGGCGAGAGCTGAAGTCCTGAATAAAGGTGGTAGAAAACAAAGGAGGGGGTACATAATTGTCTTCTTGTCCATGTCTCTTGTGTATAGAGTAGAGTTTCCCTATCAAATAATTGCTTTCCTTTTTTCTTGAAGCCAGTTTATACCAGGAGATTATGGATTTGTTGTTTTTAAAATCACCCCCATTGAATCACCAGAGAGACAAACCAGGGGAGCTTACACCGTCTCCCCATTGGTTGATAATGATATTTACTATTCAGAGCTTAAAACCCCCCAGGTTTTAAGGTCCCAACTCACTTTCTTTATCATTTTGTGGCACTCCTTCCCACCCTTGGCCTATAAATGATTGGTTTGCTTTCGATTTGGATAGTGTTCCACTCTTGCTCTTAGAAGGCATTACGTCCTGCCAGGTGATTGCTCTCTGTCCCAGACCTCTGACACACATTTAGCTTAGCTCAGTGGTTCTCAGAATGGGTCAGGGGAATAAGGTGATTTTTATTCTTCTTGCAACTTTTCTTTAAGTTTGAAATTATTTCCAAATAAAAAAGTTTTAGCAAAATGCAAGAAAAAGTGATCCTCAGACCGTGAACGTTAGCATCACCTGGGAACTTGGTAGAAATGCAAATTCTTAGGCCCTGACCTGAATCTAAATCAGAACTCTGGGGGTCCTCACAGCAATCTGTTTTATTAACAAGCTCTTCCAGGTGATTCTGATGCATGATGAAATTTGAGAACCACTGGCTTAGTTTAACAAAAGCTGATTGCTTCTGCCTTTTATGATCATATGCAGCCCTCCTTGTGATATGTGTTTTGAGTTTGAAGACATTTCCCAACACTTAGAATATTTCCCAGGAGGCTGAGCCAGGGAGGGCTTGCATCAACGGGAATCACCGGAAGTGAGGACAAGGAGGAAGGGAAATGGCAAGGGGAATAGCCAACTGCATGAGGAGAAAGGGGCTAAGAGGAGGAGCACGTGGAGAGTGATTCGATTCCCACAAAGAGACTCAGCCAGTTCTGTCTTGGTTATCTAGATTCAAATAACCTACCCCTTATCGATAGCTCTGTTATCTCAAATCCCTTTTTGAAATAGAATAAACATCACATTATAATTGCAATTCTTTTTGTTATTTGTTGTATACTGTTGGATTATTCTTAAAACAGAGCCATGGTGAAAATTTAGTATTTACTCCCTGCATTGTTCAAAATCTGAGTGTAAAAATGCTAAACCAAGTCTGGAAAAGACACCAGAATGTTCTCATTGGATTGTGAAGTGTGGCAGAACATTCTTAGTAAAGAGAATAAAGAGTATTCTCTTGAGAACTGAGGGACTCAGCTGGGGTGCTTTCTCGGTAGACTCAGTTTTGCCTTTTGAAAATGGGCATCACGCTTCACAGGGATGAAGTGAAAGGTCCTAGATGTTCCTTGAAGGTTAAGCGTGTGTATGTGTGCGGAAGAGGGGGATGTGGGTGATTCACTGTCTTCTTACTCTTCACTTTAAATTAAGGCTCTGTTGTTTATAAGGTACCAAGATTGTTAGATGAGATTATTGGTAAAGTTTCTCTTGACCAAAGAGAGACTTGACCTCCCGCAAGCATCTGCAGAATGTTTAGATAATTGCGCATTTTCGGTAGGTGGGACCTCAGTGACAGCCATTGCCACCTCTGTCTCTTGCGGTGCCCCCGCTCAGCCTCCAGTTGCTTCAGGGACCACCCAGTGGTAGGCAGAGGTTCCCACTAATGCCCACCCCTCCCCACACATTCCCACTGATTACGACGAGAGGCACACCGAGGTGGTTCTGGTTGGGGAGGATGGTATCTGGTGAACAGAGAGGACACCTTGCCCCTGAGAGAATCAGCTCTCCTGTTGGTAAAGAACCTTTGGGGCTCTTTCCCCGAACCTTCGGACTGCAGGGGCCAGGACTCTTTCCACCTTAAGGTCTGTCTCTCATTCTCTCACTCCTAAAACCTATCTTTCGAGTGTAAGGCCCCGAGCAACTCTTGGCCAACAGGATGTGGGGAAAGGGGTTGCTGCACAGAACTAGGTGTTTTGAGAAAGAGGAAGTGCCACCTGTTTCTTATTCTCTCACCTCTTACCTCAAACCCTAAACTTAACTCCGTTCAACCCACCCTCTCCTGGGCCACACCTCTGCCTCATATGATGCCAGCAGGACCCGAAGCCTCACTCAGGCCGGTCTCATCTCAGCATCAAAAGCCACAGTGGGGGCGCAGGGTGTCCTTTTGCCCGTCCCCTGCTCCTGCGATCAAAACACCCCAGTCATCCTCTCTTGACTGAAAGGATCTCCTCCAGACTGCCAGTCTGGATCTCGCCCTCACCATTTAGTTGGCCTTCCTGGCGCTGGTAAACCTTGGCACCAAGAAAGCAGAAAGCGACAGCCATCCCGATGTTGCTGCTCTCCGTCCCTCTGCTGCAGATCGAAGCTCTATCCAGTAGCTTATCTCCACTGTGGGCTATCATGGTGTGTGGCAGTGGGGGGCTGAGCATTGCTGCCTGCTGCAGCTGTCTTCTTTGGAATCACTACCCCCACTCCCCAGGTGCCAGAACAGCTCGCTGGGTTCAGAATGCTCCCCATCTCTACCTCTCCCGCCCACTGCAGCGTTGGTAGCAGCTTTGCAACGAGCCTTTTGTTGCGGAAGCCCTAAATCCATGGTAGGGAAATTATCAAGAGACTCTTCCACCGTCTGCCCTCCCTCCCCTCGCTCCGTCTCTTTCTTTCCTTCTTTTGTCTCCTTCCGTAGCTAGGGTCAGAATCCCTAGCCAGACTGGGAACATGGTTGCTATTCCAGGACCCAGATGCCAATATGTGGCAGCATCTGGCTTATTGGCAAGCGTCGCGGCAGTTGTGCTGGCTGCGTCTAGGCCTGTCATGTGGCGGAGCCTGCTAATGGGGCCCTATCACAAAACGGAGTTTCTTTGAGAATATGGTTTCAACCAAGGAGCCCACCAGAAAACAGTGAGCTGCACTGGGAGGCCATGAATTATTGGACAGGATGGCTGCCTTCTGCAGCTTTGATGCTGATCCTGGACCTGTTCTGCAAAAATCCCTGTTTTTATGTTGGAGCCTGCTCCTCGCGTCACCTTACCTTCTTCCTGTTAGTGTTTCGGGTGCCTTAAGGCATGGAGCTCCTTGAAAGAGAAACACAAATCACTAAAAATGTTGAGATAAAATCCTGCTCCTCAGAGGCGCCTGTTTGGCACGGGGACCGCATGATAACAGCTTGCTTTAGAAAGGTGACATTTCTGCTGAAGGCTGAATAATAAAAAATGCATTTTAAAAACCCAGCTCTTCTGAGTCTTCTGATGGTTGACTTTTGAAGTGAAGGCCATTTCTTCGATGTGAAGGGTCATTTTTGAGGCTAACCTCTCCATCCCCCAAACAAGGGCCTATTAACTCTTGTCATCATTCAGGAGACTGAGGAACTTTTAAAGTTAATTATCACATAATAGGGCTGCTAGTACTTTTTTCAAGGTGCAAACAGTGAGTGCTCAGAATGTGGCTGGCACCCTCAGAGGCATGGAGGGGGCAGAGACAGATGAGGAACGCATGGCTCCCGCCCCCAGGATGTGGGTCATTGGTGACCAGGTTGCATATCCTTCCATTATTTTCTTTCTTCCCTACAACCTATATGGTAGGACAGGGCAAGTGATAGGTTCTGTGCTTTACAAATGGAGAAACTAAAATCCCAAGAAGTTGATTTGCCCCAGTTGGCATCAGAAGCTAATAAGAGCTGTGATCGGAAACTAAGTAGTTGTAGTTCTGCTTCACTGAGTGGATGTGTGTTGGATTCTTCTGTTACAAACTCCTAAGGGCAGGAGCTGTGTCTAACTTTTTGCAACCTGCCCCCAATTAGCAATTTCCTCTCATGCATGATGCCCTTTCTACACATCTCTCTGTCTCTCTCACACACACACCACACAAATATATCTATATAAAAATACAGGGGCTCTTTACAAACTGAGGCCAAGTTTTTCCTGTGACAGGGCTGAAAGAAGGAACCAAGAGGAGGAACATAGCAAAAAAGAGCTTGAATTAAAAGATGGTGATGATCCTGGGAAGATGGTGGTGGTTAATGGCAGTAACATACTGCCTACATAATCCCACAGAAAAACGTACAGGGATCGTAGCAAAATCAAAATTCGTAGACAACATTTACAACAAAACTAGGTGATGAGATACCACAAATCTCAAAACGCAAGCCTTTGGGGACAGAATAGCAATAACCATAGACTTGTGTGAGGTGGGCATCCATGTGGGAGACAAAAAGAAGCCAGCCCTTGACCGAGTCCGAGAAGAGGAGAGCCCCAGGAAGCCCACGGGTGTTCACTAGGAAACTCAGTGGTCCAATCTGAGAAGAACAGCTGAAGGTGAAGGCATTTTGCCCGCTCTAACACCTGGTAAGTGCAAAGAGCTCGTAATAAGAGGGATTAAAGGCACTGGCCCTTTTGAACTCTCAAAATTGACCCATCAGAACCGCGTTCTAGTACAGGGCCCTACACTGAGGAGAAATTGCTGGGAATGGAATCAAAATTGAACAAGGTAGGGACAAGAGAAAGGTCCAATTCAAAGGAAAGGAAGAGCAGCCAGGAAATTTCAAAGCAATGTGTCATTTTTTTTTTTTTTTTAACACTACAGAAGAAGGAGCTCTGTGAAGTTAGAGCCTTTTTAAAAATTTAACTTGTTTCATTCTCATAGTTTAGGAAAACTAATTTCACATTAAATATGCACAACAGAAAAGAATCAGCATCAAGTCCCATGCAAAGTTACAAGAGAAAAAGAGATTTAGGAATAGAGTAATAGTCTTACAATGAAAATATTCACAAAGATGTGCTCACAAAACAGATTTTCCAAATGAACTGAAGGACACTAAGAAAATTATATAAGATGTGAAAGAACAACCTAAATCATAATTAGAAAACTCAGAAATGAGGTGATAACTCCGGAAGGAGTTAGAAATAAAAGAAAAAATTAAAAAAAAACTTGGGAAAGAATTAGAAATAAAAATTTTTCTTTTTTTTTAAGATTTTATTTATTTATTTGATAGAAAGAGACACAGCGAGAGAGGAAACACAAGTAGGGGGAGTGGGAGAAGCAGGCTTCCCGCCGAGCAGGGAGCCCGACGCGGGGCTCAATCCCAGGACCCTGGGACCATGACCTGAGCCGAAGGCAGACGCTTAACGACTGAGCCACCCAGACACCCCTAGAAATAAAAATTTCTATTTTAGAAATGAAAACTGGAAGGACCACAAGAGTGAATGAACACAACAGATAATGCCTTAAAAGAAATGTAACATGAAAAGAAAAAAAAAATTTTAAGACTTTTAAAACAGTTTCAGGTTCACAGAAGAAGAGAAGTTTACAGAGCTTTCTCGTATGCCCTTTGCCCCACGTATGCACAGCCTCCCCCATTATCAACATAGCCCACCAGTGTGGTGTATTTGTTATAATTGGTGAATCTACTTTGACACATCGTTGTAATCACCCCAAGTCCATAGTTTGCATTATGATTCACTCTTGGTGTTGCACATTCTACCGGTTTGGACAAATGTGTAATGACATGTTTCCATCATTATGGTATAAAGAGTATTTTCGTTGCTTAAAAAATCCTCTGTGCTCTGCCTGTTCATTCCTCCCTATCCACTCCTCACCTCTCCCCCCGCCCAACATCTGGCAACCACTGAATTTTAGGGTCTCCATAGTTTTGCTTTTTCCAGAATTTCATGTAGTTGGGATTATATGTTATGTGGCCTTTTCAGATTGGCACCTTTCACTTAGTAATATGCATTTAAGCTTTCTGCACGTCTTCAGGGCCTGGTAGCTCATTTCTTTTTAGTACTGAATAATATTCCATTGTCTGGATGTACCACAGTTTTATCTATTCACCTACTGAAGGTCATCCTGGTTACTTCCAAGTTTTGGCAACTATGAATAAAGCTATAAACATCTGTGTGCAAGTTTTTGTGTGGACATTAGTTTCAACTCATTTGGGTAAATACCAGGGAGTACTATTGCTGGATTGTATGGTAAGAGTATGTTTAGCTCAGTTAGAAGCTGTCAAGCTGTCTTCCCAAGTGGCTGTACCATTCAGCATTCCCACCAGCAGTGAACATGAGTTCCACTTGCTCCACATTCTTGCCAGTATTTAGTGTCGTTAGTGTTCTAGGCTTTGGCCATTCTAATAGGTGTATAGTGGTATGTCATTGTTTTAATTTTCCCTTTCCTGATGACATGATGTTGAGCATCTTTTCATGTGATTATTTGCCATCTGTATGTCTTTTTTTCTTGAGATACTTGTTAAGATCTTTGGCCTGTTTTTAATTGGGTTGTTCATTTTCTTATCGTCGAGTTTCAAGTGTTCTTTGTGTATTGTGGTGAACAGTCCTTTATCAGATGTGTCTTTTGCAAATAATTTTTCACAGTCTGTGGCTTATCTTCTCATTGTCCTGACATTGTCTTTTGCGAGCAGAAATTTTAAATTTTAATGAAGTCTAGCTTATCAATTATTTCTTTCACGGATTGTGCTTTTGGTGTTGTATATAAAAGTCATTGCCATACCCAAGGTCATCTAGGGTTTTTTTTCCCTATGTTGTAGTCTCAGAGTTTTATAGTTTGTATTTTACATTTAGGTCTGTGATCCATTTTTAGTTAATTTTTGTAAAGAATGTAAACTCTATGTCTAGATTTTCCTTTTTCTTCTTTCTTTCTCCCTCACCCTCCCTGTTCGTTTGTTCGTTCTTTCGTTCCTTCCTTCCTCCCCTCCCTCCCTCCCTCTCCCTCTCTTCCTTTCTTTTCTTTTCTTTCTTTATTTTTCTCTTTTTCATGCAGATGTCCAGTTGTTCTGACACTACTTGTTGAAAAGACTATCTTTTCTCCGTTGTATTTCCCCTGGCTCTTTTGTCAAAGATTGGTAGACTGTATTTATGTGGTTCTCTTTCTGGGCTGTTTGTTCTGTTTCATTCATCTATTTATCTATTCTTTTGCCACTCCCATACTGTCTTGGTGACTTTACACTAAATCTTCAAGTTGGGTAGTGTCAGTGGTCTAACTTTGTTCTTCAATATTGTGTTGGCTCCCCTGGGTATTTTGCCTATCCCTGTAAACTTCAGAATCAGTTTGTTGCTATCAACAAAATAACTTGCTGAGATTTTGATTGGGATTGCACTGAATCTCTAGATCAAAGTAGGGGGAATGGACATCTTGACAATATTGAGCCTTCCTATCCATAAATATGGAATATCTCTCCACTTATTTGTAGTTTTCCTTATATAGATCTTGTCCTTTTTTGTTCAATTTATACTTAAGTATTTCATTTTGGTGGGGGTGCTAATATGTATTGTGTTTTTAATTTTAAATTCCACTATTCATGCTGGTATATAGGAAATTGTATACTGCGATATATATGGTTATATATATATATATATATATATATATATAGTTATTAGTTCCAAGAGATTTTTGGCAATTTTTTTTTCATATTTTCCAAAAGATGACCATGTCATTTGTGAACAAATAGTTTTATTTCTTTCTGTCTAAACTGAACTTTTGTTTCTTTTTTCTTGTATTACTGCATTAACTAGAACTTCCAGTATGATGTTGAAAGGAGTAGTGAGAGGGGATATCCTTGCCTTGTATCTTATCTTAGCTGGAAAGCCTCAAGTTTCTTCCCATTAAGTATAATGTTAACTATGGGTTTTTTTTGTAAATGTGAAATCAAGCTGAGGAATCTCCCCTCAATTCCTGCTTCACTAAGAGTTTTTACCATGAATGGGGGGTTTGATTTTGTCAAATGCTTTTTCTGCATTTACTGTTATGATCATGTGATTTTTCTTTTTTAGCCTGTTGATGTGAGGATTCATTAGTTTATTTTTGAATGTTGAACCTGCCTTGCATACCTGGAATGAATCTCATTTGGGCATGATGTATAATTATTTTTGTTTAGATTTTCTAGTATTTTGTTGAGAAATTTTGCATCTATGTTCATGAGAGATATATCTTGGAATATCTTTGTCTGGTTTTGTTATTAGAACAATGCTGGCCTCAAAGAACGCATTGGGAAGTACTCCCTCTGCTTCTTCCTTCTGGAATAGATTGTAGATACTTGGTATAATTTCTTCTAATTGTTTGATAGAATTCACCAGTGAACTCATTTGGACCTGGTGCTTTAAACTGTTTTGAAAGTCTGTTAACTATTATTATTGATTCAATTTATTTAATAGATATAGGCCTATTTAGATTACCTAGTTCTTCTTGTATGACTTTTGGCAAATTGTGTCTTTCAAGGAATTAGTCCATTTTCATCTAGGTTTTCAAATTTGTGAGCATAGGGTTGTTTATAGTGTTCCTTTATTATCCTTTTAATGTTTGTAAGGTCTGTAGTGGTATCCCCCTTTTCATTTCTGATATTAGCAATTTTTGTCCTCTCTCTTTTTGTCTGGTGAGAGGCTTATAGATTTTATTGATCTTTTCAAAGAATCAGCCTTTGTTTTTGTTTTTGTTTTTTTCTTTTGGTTTCCTGTTTTCAATTTCATTGATTTCTGCTCTAAATTTTATTGTTTACTTCAGCTTACTTTGGATTTAATTTGCTCTTCTTTTTATAGTTTCCTAAGTAAAAAGTTAGAAGACTGATTTTCGATATTCTTTCCCAATATATGCATCCAATGCTGTAAATTTCTAAGTACTTCCACTGCATCCCACAAATTTTGGTAAGTTGTATTTTCATTTAGTTCAGAATATTCTAAAATTTATCTTGAGATGTCTTCTTTGACCCATGTGTAATTTCAAATGGTTTTTGGTTTGTTTAATTTCCATGCATTTTAGGATTGTCCAGTCATCCTTTGTTATTGATTCAATTAATATTTATATTATATATTTTATATATTTATATTTATTTATTTAATTTCATTGTGATTTGAAAGCAGACAAATGATTTCTGTTTTCTTGAATTTGTTAAGAAGTGCGTCATTGCCCAGAATGTGGTGTATCTTGGTAAATGTTCCATGTGAGCTTTAGGAGAATATATATTCTGCTATTGTTGGATGAAGTAGTTTATAGATGTCAATTATATCTAGTTGATTGATGGTGTTGTTGAGTTCAACTTTGTCTTTACTAGTTTTCTGCCTGTTGGTTCTGTTCATTTCTGATAGAGGAATGTTGAATCCCCCAACTATGTTAGAGGATTCATCCATTTCTCTTTGCAATTCTATTAGTTTTTGCCTCACATGGTTTGCCGTTCTGTTGTTAGGCACATGCACGTTAAGGATTAGTATGTCTTCTTAGAGAATTTATTCTTTTTCATTACATAATGCCTCTCTTTATCCCTGATAACTTTCCTTTCTTTGAAGTTTGCTTTATCTGAAATTAATATAGCACTCCTTCTTTTAATTAGTGATAGGATGGTGTATTTTTCTCCATCCACTTTAATTTTAATCTTAATTTTAATCTATATGTGTCTTTATGTGTAAAGTGGGTTTCTTGTAGACAACATATAGTTTGTTCTTGTTTTTGTGATTGACTCTGACAATCTCTAATTGGTGCATTTAGACCATTGACTTTCAAAGTGATATTGATATCATTGGATTAATATTCATTACTCTTCTCTATTTTTTGCCCTTGTTCTTTTTTTTAAAAAAGATTTATTTATTTTAGAGAGAGAGCATACAGGAGGAGAGGCAGAGGGAAGGGGGGAGAGAGAATCTGAAACAGACTCCCTGCTGAGCGCAGAGCCTGACATGGGGCTCCATCTCACAACCCTGAGATCATGACCTGAGGCAAAAATCAGGAATCGGAAGCTTAATTGACTGAGCTACCCAGGCATCCCACCCTTGTTCTTTGTAGTTTTGTCTTCTGCTCTTTTTCTGCCTGTTGTTTTAATTGAGCATTTTGTGTAATTTGAATTTCTCTCCTTTTTTAGCATATTGGTCTTTCTTTTGCTCTCTCTTTTCTCTCCCTTTCTCTTCTCCTCTCCTCTCTTCTCCTCTCCTTTCTTCTTCCCTTCCCTCCACTCCCTCTCTTCTTTTTTAGTGGTTGCCCTGGAGTTTGTAATATGCCTTTACAGCTAATCCAAGTGCACTTTCAGATATTATATCACTTCACAGGTAGTCTGAGTACTTTATAATAACAAAATAATCCTAATTCCTCCCTTCTGTCCCTTGTATCATTGCTGTCATTCATTTTACTTATATATAAGCATATATATATGTGTATATATATGCATTTACATATATGTGTGTGTATATATACATACATAATTGATTATATTATTGGCATTATTTTGAACAAATTCTTGTCAGATCAGTCAAGAATAAGAAAATAAAGGTTTTTCAGTTATTCCTTCTTTAATGTTTTCTCTTACTTTATGTGGATCTGAGTTTCTGACCTATATTATTTCCCTTTTCTCTAAAGAACTTCTTTTAACATTTCTCGCAAGGCAGAAATCTGGCAACAAACTTCCTCAATTTTTGTTTGTGAGAAAGTCTTTTTTTCTTCTTCATTTTTGAATGTTAATTTCTCAAGGTACAAAATTCTAGGTTGGTGTTTTTTTTCTCTCTCAATGTTTTAAATATTTCATTCTCTTCTCTTGTTTACATGGTTTCTGAGAAGTTGGATATGATTCTTATCTTTGTTATTCTGTAGTTAAGGTATTCTTTTTACTTAGGCTTCTTTCAGAATTTTTCCTTTATCTTTTCTGTGGTATAAAATGGTATGTGTAGGGTGCCTGGGTGGCTCAGTCATTAAGCGTCTGCCTTTGACTCAGGTCATGATCCCAGGGTCCTGGGATGGAGTTCCGCATCGGGCTCCCTCCTCGGGGGAAAGCCTGCTTCTCCCTCTCCCACTCCCCCTGCTTGTGTTCCTGCTCTCGCTGTGTCTCTCTCTGTCAAATAAATAAATAAATAAAATATTTAAAAAAAAAAATGGTATGTGTTGGTGTAGTGGTTTGTTTTTGTTTGGTTTGGTTTGATTTGTGGGTTTTTTGGAATTTATTCTGCTTGGTGTTGTCTGAGCTTCCTGGATCTGTGGTTTGATATCTTAACATTAATTTGGGGAAATTCTCTGTCATTATTGTTTCAGTATCTTTTTCTTTTCCTTTCTTCTCCTTCTGGTGTTCTCATTATATGCGCATCATACCTTTTACATTTGCCGCACAGTCCTTGGATAGTCTGTTTTTTTTTCAATATTTGTTCTCTTTGCTTTTCCGTTTTCAAGGATTTTACTGATAGATCCTCTAGGTCAGAAATTCTTTCCTCAGCCATGTCTAGTCTACTAAAAAGCCCTTCAAAGGTATTCTTCATTTCTGTTGTAGTGGTTTTGTGTGTGTGTGTGTGTGTGTGGGTGTGTGTGTGTGTGTGTGTGTGTGTTTTAAATCTTCAGCATTTCTTTTTGGTTCTTTCTTAGGATTTCCATCTCTCTGCTTACATTGTCCATCTGTTCTTATGTACTGTCTACTTTATCCATTAGAGCCCTTACTGTATTAATTATAGTTGTTTTAAATTCCCAGTATGATAATTTGAACATCCCTGCTCTGTCTAGTTCTGGTGCTTTCTCTGTGTCCTCAAGTTGTGTTTTTTGCCTTTGGGTACGCCCTATAATTTTTTCTTGATAGCTGGACATGATGCACTGGGTAAAATAACCTGCTTTAAATAGGCCTTTAGTAGCGTCACTGTGAGATGTGAGGTAAGAGGAAGCATTATGTCATTCTATGATGAAGTCTCACTCTTTTTTTTTTTTTTAAAGATTTATTTATGGGGCGCCTGGGTGGCTCAGTTGGTTAAGCGACTGCCTTCGGCTCGGGTCATGATCCTGGAGTCCCGGGATCGAGTCCCACATCGGGCTCCCTGCTCGGCAGGGAGTCTGCTTCTCCCTCTGACCCTCTTCCCTCTCATGCTCTCTATCTCTCATTCTCTCTCTCTCAAATAAATAAATAAAATCTTTAAAAAAAAAATTTATTTATTTATTTGAGAGAGCGAGAGAGTACATGAGATGGGGAAGGGTCAGAGGGAGAAGCAGGCACCTCGCTGAGCAGGAAGCCCAATGTGGGACTCGATCCCGGGACTCCAGGATCATGACCTGAGCCGAAGGCAGTCGCTTAACCAACTGAGCCACCCAGGCGCCCCAAAGTCTCACTCTTTTAGTGAGGCTATGCCTCTGGACTGTGAGTTTCACAAGAGTTTTTTTCAACCCCCTTAGATAGGACAGATGGCTGGAGTGGACCAGAGTTGGATGTTTCCCTACCCCGGGTCAGTTGGCTCAGATAATACCCCAGAAGGTTAGGCTTTGGTTAACTAGTTTCCCTGGAGGCCAGGTCTTGTTAAGAAGAACAGACTGCCCTTGCATATTTCAAAATGATTTCTTTTCCCTTGCCTTGTTGGAAGCACAGAAGCACAAGGGTATTTTTCCCACTATTTACTGTGGGAACTTGGTCAAACTGTGGAAGTATATTTCACAATACTGTGGGATATTGTGACTGGGTCCCCTGGAGTTTTTAACTTGCAGACCTGTCTGTCCTGAGCCTCCATCAGCTTGTCAATTACAGTTCAGGTTTTCCTACCCTGGCCTTAGTTCCCAGTGTTTTACACTTGTAAGTCTCTGCTCTGGTAAGCTGTGACTTCACCTGTCTTTCTCTCCAGCCTGGGGATAACAGGTTGCTTTGTGTACCCTTCCCTCTCTTACAATTCCCAAAAGAGTTGTTAGTTTCCCAGTCTGTTCAGAATTATACTTATTGTGGGGATGGATTGGTAGCTTCCAAGCTCCTTACATGTGGAACTGGAAACTAGAAGTCAGAATATTTTTAAAAATAAAAAAAATTAAGGAAGAGATAAAAAAGGATTCAAGAGAAAGTGCTAAATATTGAAGTAGGCAAAGAAAATCAAACATATAGTTGTTGGAGATTACAAAGAAAACCAAAGCAAGGCAACTGAACTGTAACAACGAATTCAAGAAAACTTTTTTGAAATGAAAAAAAAATTGAAGCTACATGGAAAGAGCACACTGCATACCTGAGAATGTTGACAATATGATTAACACCAAAAAAGGGGGAAATGCTTGACATTCTAGAATAAAATGTGCACATGACTTACAAGGGAGAAAAGTTAGCTTATAATTACACTTTTCAACAGCAGTAGTTTATTGAGAGGGGAAAAATGAAACAACATATTTAAGGTAAGGAAAGAAAAAGTGAGCCAAGGATTTTATACCCATCAAAACTGACTTTAAGAATACAGGGCACAAATAGTTATCAACATGCAAGTATTCAGGGAGTATTATTCTCATGAGCTATTCCTGAGGAATCTAGTAGAGAATGTGTTGTAAATGACTGAAGAAATGAGAAAGACACCAACATAAGAACTTATACATTAAATAGTTGTCCTGTAGAAATAGGACTAACAGAGGACTCAGGAAAGGGGAGAGAGTACAGTGTCAATGGCTACCTGGTCTCACGGTGTAGATGTAGTAGAACTTTTTTTTTTAAATGGGAAAAGTAGGGAGAATGTATGCAAAAAGATTTAAATGTTTTTGAGAATCATATTGGTGGTGATATTAGTATTGTCATTCTGAGATTGTTGCTGTGTAATGTGGGATAAAACAATAACACTGGGATGTTCTAATTCTGTCATTCCCTCTGCTTTTAAGAACCCAGGATTCTCAGAATGAGAGATCAGAGATTCCACTGTTATAGAGTGGTTAAGTAAAAGCTGTATAGTATTGAATTTGCATAGAAAGCACAATGTAAATTTATGAGATGTTTTTATCTTTGAATCAATATTATTTCCTAGTTCTTTTCACTGAAAAGTCCTAGAAGCTATGTCTAATATAGCTAAGAGCATCTCTAGCACCCAGATTGTGGTTTTGAAATACCATTTGTCTATAAAAGAAATTAGGGCTTCTTGGAGAAATAAGTCTAGGGCAGGAAGTTTATAAAATGAACTTGGAACATTTTAGATAAGAAGGAAACTATTAAAGACTTCTAGGATCATGTCAAAAAGACTCAGAGCCTCCTACTGGTCAAAGATGGGACAGTTTGACCTTCAATAATGGTAAGAATTGAAACTTACCATATATGTTTAAGTTTATTATTTGATAATGATATTAAAAAGAATTGATCACCTTCAGAGAAGATAAACCAATTCATATCTTGAAAACTGGGAAATAGGGCGCCTGGGCGGCTCAGTCGTTAAGCATCTGCCTTTGGCTCAGGTCATGATCCCAGGGTCCTGGGATCGAGCCCTGCATCCGGCGCTTGCTCAGTGGGGAGTCTGTTTCTCCCTCTCCCTCTGCCTGCCGCTCCCCCTGCTTGTACTCTCTCTCTGTGTCAAATTAATAAATAAAATCTTAAAAAAAAATTTTTTTTAAGAAGGGCAAGACTTAATATTGTCTAGTGATATACATTTGGGTGATAAAATGATTTTAAAAATGCAAAGAAGTGACAGCTATAATAGCTAATTGTTACTTTGGGGGAAGGGAGAGGTTATGGTTGAGTTGGGGCACATGGAGGGACTTCTGGGGTGGCTATATATATATAATATATAATATATTTGTATATATTATATATGTAGTGAAAAAAAGTTAAAAAGAAGATGCTAGCTCCCTTGTCCTTTTACTAGATACGGGTTCCTACAGAGCTACTGCCAGCCATTATGTATCTTTGTGCGATTTAGAAAAAGGCAGGTTTCTTCCAGGCGTTTACTGCTATTGGCCAGTAAATTAAAAAATCTACAATGCCTATGATATGAAAGGTGCCTTTTTGATGGTGCCCTTGTACAGTGTACAACTTGCACAACTTTATGAAATGACCTTGAGTCTCTATGTTGGTTCAAGCTCATCTCCATTTGGTGTTTATTAAGGAAAGGAATTTATTTTTTGCAAGCACCATTTTGTTCTATGAGAAATTTTACTTCAATGCACTTTAGCAATCCAATGAGACAGAGAAAGTGCTTATTCTCACTAGTATTTCTCTTGCTTATTTTAGCATGCAGTATCCCTGAGGTAGAATTAAGTACTTCCCGAGATGTTGTGTAGTATTAGAAATGTTTAATTAGGCTAGCTGGCTGTGGAGCCAGGAAACTCTGAGGTATCATACCCCCGCTGTGGCTAGCACAATTTGGACTCTAGACCCCATCTTGGCCTGGTACAGAACTTGATTCACCATCAGTTACCAGGTTCAGGGGGATAGACCCACGTTAGCAAAAGTTCAAAAGATTATGATATAAGTCAGAATGTCAGTTTACTCATTTTCCATAATAATAGTAACTGCTAAATGAGCGAGAATACTCATGTTAGCTCTGTTCTCCCTATGAGGCAAGTACCTTTGAAGCCAGAAAGTTGTGTGGTTTGCAGAGGGAGGTGGATGATCCTAATGGCTGGTGACATTCTCATCACATTCTGATCCACCCATCTCCACTCCAGGGAGGTAACTGCCAGCTGGACCAAAACACTTGTGTCAACCGTGTCAACATCGTGCAATAGACACACTCACAAACTCTTGCTTTCTAGCTCATATTTTCCCAGGCTCCACATAGAGGGAGGAAGGGAACACCTTTCCAGTCAGCCAGAGCATCTGGGTCAATCCTTGTGATTAGTGGCATGACAATTGAAGCAGCCAGCTTACCTCACATTACAAAGAATTTCAGATAAATGAGTCTAACAAACATGGAGCACCTTCCATGGACTGGACACAAAGAGGAACCAGCCATGGTTCCTGATCTAAAGTAGACAGCCTCGGGGCGCCTGGGTGCCTGAGTCAGTTAAGTGTCTGCCTTTGGCTCAGGTCATGATCCCAGGGTCCTGGAATCAAGCCCTGCGTCAGGCTCCCTGCTTAGTGGGGAGTCTGTTTCTGCCTCTGCCCCTCCTCCCACTCCTGTTCTCTCTCTCAAATAAATAAATAAAATCTTAAAAAAAAATGAAGTAGACAGCCTGGTAAGGCCAGATTTAAACATTACTTGCCCACTTCCCCTAGTTGAGATATATATAGATATTGTGTGTGTGTGTGTGTGTGTGTGTGATTGAATCAGAGAAAAGATCAAAGTAAACTTCAGCCTGGCGTGTGTCTAAACTGTCCAAAATGCAGATTGTTGGGTTTCTGTCTAAACAGTTTTATTGGGTTTCTTTTCCTGGACTTCTGTGTTACAGAACTGAACTACACCTGAGCCCAATCCGTAAATTTTATTAGATTGGATCAGATCTATCAGATCTTATTGGATGCAGCCTTATCAGGTAGAAGCCTGCTGTTGGGTTGTATATTTAGAAAAACAGCAGTAACTTCCTCTGAGAGTGGCAAAGTACTGAGAAACAGGACTCTGTCTCTCCACCCTTCCTTTAAAGCCATAGGTCTATGTGACTGGGTTTGGCTGGGGTTCTGGTTTGTCTGTTCTTTGACTCTGTCCTAGAATATAGAACTGTTTCTGGGCTCATCCTGCCCTGAGCTCAGGTGATCACGGAGTGTGAGACTGCTGCTGTCCCTCCACGGGAGCCACTGTTTTGTCCTCTCACAAGCCTGGCGCCTGGTTTGGAAACACAGGATCTAAAATTAAAGAGTTCTTTCCATCCTGGAACTTTGAACTAACCTTTAGAACTCAAATGAGGGCTTGGCAATGACAGAATTAATCTGAGAAGAATTAACCTGGGAAATCGGATGCTCCAAAAGAAGACTTAGAGACCCCACCCCTTACATATATTGGACCCGGAATGGAGATGATTATGTATATTTTGGATTTAAAAGAGTTTTGTAAAGAAAAAAATTTTTTTCCACGAGTTTTTGGTTTAATTGCCTGGCAGGGTGGGAAATCCCAACACAACAGCGTGGAACTGGGGCATGAAAAGCAGCAAGTGAGACGGATTTATGAAGCCCATAAATAAAAATGAAACTCATTTCATTGTCCAAATTGAGTAGAAAGGCACAATCTATCCCAATTCTGATAAATGGAAGAATGGGACACACACAGAGGAAAGTTCTTTCCATTTTAATAAGCAAGATAATGGGTGTAACATAACTGAGGAATTACGGAGAAAAGGACATTTCATTTTGCCAGATTTTGACCAAGGAGGCATGTTACTCATATCCACACTTTCCCAGAAAGAAGTACAATCCGCTGCATGTTTAAACACTGCCCAAATGAGCATTTTTTTTTCTTCTACAAAGGCAACAGCAGTGAAAGGAATGAGACGCAAAGGCCAAGGTGGCAGCCACGTTAGGAGATTTTCATACTTCTGGAATTTGGGGGACCGCCACCCTCTTCCTATTCTCTCCTAAGAAGCACACCGGTACCAAACTGTTCTTTGAAGCCTGTTTGTTCCTGTACAAATGGATCAGATAAGACTGCGGTGAGTGCTGATAATGAACCACTATGTTTTTGTAAAAAGGTTGAGGTAGAGTGGCTGCAAGTTGAGTGGCAGGATGTCGGTGCTCGGTGGCTCCTCAGTGAGGTTCAGGCCACTCTCTGCCTCCTACTCCATGTTGATTGCCAGCCCCACCTTCTCTGATGTGTCAGTTCAGCCTGTTCTCTTTCTAACTCAATGCCTGGATTCTTTAGATTTTTTTTGTTTTTTTGCTGGTCCATTATCGGTCTCTTCCCAGGCAAGTACACAAGTTAGTATAAATGACACGTGCTGTCACTAGTCACAAAACTAGATGGAAGCCAGCAGGCTTGTGAGGGAAAAAGCACAGGCATGACTTTGTTGTCCTTGACGTGGAACTAAAGGCTGACTTGTCATTCATTTAATAAACATTTTGAACACTTGTCTTGCACTACTTATCCTGCTGGGCCCTGTACACGATTTAAAGATAAATTAGGCCTTCCCCCCACCCCCAGTGATCCCACAACCAATGGCAGTTTTTACTTCCTCAATTTCATCAGCACCCCCAGGTATATTCAATCTAGAAAAAAATGGTATGCTTGCTTTGCAGATGTGGCTTCCAGACAAGTTCTTCAGCCCTTTCCAACTGGATTGCTCCTTAAACCTGTCTGAAATAGAAATTCTGGAGTTACCCCAGCCTCGCAACGCGTATACACTGAAAATGCACTCCAGCACTAAAGGGTCATATAATCAAACCATCTCTTTATCCATCTCTTTATTCATAAATGATGCCGAACTTACACTGAGGCCAAGAAGAAGGGTAGATTTCATCCCACTTCTTTGTGTGAATTTCTGGAAGCATCCTGCCACCTTTTTGTCCATTGAGGAGAAACCATCCTTCTCTGGAAGCTGATGCAGTCTCCTCCTGGGCCTACTCCCACCCTTTAGCTTCAAGAATTGACTCTACAGCAACTTAGCCAAATTGATTTAAAACCTGTCCAATGTGGACTCCTGGAGTCGGGCTTTCTTGTTTGGTGTTCTATCCTTGGATCATTAAAGACTGTGACTGTGAAGAGCTTCTCACGTGTTGAGAATTTGACTAAGTAAATTAACACTACATGAGGAGCTTTACCATTAGATAAAGCAAAACATGTTGGTGAACGAGGGAGGAATCTGCCCTGAAAATTGGAGTCCAGAGAGACCGAAGTGGGTGTGTTTGCAGCACTGTATAAAGGAGAGGCACTGTGCAGGGATCATAGTGCTTTGAATACAAGAGAGAGTCTCCCTGTGGTACAGAGGGGCAATTCCATTGGGCAGAACCCTCCCATACCATTCTGCTTCCCTCTTCTGATTTTGAGTTCACCAAGGAGGATTCTTCTGATCAATAACTCAGCTACCTTTCCTAAGCACGCTGACATTGGAAAGGGGGTCCACTGGATAGGGAACATGTGAATTCCAAGCTCTAGAATGGGAATTTCTGAATTCCTCCATTATAAATTAGTAAATTAATGTACTCACTTATTGGCCAATTGTATGTTAATTTGGTTGGAGTAAGGTCATTGCTAAGAAAAATCTGACTTGTAAGCCACTGGATCAGCCTCTGGAAATTGTTGCCTTGAGGTACTTGAGAACATCTTTCCTGTGACCTCCCCCTATAGCATCTTTCCCAGTGCCTCCCCAGATTCAGGCACCGTCCCCATTACTTTTCACCCAAAGATGAGACCATCCATCAGACTGGGTGCTAGTTAAGTTAAGGGTTTTAAAGATTTTACGTCTTTCTCCTCCTTACCACCTTATGATAGACAATAATTTATTAAAAGGAATTAGGGTAGAGGGAGCTGGATTATGCAATTTAACAGAATCATTGAGAAACAAAAGAAGCACTGCAGACCCTCCTAAATCATGATTGGGTATTTGCTCTGATTTGCTGGTGGGGACTTGAACAACATCTCTCTGACCAATGAGCGCTCCTCCATGATGCTCCCCACAAAAGGGGGAGAAAGAGAGAAACCCACCATTAAAGTCAGGCTAACCTCCTCTGACTTGGATGAGGGAAAAACCCAGAAGGAAAAAAATTTGAAAAGTTTACTTCAGCTTGAGAATTTCTAATTCCACCACTTTTGTGTGTGTGTTGTTGTTTGATAGACATGACAGCATCTCCTCATTATTATGGAAAATATAGGGTTGGTGTTAATTACTATCTGAATATGAATGGGAGCAGAAGTGGGCATAGCCTGCACTGGCCTTTCTTTGACAAGGTATAACTTTCTTCTGAATTTCTGTGTTAATTAATGCTTATTTAAAAACCACTTTAATTGGTAGTAAACACCTCAACTTTTTGTACTCATTAAAATGCAGCCATTGATGTGTGATGGATTTTTTTTAAAGCTTAATTAACTTTCCTTCTGTATATATAACCTATAATAATGACAAACATATTGGGAAAAAATTACCCCTGCTTTTTCCCCCTCTCTCCCTACCCCCATTTTAAAGGCATTTTTAGCTATGGATGTCTCAGTTTGTTAGGATCAGATGCCATTAATTTGGCATTTTGGAGAAGAGTAGATGGCAGGAAATCAAAGCTTTTTGAGACACTGGTCATTTCTAAACCAAATATTCATATTTCTAAGGGAGAAACAGTCTAATTTTTTTAAGTGAAAAGTTTAAAGAAACTAATACCCCAGATGACCCAAGACTTGACTATCTTTGTGGAAAATGTAAAATTCTTAAGATGTTCTTGGAAATGTTTTCTTGGAGTGGTTATAACTGTGTAGACACTAAGTAATGCATCTCTCCCCTCTTCCATTAGGAGACAGAGTTAATATTTTTTTTTTAAGATTTATTTATTTATTTTGAGAGAGTGAGAATGAGAGCGAGAGAGAGAGAGAGCACATGAGAGGGGGGAGGGCCAGAGGGAGAAGCAGGTTCCTCGCTGAGCAGGAAGCCCGATGCGGGACTCGATCCCGGGACTCCAGGATCATGACCTGAGCCGAAGGCAGTCGCTTAACCAACTGAGCCACCCAGGCGCCCCAGAGTTAATATTAAGATAATATAACTACCTTAGAGAAAATTTGGAAAATAGAACAATTCTTAATAGTCTCACCACCCTTACACAACAGTTTTTAATTTTTCATAATTTCTTTGTATTCTTTGCCCATAGTGGGTACAAAATTGTTAAACAGTAAAACCATAGTCAGCAGGTGTGGAAGGAAATCAGCAAGAGCACTGTTAGGAGGAGGAATTGGAGGAATGAGGAGGAACTGACCTTGTGGTTTAATAGCACTGGGTAGGAGATTGGGTTTAATCAAGAGCAGTGGGAGCTATAGCTGCAGGGGCCAAGTCATACAAGGGCCACAGTGGGAAATTTTCAGTCATTTAAGAGTACAGTCCCTCCTCTTGGTCAACAGGGAGACCAAGTCCCATCATCTGACCAGATTCTGATGTGTTCCCTCCTTCAAATTATATAACTTGCTTCGGTTGCAGTCTCAGACTCACTGGTGAGGACTACTATGAGAGTTTCTTGTGACTTTTCCCTTTGTAGTTGAATTTCAATCATTTTTTGAACAATTGGCTGACTAGAAACATTTAAGACTCTGGAGAGAATCAGTGAATGACTGTAGAGAGAACATGTATTAAAAGAAGTATCAGAAGGCCTTGGTACCTTGGTAATGCTTATTAGTCCAGATCCTGCCCCACCTAGGATCAGCCAGGAGAACAGTTCCATCTTCAACCCAAGGAAAAGGGAGCTTTGATATCAGTAAATTTGCCCAGCATTTTGTTCATCCTCTTGATTTACCAAGGTTTAATCTCTGGCATCTGGAATAACATTATTAGTGGAAGGAATTTTAAGAATCTCATCTTGGCAAAGCTTTAAACAAACAGAAGAGAAAAGATAGTTATGAATAGAAGGAGGAAAAAGAGACAGATAAGGGGATGATAGTCAGTGGCTTCCTGTGGTCTGGGGTCTTGATAGTAGATCATGGGCCAAAGCTGCCCATATCTAGCTGTGTGCTGTTTGATCAAGATTCTCAGGAAAGCTGTCTCCTTGTGATGCCATTTGCTTCAGAAGAATCCTGAGGTCATCTCAGTTTTAGATCTCCTATCAATATGGTAGTCTAGGATGTAGGTATATATATATATCTTGGGAATCATGAATCAAATGGGGGTGATTCCTTGGAGTTTCATTGCAGTGTTTATATTTAATGGTACCTGGTAAGATTCCTTCCAAGAGGTACACTGTCTTTAAAACCACCAACACAGAAGGGTGAATAAGGCGATTGTGATACCCTTACATGGAGATCAGAGTAATCCTGGAAGGTGGGGTCTGAAAATGGCTTCATGGACTAGGTTTTTGACCACTCAATTTTGATATGAAAGATCTCAGGGAAAGCTGCTAAGAGATCTTGTCTTATATTTATGCTCTTTTTCTATCTGTCCATTGTCAAACTTTGATCTATATATATGACATCATTTTGATAATCAAATAAATTGATAGAGCCTAAGGAGTCCCAGGATACATGTTCCTAGGACAATCCTTAATTCTTCAGTGAACTTCTTTCTTGCTAGGAGTTGGGAAGTCCTTAACTAAATTATGCAAATTTAATATTGACCAAGGAGTAGAGTTATAAGTCCCTTGAATGTGGGGATGTTTTTCATCCCCACCAGTGCTTAAAAAAACCATTGTGAAGCAACATTGTCCAATGAGGAAGGATGTGTTGAAGAAAGGGGCAGTGGAGCTGAAGAAAGGGGGTCTGGGGAAGGTGCAGAAGGGGGAGCAGAGCAAGAGTGTGGAGGAAGTTAAGGTTCCGGGAAGCACAGGGAGGTCAGTATGCAATCAGTTGTGTTGGGAGAGCAAGAAAGGAGTTTAAGTTTGGAGTTCAGATCATCCAGGGACTTACTAACCTTTTCTAAGGAGTCCTTAAAGAAGTAATTTTAGAATTTTCCTTTCTTACACAGGCCTCTTTATACCAAGAAAAAATACTGACCTTGAAATATTTGAACTTTTTGAACCCTTTGATTCTAAAGTGGATTACTTTACTCATAATCCAAATTTCCTAGAGTGGCCCCTGAAATTCTAAATTGTTCTTGATAAGATTGCTTCAGAGCTTCAAATAGTTGGTGTTATTGGTATTCTTATTTGTACATGTAAGAAGCTGGACAAAGACCTGGAAGTTCATTGAATGGCTGGGGATTTCTTCAGAATCTTAGTGTTCCATACCCATCTTGTTGTTAAGAGCCCCGAGTTGTCAAGTAAATCCAACATAAGGTTTCACCAAGGACAATGAAGAGGGAAGAGCAAAGGCTTAGGTTGTGCTTCAACATAAAGAGAGCCAAGTACTAGATACTAGGCAGGGGCAGGACTTAGATGTCTAGGCCCTGGGCCTCCCAGGAGAGGGGTGGGTGGAAGAGGCGGGTCTCCTGCCTTGTCTGTCCTCGTCGGCAGTGACTTGGGCTGAGCAGCATTGGGTCCAGGCAATGATTACAGCCTTGGCATCAAAAACCACAGGTGATAATCAACCAGAGCGCCATTAGCATAAGCCTTTGTTTGAGTGCTACAGTATGAGGAGATTTTGAAGGAGTGTTCTGCCTTGGAGAAGAGTAGTATTTCTGTAGAGCTTTAATAAGAATTTGCTAAAGCTCAGCTAGTTTGGAGAATAGTTGGTCAGAGATGGTTCTTAAGGGGGAGGATTGGACTTGTGGTTTAGCAGCCACTGGCTGGGCAATTCAAGTTTATCAAGAGGGATGGAGAAAACAGTGAAAATGTTTTAGTTTTTTAGGATCTTTTATACAAGAGTGCTATATTGACAAAAGAAGTCACTCTAGTGTGATGGGAGAAGTGAGTAAAAGGGGAAGAATCTTCCCAGGGCCTTGTGCTCAGCAGTTGTTTTCTTTACAAAAGCAGGGGAAATTGTTGCTTCTTCCTCACAGACACCTCACCCACATCTCCACCCTACTTGTCCCACAATCTACCAAAGCAGCAGGGGAAATGGAGTTCTAGCTAAGCAGCAGTAGACAGCAGTAACATGCAAAGTTCCAAGGAAGATGTTACGGACTGAATGTTGGTGTCCCTCCCAAATTCCTATGTTGAAATCCTAACACCCACTGTGATGGTATTAGGGGTATGGCCTTTGGGATATTATTAGGTTATGAGGGTGGAGCCTTCATGATGGGATTAGTGCTATTGTTAGAAGAGGCTCAGAGAGGTGCCTCTCTTGGCTCTTTGCCAGGTGAAGATACAAAGAGGAGGCATCAGCAGACTAGGAAGTAGGCCCTCATCAGATCTGGCCGTACCTTGATCTTGGACCTTCCAGCTTCCAGAACTATGAGAAATAAAGGTATGTTGTTTCAGTCACCCAGTCTATGATAATTTGTTATAGCAGTCTGAGGTGGCTAAGACACGACATCGGACAGGACTTCAGGTTTCCAGAATTCCATAGTAATGATCAGGAACAGAGAGAGCCTGAGCTCTTAGAGCCATCTGACTGAACTCACACAGACTGATAATGCAGCTTCATTTTAAATGATCCCCGAAAACACAAGTCTCCACTGTTTGACCTTACCCTGGGAGCCTTGTGGAATTTACTCGTGTAATGTGAGACACATCCAGACAGGAGTAGGCCTTGTTCAGGAACCAGCATGTGAAAGGACAGTTTATGGCTCCCATGGCCTCTGCACTTGGAATACAAGAATCTTGACACATGGTACCCCTTGTGCCTGTCCAGTCTAGATACCTCTGCTTACAATGTCTAAAACAGCCTCTTTAGCTGAGGACTTTAGGACATCAAAGAGAAATATTAACTGAGAAGACCTGAGCCCACATTATGGAATGAAGTGCATGCATTTAATGAATAGGTGATATAAGCATAAATGTGCATAGCTAGAAATAACTACATGTGATTTGGGTTTGATGTTAATTTCCCATCCTTCATCTGGTTTTACTGCTTCTTTCTCTGGGTTTTCATTTTCTACTGATCTCTGAGCATCCCATCCCTGTTCCTAGCTGAGCCTCCCTGACAGGCTGCCTCAGGATGAGCTCCAACCCCGAAGATTCTCAACCTGGGGGCAAGAGCTCCTGAAACTCCTTCACCATCATCCTGGGAATCTTTCTCAAGTCTCTCCTGTGGTAGATCTCCAAGTTCCTGAATCCTACATCTTCATCTTCTTTGTTCTAGTAACTTTCAGAGTAAGGGTGCAGAGAAGATCCTTTTTTTTTTTTTTTTTTTTTTTTTTTTAGTATTTGCCTGAGAATACATAATTCCTTCCCATTGGATAGTTTCGCTAGCTATAGAGTTTAAGCTGGAGCCATTCACTCAGAATTTTAAAAGGCAATTCTTCTGCATTGTATTCCTGTTTCTGACCCTTTGGGCAACCATTTTTTCTTCTTTGAAAGCTTTTAAGATCCTTTTTTTTTTTTTTTTTAAGATTTTATTTATTTGAGAGAGTGAGAGAGATCACGAGCAGGGGGGAAGGGTAGAGGGAGAAGCAGACTCCCCACTGAGTGGGGAGCCGAATGTGGGACTCTATCCCAGAACCCTGGGATCATGACCTGAGCCGAAGGCAGATGTTTAACTGACTGAGCCACCCAGGCACCCCAGCTTTTAAGATCTTTTCTCAATTCCTTTTATTCTGAATTTCCCAGTCAAGTGCCTTTTTTCTCAGTTTTCCCAACGATGAGCCTTTGGGAGGAACTTTTGATTTGGAAACTCATGTCCTTCAGCCTAGAGACCATTTATTGTGTTATTTCTTCTGTTTGCTGTTCTTGCTGGAATTCCTATTATTAGCTAAGTTTGGGCCTTTTTGAGTGATGAAAACTTTTTTTGTTTTCTATTTTCTTTTTATACTTTCTCAGAAATTTCAACTTAATCTCCCAGTATTTCTATTGAGTTTTCTTTCAGTAGTCATCTTTTTAATTTTCAAGACTCTTTTCTTTGGATATACCTACTTTATAGCATCCCATTCTTATTTTATGAATGATGAATTTTATATATATATATATATATATATATATATGACTTTTGAAGGAGAGAAAAATTATAGTTTTGGTTTTCTGTGTTTGTTTTGCCTATTTCTAGCATGATTCCCTCTGTTCTAGGTATCTAGTGCTGTCTAGTGCTGTGTAGTAAACTCCCTCCCCCCAATCTTAGTGCCTTGTTATAATATTTATTTTTGCTCCTGAGTCTTCAGTTTGAGCAGAACTTAGCAGGTATAGCTCATTTTTGGCCCATTCCATGTCAGCTAGGGCTGGAATCGTCTGAAGGCTCGCTCATATGTCAGGTGTCTGGGTTGGGAAGATCCAAACAGTTGGGGCATTTTTCTCTTAGCAACATGCATTCCTTCCAGCATGGCAGGTCAAGGGACATCAGAGTTCTATGTGATGATTCTGGGCTCCTAAAGGTGCATTGTCCTAAGAGAGTGAGAGCTGACTGGAAGCTTCATCCTTTTTAGTACCCGGCCTCAGAAGTCACATAGTGTCATTTCCCCTTTCCTCTGTGGCAGTGCTGTCCAATTGAAATATAATGTGAGCTACATGTGTAATTTTAAGTTTTCTTTAGGTGCCACATTTAAAAAGTAGAAAGGGGTGAAATTAATTTTAATAATATATTTTATTTAACATACTATATTCAAAATGTCATATGTAAATGTGTATATTTAACATACTATCTTCAAAATATCATTGTAATATGTAATCAGTTAGTAAGGTATTTTACATTTTGTTTTCATCTTGTCTTTGGAATTCAGTTTATATTTTATATTTATGCACATCACAGTTCAGATGCCAAAATTTTTTTTACCAGATGCTGGAATTTTAATAGTTGGTGTGAGTCCAGTCAAAAAAGTTAGTGGAAAATATTTTAAACTGGTTCAGTTTTTAAATTATTTAGAATTGAATACAATTATCATTTCAGTTCTTCAGTTGCTATAGCCACATTTCAAGTACTCAATAGCCACATGTACCTAATGGCTATGGGCTCCCATATTGGACAGTGCAACTCTGTTAGTTGAAATCCCACCCAGATTCAACATCAGCTCCACTGTTCAATGAAAAAAGGGGCAAAGTTTTGAAGAAAATGTGGAAACAGAACTATTGTGGCTGTTTTTGGAAAATATAATGTCATACCTTCTAAATTTCCCTTGGTTTATTTGCTTTCGTTTCTGTATTTCATGGTGGCGTCTTTCCTGTGACACTGGCTCCCTGAAATTGAAGCTTTCAGAGAGATTGCAAGCTCTGTGTGTGGGGCAAGGCTTATCTATTGGTAGACTTCACTAAAGGATGATTGATGGGATGAGGTCATCTTTTTGGGGCTGCATCACTGATCAGTGTCTGTTGATTGTCTCTCTTAGGTTAGATTCTTCAGAGAAGATTCAATCTCCTTAGGGTACATAAGCCTAGTTGTCAGTGCTCTGGAGGTAGTGCAGGAGGTAGGGGTAGTGTTAATGTTCACCTAATACATTCTGTCAGTAAAGCATCTCACCTCTACTCTTTGTTTTTCTGGTTTCTCTACCAGAGCTACTCCAGTCTAATTGTACAAAGACTAAACTTCCCAGGGCTTGCTGGGTTGGGAAGGAATCATGTCTGGCTGCCACGGGTAGGGTTGGGAGCAGGCAGTTCTCGTCTTCCAGCTCCACCCTCCTGCCTTCTGAAGAAGATACTTGAGCTTCTGTGGGTCCTCTACTGTGAGGCAATCCCATGTCAGGGGAATTGCCTTTACAGGCTGTTAGGTTTCATATTTTTCCACTCTGCTAAGCCAGTTTTCACTCGTGCACACTTTCCATCCCCACAATATTTGGAGACATGTGTTGTGCGCAGTCTTCTCCTCTCCTGTTTTCTTTGTCCTTCGTATATGCCTTGGCATATTATTTTATTTATTTATTTTTATTTTTTATTTTTTTTTTAAACTTTTTTTTTTAAGATTTTATTTATTTATTTGAGAGAGAATGAGAGAGAGAGAGAGAGAGCATGAGAGGGGGGAGGGTTCCGAGGGAGAAGCAGACTCACTGCTGAGCAGGGAGCCCGATGTGGGACTCGATCCCGGGACTCCAGGATCATGACCTGAGCCGGAGGCAGTCGCTTAACCAACTGAGCCACCCAGGCGCCTGCCTTGGCATATTATTTTAGCAGTGTTTTAGCAGGAAGCAGAGACTGCTTTAAGGAAGGAAAGCCCCCACGTCCTGCTAGTATGACAATGCCACCAGAATCAATGTCAGGGCTGTTTGGTGCCTTAGAACTATGAGCTATTGGGTTCAACAATTATGCTGCTTTTAAAATTCATATTTATCATGTAATTTCATCATAAATTACAGTCATTATAATAACCATTCAATAACTATTTACTGAGCAGCTAGTAGATGCCACACGTTGTCATGGGGATGCAGTGGTAAACAGGGAAAAAAGATATGTGGTCTAGTGCTTCTCAAGCTTTTGTGTATGAACATCACCTGGAAGTTTGTGAAAAATGCAAATTCTGTTTCGGTAGATCTGGGGAGGGCCTTAGATTTTACCAATAGATAAACCACATCCCCACATACAGAGCTTCCAGTCAGCTTCTGAGCACTTTACTTTTTATGTGAACAGACAGCAGAAGAAAGTCTCTAATGTGAAAGATGTTTAATTTTGCTAAAAACCTTGCTTAGGAATAATATGCTTTGCCTGTCTGTGCTCTTATGGTGTTTTTGCTTGGCCAGAAGTTGGCTAGTGGCCATTTATAGGTTTCTACATCTGGTGTGTTCATAGGTTCCTAGAATCTCAGGGTTAGAAAGGATCTAAGACATGATGCATTCTAAAGTCCCATGTGTAGCACTTATATTCCTATTGTGGTGTCCTGTAGGTTAAGCATCAGCTCCTGAGGTTACTGGATCTTATTTTCATATTAAGTGCCCAAAGGCAGGGTTTAAGTGTGGTGGGAGATTGACCTGCCAACTAACTGTGGCTCATCCACATGTAGGCAGAGGTTTGACCATAGGTACCACTTATCTGTCTCAATAGCTTCTGTGTCCCTCCAAACACCTATTACTAAGATCAAGGCTGGAAGAAACCCAGACACAGAACTCATGGAATATGCTTTTCATAGTACTTGGCACATTGTAAGTATCCAATCATAGTACCTTATGTTTTTGTATGTATTTTGCCCACTGGACCTTTGATCCTTAACCCATTGTCCAACTACTGGAAGCAACAACATTGCCTGGAAGCATGTTAGAATCTCAGGCCCAGCTCAGATCTACTGGAACAGAATTCGTACTTTTAGTAAGATACCCAGGTGACGTGCATGCGCACTTAGGTTTGGGAAGCACTAGATCATCTGCCTTAAAACTTTGGTGGTGCCATGCCAGTGCTCAGCACGTGCCACTGTTCAGAAGTACTAGCTGATTGGCTGATCTTCAGCAAGCCAGCCTGCAGCATGAAGAAAAGGTCTCCTACTGTAACGAGCTCCACATCAATTCGAGGATGGGAGGTGGAGAAGATAAAGAAGTCCTTGCTTTGTGCCTGGGAGCTTTAACCTATTTGGAAGCCCCAGTAGCCATATCTTGTGCGTTCTCTTCAAGATTCACCTTAGAATTTTCCAGACTGAAACTTACCTTCAAGACACCCCATTCCTAAAGCAATCCTGGAAAGCTGACACCACCTAGACTCCTTCCGCTTTGAGGTTACTTGGACATTATTAGAGCAGATTGCATGCTTGCTTGGATGCCTGGGCCCTGGAGACTGTGGTGCAAGGGGCAGCTCTAGGACTGGAATGTGGGTCATGGCTCTTCCCCACACATGACCCACACTCTGGCTGTGTTTCTCCTGATGAGGGTGAGTATAGGGTGTGCCAAAAGAATGGAGAATCCAGCACCTTCCTGCCAGCCATGTTGAATTATTTTAAGAATCCCTGGATTTCAGGGGCGCCTGGGTGGCTCAGTTGGTTAAGGGACTGCCTTCGGCTCAGGTCATGATCCTGGAGTCCCGGGATCGAGTCCCACATCAGGCTCCCCGCTCAGCGGGGAGTCTGCTTCCCCCTCTGACCCTCCCTCCTCTCATGCTCTCTCTCTCTCTCATTCTCTCTCAAATAAATAAATAAAATCTTTAAAAAAAAAAAAAGAATCCCTGGATTTCAGATTAGCTGACTTGGAGATAGCCTTATATTACCAAAATTTTATAACTAATTTAACAACAAGGCTCTGAATAGTGTTATAATAGCATTTAGTTTAATTAGTAATCTATCAACTGAAAAATATAAAAATAAAACATCCCTTCAACAGAGCCACCATATTGAACATTAGTGACTATTGTCTAGGATTGCATTTAGAAGGTATAGATGGTTGGGCTAAAGTTTTCCTCACCCCAGAACATACCTGAAATAATTAAAATCACTGAAGCCCTGATACAGGTTTATTTTGTTTAAAATAAAAACTTTCTCCTAATTTAAAATAATATATATTCATTAAACAGAACTTGATACATGTAGACACTTTCAAAGAAGAAATAAAAATCACTATAACCCATCCCTCAGAGATAATCACTGGTAACAGTTTTAATTTCTTTCCTTTGAGTCTTCATGCATTATATATTGTTATGTAAAATTGAGATTATTTTGTATAGAAAACTTTGTATTTTTTTGGCCACCTAACATTATATTGTATTTCTACATCCCACTATGTTTGTTTTTAGCTATTCCTCTTTGGCTGATCGTTTTGACTATTTTCAGTTTTTTGCTGTTAGGGGTGATGCTATCTTTCCTGGAACCTGTCTTGGGAAACAGAAATTCACGCAAAATCTTTATTACTGGATCAAGTCAGGACTTAAGCTTAAGTCTCTTGTTATATACTTGCCAAACTAGGATCTGGAGTAAGGTTCCACTTTGCTCTGGCTTTATGGAACTAGGTTTTTTAAAAACGCAGTGTCAGAAACCCCAGCTCCAATCAGTTGAGTGTTCTACTTAGCTTCACTTAGTGGAAGGGAGAGGGCACGCATGGCTGAGTGTGAAGGAGGTTTCAGAACAGAGGAGGGGAGTGAAGAAGAGTTAGAAGTGATGTCCAGATGGTATCTGGTGTGTGTCTGATATCTTAGGTAAGGACAGATGTATGACCACACATTTCCTGGTAATGGATTTTCTGTCCACCTTCTTTGTCCCTACCAGGCCCTCTCTCCTGAATCCACTATCCTCTCCATCCCTATCTCTTTTCTCTACCACCTGCTTTGCTCACCCATCACCTGTTTGGCCCCTGGAACTTCTGAGAATCTGGTTGCCGCTCCTAAATGGCACTGGGCTGAAGTTGGGGATCAGGTCTTGCTTCAGAGCTGGTGGACCTCATTCCTTGCTGTATCAGGACAAGCTAGGAAATGCTGTGGTAACAATATGAGCAAAATCTTAGTGCATTTACATAATCAAGTTTGTTGTTCACTCATCCAGTGGAGTGAGACTCAATGATCCAGTCTGCTTGAATTTTGCAGCACCCTGATCCTCAGACATGATTTTGGGATGGCCATGGCAGGTGATGAATGTATAGAAAACTGAGCGTGGTCTCTTAAATGCTTCAACCTGGAAGTGACATAGGGTTATGGCCTTTGGGTCAAAACTAAGCACATGACTTCACCTAATTGCCTGAGGTCAGGAAAATGTGATCATCTGCATGTCCAGGAAGGAAAGAGAACTGGAAATATTGGTGAGGATTATGATATCTACCTGAATTACCAAAAAAAGAAATCTTAAAATATACTCCAAACCCAGTAATTAAAGAAAAACATCATTATTAAGCATGTGCAAGCAGCACCGATAAATATCTCAATGATTCAAACGGAATTTGTTGTTTTACAAATAGGTGAGGCTGTATGCCTCATGGGAAAACAATTCCATCAAATTAGCCTGGATGTCATGAGGGAGCTCAAGGTAGCCCAGGAATCTACTTATATTTCCCACTCCTGGAAGGGAGAGTGTTACAATATAGCTAATCACGAAGGGATGGCAAGCAGGTTTCCATTTGTGTGCCACAGCTACTTGATTGATAGTAAACTGGAACTCAGCCCTGTGTTGAGCAAGACTCTAAGGAAGCGTCTAGGCTTAGTGGGGAAGAGTGCAGTGATTCATTCATTGGACAGATATTTACAAAGCACTTGCTATGTAGCAGGCACTGTCTCAAGTGCTGGTTCAGGCAGCTCACATGGAACTTCCATGATCAGTTTCATTTAGCGATGTCTATCATGGGATGCTCGCCTGTGTGCCTGAATGTGTGTGCATATGTGTGGTGTGAGAGGGAGGTGGGGGCACATGATTTTCTTCCTATTTCCATCTCTGAGCTAATGTGCACGCTTAGTTAGTGCCAGATTAATTTCAAGCAATAGAAGTAATTGCTAACTGGCTCTCTCTTACATGCACTCCCATAAGAAGGATGTAGGTTTTCGAAGTGTTTTCCCCTTGTGTTGATAGGTCCTGCAGTACTTACCATATGCTTCATCCCCATGATGTGTGCTTTCAAAGAAACTACAGGTGTTAATGGGGTACCATCTTCTCCTTTGTTTCTCTTTTCCTAGCTCATCCCCCTCATCCCTCTGCTATAAAACTTTACTTATTCTTATTAGGTCCCAGATTTTTTCCCCCCATACGCCAAATTCTCTATTTTCTTAAAAAGCTTGAATTAGCAAATGGGAATGATATTACTTCCCTTCCTCTGTTCCTCTAAGTTGTTTTGTTTTGTTTTGATTTAATCCACCCAGGACAGAGCAGGAGGAATGCTACCTTTCCTCTTCAATTGCTTCAGCAGAAGTGATCTAAAGATAAGCAGGATCCCTGGGCGCTTGGGTGGCTCAGTTGTTTAAGCGACTGCCTTCGGCTCAGGTCATGATCCTGGAGTCCCGGGATCGAGTCCCGCATCGGGCTCCCTGCTCAGCAGGGTGTCTGCTTCTCCCTTGGACCCTCCCCCATCTCATGCTCTTTCTCTCTATCTCATTCTCTCTCTCAAATAAATAAATAAAATCTTTAAAAAAAAATAAAGATAAGCAGGATCCCTAACAGGGCTCTTTTTTTTTTTTTTTTAGATTTTATTTATTATTTGACAGAGAGAGACACAGTGAGAGAGGAAACACAAGCAGGGGGAATGGGAGTGAGAGAAGCAGGCCTCCCGCCAAGCAGGGAGCCTGATGCGGGGCTCGATCCCAGCACCCCGGGATCATGACCTGAGCCGAAGGCAGACGCCCAGTGACTGAGCCATCCAGGTGCCCCAACAGGGCTCATTCTTGGCCAGGGCCCTGGGATGGCTCCTCCATAGAATCTGTACCATGAAACTCAAGTGAAAGGATGAATGACACAAAGAGAACCTCAGCAGGACCACCCGCCATCACTTCACTGGTCTCTTGTCACCTTTTGTTCTCATCAGCATGCTTCTCTTGGCTTCTTCAACCTCTCTCATTCCAGAGAGCGCCGTACTGGCTGGGGACCTCCTCACGGTTTGCTGTGGGCAGCAAGTCAAGCCCCGTGTCAGCCTGGAGTAGTCAAGGGCTGTGTGATGATATTGGGCTATTGCCAAAATTAAAAAGAAAGAAGAAAAATGAATTTATTTCTAAAGAAAAATAGGAAATACATTGTTACCTATTTTTCTTCTCCTTCATTTTCTCTATATCTATATAGTAAATAAAAAATCTGGGAACACGTTTTCTAAAATGTTTTCTCTATTAGGATCCACTGAATATTTAGTACTCAGAATTATAATATATAAAACAGACTTGGAACTAGAGGCCTATCTGCTAGCAGACATTGCAGACCCATTATGAGAAACTTTTTGAGGCCGTTTCATTGGTGTAGGGATCCTTTTGTCCTCTGAGTGTGCATTATCTGAGTCCAGTTGCATATGGAAGGAAAAATCATTCTAACAAGAAAATTCTTGGTAATAATGGGACCACTTATAAAGTCAGTCTCCACTCAAACATTCCTCCCTGTTTAACACTGGAGTTTTAACCCTGCCCATTGGGTCAATATCTTTAACATTTTTGGCTTTCAGTCCATCTCTAATTTCAGAGTATGGGAAACATTTGACAACACTAATGCAAATAAAATGTAAACAGATTACAAAATGAAATCGGAAATCTTGCAGAAGACCCAAGTTTTCCTGAAGTTGTTGGTAGTGGTGTGGAGGACGAATCTAGTCACGGGCAAAGCCTTGGGCAGTGGAGCTTGGGCAGAGCTGAATTAATTGAAAATTGAAGAAGAAATTGGATGATGACAATATAGGTGTTTGAAAAGAGGATTAATTGAACCCTAAGAACACTGATGTAAAACCTGAGTGTTTAGAAAATGATCCTCTTTATATTCTTACTTCTTGACAAGAATGAAGTGAAAAATGTCAAGTCTATGGGAACTTTAGAATTCTTTAGTCCATCGCCTTAGAGATGAAGACCCAGAGAGTTGGGCGCCTGGGTGGCTCAGTTGGTTAAGCGACTGCCTTCCGCTCAGGTCATGATCCTGGAGTCCCAGGATCGAGTCCCGCATCGGACTCCCTGCTCGGCAGGGAGTCTGCTTCTCCCTCTGACCCTCTTCCCTCTAGTGCTCTCTATCTCTCATTCTCTCTCTCTCAAATAAATAAATAAAATCTTTAAAAAAAAAAAAAAAAGACCCAGAGAGTTGAAGATGTACAGAGTCCCACTGCTGGTGGTGGACTGGGGCCAACCTGGGATCCGCCCACCTTGCCAGTTCTAGCCATCATTCCAACTGGAGTTTGACTCCCCACATCCCCACCCATGAGCAAATCCTACTGGCCTCTCTTCCAAAACATTCCCAGAAAAATCTGACTGCTTCTTTGCATCCCCCTTGCCCCATCTCCCACGTCTCTCCCCCAGATGGCTGCAATAAATAGCTGCCTCGCTGGGCCTAGCTGGGCCTAGCTGGGCTGCCCTTCCCACCCTTGTCCCTGCGCTCCAAGGAGCAGTCACTGGGATCCTTTTAAAGCAGGTCTTACCCCCTCCTCTCCCAAACATTCCAGTGGCTTCTTCCCTCCCTCCAGATAAAAATCTCAAAGCCTCCCTGAGATTATCAGCTGCTATTTACCACTCCTCCTGCTCTGTGCTCCCGTCACCTGGCTTCTTTGTTGTTGTTCAACTCCCTCTGGAAACTCCCTGCTCAAGGTCTTCACACTTCTCCTGCTGCCTAGAAGGCTGTCCTTGAGATATCTCACTTCCTTTCCATTCTTTGCACATGTCCTGAGTGCCTATAAAAGAGCACTTCACCTTATCATCCCTTCCTACTGAATTTTTCCTCATAAGAAAAATGATCAAGGCCTGGCCTGTGTGTTTATATATTTATTATTTGCCTTCCCACATCAGAATGTAAGTTCTATATTCATTGTATGGTTTCAGTGTATTCGATAGGCATCTGTATCACTTTTAAAAATTAATAATGTATTATTTGTTTCAGGGGTACAGGTCTGTGATTCATCTGTATCACTTTTGGTGGCAGGTCCTGTTAGAACGCTAATGCTGTTAATAAATGCTAAATAACTAATTCTTGAATAAACAAAGAAATACATCACAAGAATGATCAAATGAATAATTGAAATGATCTATATTGGGGCATCATGTAAGAAAATTGTTTTAAAAGTCAGAATGTTTTGCCAAGGTGCTTTCCCCAGCAGCGTTTCCTCCCGCTGTGGTTTATCTGTCTGGTACATCACCCCTGTGTGCTTTGTGAAGCCTCAGCTGGGGAACCCAAGCCCATTCAGATCCCTGCTTCTCACTCAGTCTTGGTGATTCGACTGGGGGCAAGGGCACTCATTCAGAGCTTCAAGATCACAGACTTGCAAAGGCGTGAGGAGTCTTGCTCATCTAGAGCCATTGGGGGGCGGGAAGGGGGAAGAAATTTCTTACGTGAATGAAGGACTTTTTTTCCCCCCCTAAATTTAGAATTTAGGCATCTCTCTCTTGCTCAGAGATTATGCAGTTTCCCGGCATTTGGCCCCTCGTTTGTACTCCTGTGTTTTGGCCAGAAGGAAGGAGGGAAATTCCACTTAAGCTGTCAGGAGTGAGAAAAGAGGTTGCAATTTCTGGGCAAAATCCCTGTCTTGGATTTTTTTTTTTTCTGACGGGCATGGGGCTGGAGGTATCCTGGGGAGTTGGGCAGAAGAGGGAAGCTTCCATACAAAGGCACACACGCTGTTTGGGAACATTAGTCTTGAAAGTTTGGGAAACATTTAAGGACAGGTTTTTTTTTTTTAAGGTTTTATTTATCTGACAGAGAGAGAGCACAAGCAGGGGGAGAGGCAGAGGGAGAAGCAGACTTCCCGCTGAGCAGGGAGCCCGATGCGGGGCTCCATCCCAGGACTCTGGGATCATGACCTGAGCCGAAGGAAGACGCTTAACCTACTGAGCCACCCAGGCGCCCCAAGGACAGGTTTTTTATTTTAATAATTATTATCAGTTAGCACCGGAGAAGGGATATTTGGGGGACATGTGAGGTGAGGAAGTGGGGAACTCAGCATAGAGTAAAAGTAGTCACTGCAACTGGGGGAAGGTGGGCCAAGCTCAGGAAGATGACTACCTACCTAGAGAGGCCCAGAGGGAGGAGCCACCCAGGCAGGTGAGCAGCTCCGTCACATGGGGCAGCTGGGTGGCTCTCTTTTTAGGGGGTGTCAGTGTCTGGGAGCCGAAGATGACTCACGGTGACCTGCTTGGTTTTTATCACCCTCAATTCTGGGTTATTCCCCTGCATTTCAGGGTTGGCAATACTTAACTCATGTTGGTGGCAATTGATCTGACAAATTGGCCCCTGGAAGAGTTTCAGGGCAAGAAGATTTTATTGTAGCTCCAGTCCCCTCCCCCACAACGGCAGCAATGTGGGGGAAGTTTGGAGGGTCTCCTGCCCCCGGCTCTGCCCCGGAAACGTTTGCCTATACCATTCTGCGGTGTGGAATTTCCCTCATGCTGCACAGGGAAGGCGAGCCAGGCCCTTTCCGCAAACCTCCGTCCTGATTGAAAGACACAGAGCCTACTAACCGCTGTATGGAGCAGCTTCCCCGGCCCCACAATGTGAGGACAGGGTAATGATGTCCAATTTTGCACACTTCAGATCCATTAGTAGCAATTACCTTTCTCGAGGTGTTTTGAGTTAGTTTTAACATAGCATTCTTACAGTTGGTGGATAATGACAGTAATAATGTGCACAACATTTTCAAGTCGCTGTTTTTAGCTACAATAACACCATTAGTAGGTCTATTTAACAGATGCATTTCATGCTAAAAGTTAAGGTTCTTATGATTCCTGTCCCTTCCCCCATGCAAAGCTTCATGGCTGTTTTATTCAATGGAGATTTTTTGCTTTAAAGTTTCAGAGTGATTTTTCCTATTCTGAGTCTTTATGTTGAAATGGGATGGTTGTATGACTGGCTTGATCTAGAATTATTAATTATTTAGGTGTTCTTCTTTAGCTGTTCTTTTCGTGACTTGCAAGCTGACCTGGAAATCCAGAGCTCACAAAAATAGAAAATGTATATATTTTCTAAGACTTGTTGGGATGTCTAGGAGAGATCATAGGGTTTTACATGATGTCTTTGAGGCTGTGTGTGTGTGTGTGTGTGTGTGTGTGTGTGTGTGTGTGTGAACTCTCCCAATAATCCAGAAGATCTGTGTGTTACTCCACCCCACCTGCTCCCACTCCTCCTGGAAGGCATCTCTGACCACCCCAGCCACCAGAAAATTCTCACAGACCCTGCTTCCTTTTTATCTGTGCTTGCTATTGGACACCCCTGATCGACTCCTGCTGTCCTTGCCTCTTGTATTGTTACTTATGTCCCTCACCTTCCTGCGTTAGTTTCCTAGGGCTGCCTTAACCAAGTGAAACAACCTGGGTGGTCTCCAACAGCAGACATTGACTCTGGAGGCTGACAGTCCGAAATCAAGGAGTTGGCAGGGCCGTGCTCCCTCCGAGGCTTCTAGAAGATTTTTCCTTGCCTCTGCCAGCTTCTGGTGGGTCCCGGCTTTCTTGGTTTATGGCAACGTAACTCCCATCTCTGTCTCTTCACATTGCATTCTTTTTTTTTTTTAAATTTTTTAAAATTTATTTAAATTCAATTAACATATAATGTATTGTTTGTTTCAGTGTGATTCATCAGTTTTATATAATACCCTGTGCTCATTATGACACATACCCTGCCCTGCATTCTTCTTATAAAGACTCTAGTCATACTGGGTGAGGGCCCACCCTCCTGACAGCATCTGAACTTGATTTCATCTGTAAAGGCCTTATTTCCAAATAGGGTCACATCCACAGATAACAGGGGTTAGAACTTCAACATATCTTTCTGGGGGGACACAACTTAACTCATAATACCCCTCAAGGAAATTGTAACCTTCTTGAAGCCTAGAGTGTTTGATGTACCCCCTTAAGCAGCATTTCCTAAAACCTTGACTAGGAAATGGGAATCCTTAGGTCTTGTTAAAACCGGGATCTTCTTGCCAAACACATTAGAGAAACACTGTATCTATGTCCCTGACTTAAGATGCTGATTAACATAGTAAAGGCTCTGAGAAATCTTGCTATAAAGACACTTGCTTAAACCATACTTATTTCCACTAGCTTTTTTGACCACAGGGACTGTTTTTGCTCCAGGTTTCCTCTGTTAACAGCAGTGGAATATACTTGGGGGGAATATAGGCCCATTGAAGGAAGCTTCTGCCATATGAATTGTCCCAAATGAGGTAAGCAGAATAATGGTATTCGGTTGAGCAATTTTTTTGCGGGGGAGATAGTATGAAATGTGCCCTGTAGAATAGGAACAATTTTTAAAAGACTCAGTGCTGAGTGCTACCTGAATTCAGCCTAGAGTTGGACAGAATGCTTGATACCGCCTCCCCCCCGCCCCCCGCTCCTTGCTCAGTCTACTCATCTGACCCCTGCATGGTGTGTTTCCTCGTTTGAAAATAGGGACAAGCATATATCTTAAAAATGTACTATACATAATTACTATTTGAGCCCAGTAATTCAGCCAGGAAAATCACTGGTCAGTGCGTCTTTATGCTATTCTGTGCTTTCAATCACAATGATTTTTTTTTAAAGATTTTATTTATTTATTTATGAGAGAGAATGAGATAGAGAGAGCATGAGAGGGCGCCTGGGTGGCTCAGTTGGTTAAGTGACTGCCTTCAGCTCAGGTCATGATCCTGGAGTCCCGGGATCAAGTACCGCATTGGGCTCCCTGCTCGGCGGGGAGTCCGCTTCTCCCTCTGACCCTCCCTCGTCTCATGTGCTCTCTCTCTCTCTCTTTCAAATAAATAAATAAATAAAAATCTTAAAAAAAAAGAGAGAGAGCATGAGGGGGGCAGGGTTAGAGGGAGAAGCAGACTCCCCGCTGAGCAGGGAGCCCAATGCGGGACTTGATCCTGGAACTCCAGGATCATGACCTGAGCCGAAGGCAGTCGCCCAACCGACTGAGCCACCCCGGCACCCCACAATGATTTTTTTTAAGATTTTATTTATTTATTCATAAGAGATAGAGAGAGAGAGGCAGAAGAAGAAGCAGGCTCCCCGCTGAGCAGGGAGGCTGATGTGGGACTCGATCCCAGGACCCTGGGATCATGACCTGAGCCGAAGGCAGAAGCTTAACCATCTGAGCCACCCAGGTGCCCAATCACAATGATTTTAAATGAAGTGATAGAATGGTGGGTTGCCTGGGGAAAACTTGATTTTCTGCTTATATTTAAAGGAACATATGATACTTTTCCAACAACAATAACAAAAAAATGCTCTTTTTGATCCTTTCAATACCATGTGAGTTCTTTTTGTAAAAAGTTTAGTCTCAGTTGGGCTTTTTGGCAAACTTGTGGTGGTTGCCTCCTTCCCCTCTCTGTCCATTGGTGCAATTTGAGGGTTACAAATCCATTTCAGGACCCGTGTGGGCCACACCTGAGTAGGAAGGTCAGTCTTTTGGCAAGAATGCCACATGTTACATTGTAAAGCCAAATAAAAATGTTTTTTTTGAATCGGGTTTGTCCTGGTTTAAGATAAAGCTGGTATATTTATTAAAAATAGATACATTAGAAGCCTATTTCATAAAACGAGTGTGAGAGGGAGAAGCAGGCTCCCTGATAAGTAAGGAGCCCGGTGTGGGATTTGATCCCAGGACCCTGGGATCATGACCTGAGCCAAAGGCAGCCGCTTAACTGACTGAGCCATCCAGGTGTCCCTGAAATGATGTATTTAAACCTCTGTTCCCAGTATGTAAAGAGCTTAGCTTAATTCCCAGCATATACACATATAATGTGTATAAAGCTTAGCTAATCACTCAGTAAATGTAGTTACTATTATCTACTACTTTATAATCATTTACATCTTTCATTCACTTAACAAGTACTTATTGACTGTCTATTACATGCCAGGCACTGTTGAAGCTGCTCAGGATATAAGAGAGAACAAACAGTTTCCTGCCTGTGTGAAGCTTTTGTTTTAGGGAGAGGGTGACAATTAACAAATTAATAAGCAGATAGTGTATCAGATTCTGAGAATCACTGTGGAGAAAATTAAGCAGGATAAAGTAGGTAAGGCATGCAGTGTGTGTGTGTGTGTGTGTGTGTGTGTGTGTGTGTTGTGGCACGGGGGTGGGATTGTGGGTTGTTTTATCTATCATGATTAGGGAAGCCCTCACCAATCATGTGACATTTGAGTAGACGGAAAGAAAATGAGGAAAGAGCGTTTAGGAATAAGAAGCAGCAAATGCAAAGGCCTTGCGGTATATTTGTGCATAGCAGTGTCTGAGAAGTTCGGGAAGTTAGCATGGCTGGGGCAGAATGAACCAACAGGAGGATAGTGGGGTGTGAGGTCAGAGAGGACCCCTAGACCAAGTCAGTGAGCCTTGTAGGACCCGGTACACACTTGGGATTTTATCCTTTGGGAGATGGAACCATTGGCAAGTTTTGAGCAGAGGAGTGATAAGATTGGATTGTTTCAAGAGGACCAGTCTGGCTACAGTGTTGACAATATACTATATTGCAATAGGAATGTAACTCACAGTGTATATCAATTATATAATGGGCATAACTCTCTGAAGAAAGCGTTCTCTGACTCATTGCTTGTCTTTTCTCTCTAGCCCTAGTCTCCCACACCGTATGGTGCACTCTCCTTTTGTAGTTGCCTATTTCCCAGGGCAGCTGAGTATCACTGATGTTAAGGCAGTGTCTTAGCTCAGGCCGCCATAACAAAATACCTTAGATGGAGTGGCTTAAATAACAGAAATTTATTTCTCACATTTCTAGAGACTGGCAGTCCAAGATCAAGGTGCTGGCAAAGTGGGTTTTATTCTGACGCCTCTTCTGGTTTGTAGACCGACCTCTCTCTTCATTGTGTGCTCCAGTGGTGGAGAGAGATGTTGTGTCTTCTTAAAAGGACACGGATCCTATCAGATCATGACCTCATCCTTCTGGCCTCATTTAACCTTAATTGCCTCCATGATCACTCTCCCTCCAACATACACTCACATCGGGGGTTGGGGCTTCAAAATATGAATTTTGGGGCAACATAAACATTCAGTCTATACAGGAAGGAAGTGGCATTTTAAGAGTTCAGTTCTTTTTACCAGAATGGAGAGTATGCTCATTTGGCTACTCTAATAACCTGCCACCCCTCTCTTAAGAGAGACCTAGCAGTCACTGTCATTTGTCATCCTGAGGCGTAACCTAGCAGAGTTGCTCTAGGTATGATAACATCTACCTGGGGATTGAGAGCTGGGGAGACCAGGACCATATCCTGAAGGCCTCCATGGGGATGGTTTTACTAGATGACACTTTCCCCCCCGTATTTATTTATTTATTTCAAGTCTAATTAACATACCAGATTGTACTTTAAGCTGAGAAGCTTTAGGAGGAGACAGTCACCAGCATCCCCTCAGCAGGGCCACCACAGGCATTGTGCAGGTCGTGCTTTCTACAGGGGCTCCTGCTTAACGGGGGTGAATGAGGGCTGAAAGCCAGCCAGGCTCTTCTTGCCAAGCTTGAGCCCATCTGGGCCATGCTGGCCTGACAGGCACCATTTTCTAACCCACACGGAAATACCAGTGGGCTGGCAGCAGTTTCCTGATGACAAGCATGGGATGGGACATTGAACAGCATCTCCTCTGTCCTTAGAAGAAATTTCTTTCCAATGTGAGTATCAGAAATAGTTGTGCTCCCTTGGGCTACTGGTTTGTTTTACATTGTGGGTACTTACAACCGCGTTTCCTCTCCCATGGACCATGAGGACACTTAGAATCAGGTTGGCGCCTTCCTGCCAGTGAGTAGATGGGATTTCACAGTAAGCATTCTCTGTGCTCAGGGCCCTTATCAGACACGATTCCTGGCCTCTTTGGGTGCTATAGATGGGCCTGGGACATGCTTATAAATTCATTAGTTTGAGAGCATGTGTTATGCACTACTTGGACCAGGTCATACTTGAGTTTTGGTCTTCTTACGTTAGGGGATTATTGTAATAAGTTTGCCTTCATTCCGCAGGTATTTACTAAGTATCCCACTCTGTGCTGGTCACAAAATGGGGGTGAAAGGGACAGGTTGGGGCTCTACCCTCAGGAGCTTGTATGCTAATCAGGGAGAAGGGAGGTAAACAAGTGAGCAAGGTAGTTTGGGAAGCAAGAAGGTGCTGTCACGGAGAGTTACTGTGTGTGGTGGGGAGGGCGAGGTCGAAGGGGACAGGTTTCTTTAGACAGAGTAAGGGGAGCTTCTAAAGAGCATTAATTTAAATGATGTAAGTTAAGTGCTTAGCTTGGTGCCTGACACACGGTAAGCTCTCAATTCTCAAAAAGAATTATTGTTACTGTCAGCTGTCACCTCTCCCTCATTACATGCTGCTCAACACACCAAGGCCAGAGGAGCACATCGCCAAGCTCGAAAAGATGGCAAAGGCTTGGCAGATGTGCCAGCAATGGTTGGATGGTTGGGAAACTCCAGTTCAAGACGACCGGATGTGTCTTTCCCCTCCTTCCCTCTTGAAAGGCCGTCCTTCCTTGTTGGGTGGTACTGAGGGCCTTTGCTGTACAGCTCAGTTTGGGTTTGTAATTTGAACCCTTTTTCCAAACCATCATCCCCAAGCATTAATCTGCAGCACCTGCTCCACATCTTTAAATCTGTATTTTCCCAACTGCAAGTTTCAATTCATGTCCATTCAGAACCAGATGCAAAACATTTTGAATGAATATGGGAGCAATGAATAGGAAAAGGCCCTTCCTTGCAGAGATAATAATGTTCAGTGTACAGGAGAGTTGTTGGACGGGTTGAAATAGATCCCTTCTACCGTCCTGTTTTTGAGCACTCTCTGAGCTTCTAGAGCCAGCCAGCCTATCTAGTGGAAGGATTAAGGCCCACGGCGGGGAGTTTGGGTGAGTAACAGGTTGACTTCGCTGTGTTCCTAGGAATGATGTAAGGCAGATCTCAGCGCACGAGCTAAGTTTGCTGAACTACTCAGAAAATCAAGGGTCTCCATCTTGCCCACAACTCAGTGCCTTCCCTTGGTTACCTAAGGGAACCCACTTACGACTCTATTACCCGGTAAATTAGGAGAGTGATTCAGTCAGGTATATTTATCATAAGAGAACTGAAGATAATTAATACACTGCATTGAATGCAAATTGCACCCACAGCACTTATCTCATTTTCAATTAGCACAAATGTTACAGCACTGCAGGCTTGTTATGGTTTTACCATGGGCTGGGTAATTAATTTCAGTGAGCCACATATCAGGCACCTGGTAATGCCGTTTATTAATAAATGTCACCCCAGGTATCGGTTTGTTAGAAGAGGTAAATAAATGGAATGCACAGTTGTCTGCCCTGTGCAGATCTATTTTTACACCTCGCTGAATCTTTTTACTTGTTTGTTTATTGACTTGAGTGACTCCTGAGATTACAATTGCAAACAAAAGAAGATCCCCACCCCTAATGTGGCCTCAAAGCAGGGGCGGGTGGGATTCCCTTTTCTTCCCCCTTGGGTACGGTCAGGCCGGTGAGTGGAGTTAGTCACAGGCCAGTTTGTGTTGCTTCAGAAAGCATTTTCCCAAATGAGACCCCCAGGGAGAGTCAGAAAGGAGAGACTTCTCCAGGCACACCTGTCCCACCCAACCAGACCCTTTCGCTTAGATCCTCCCCACCTGCAAATCTTTGGGGAGCAGGAGATCTTACAGACCCCCTTACTGGTCCCCCCATCTTGTCTCGTCCTGGCCCCTTTTCCCTACTCTACTTCTCATTTATACTCTTAGTTTTTAGAAAGGGTTCTGGTCACCCATTCCAATTCCTGTTTCCCTACACCACCAAGCAATCCTTGGACACCAGGTTGGGGTCCTACAATTCAACTCCATTTTGGCACAATCTACAAGGAGATAGCATCAGATTCCACAGGTTAAGGGCTCGGTCCCACAAGACTGCCCCCACTTTAGATGCCAATCACATGTCCAGTTTGGCACCTGTGCTTCTGACCAACCCACTCTAAATCAGAGGTTTCCATGAGTTCCTCCCCCTCAGAATTCAGTTAATTTGCCAGAACAACTCACCGAACTCAGGGAAATATTCACTTACATTTACCAATTTATTATAAAAAGATATGATAAGGGACATAGAGTAACATCCAGATGGAAGAGATGCATGGGATAACATAATGGAAAAGGTGCTGAGCTTCCATGCCTTCTCCCGGCATGCTGCTCTCCCTGAATGATGTGTTCCCCAACCGGGAAGCTCTCCAAACCCTGTCCTTTGGAACTTGTATGGAAGCTTCATTCCATAGGCATGATTGGTTAAATCACTGGCCATTAGTGATTGATTCAACCTCCGGGGAGGGGGGCGGGCAGCCCTTCCCCTCCCGGGAGGTTGGGGGTGGGACTAAAATATCCAACCCTCTAGTCACATGGTTGGGTCTCCAGGAAACCAGCCCCATCCTTAGGAACTTTCCAAACGTCACCTCATTAACATAGCAAGAGATACCTTTATCCTCTCCTCACTCAGGAAATTCTCAGGATTTTAAGAGCTTAGTGCCAGAAATGGAGCCAAAGTCCAAATATATATTTCTTATTAGAAGTCACAATATCAGTGCTAATTAACCTGTGACATTGGGGACTCTATCCTAAGAAGGTGGGAGAATTTGGTGGCCTCCGGTTCCCTTGAGGACCCTTTTTGAAAAGCCACTGTGATTTGACTGAGTTCATCCATGTGAAGCACTTGGCACAGTGCCTGGTACCCACCCAGTAACTTGGCTGTAATTAGTATGGTTGTTGCTATCAACACTGGTTGCATCTCATAGGCTCCTACGGGGAGTGATCATCTGTTTAGCAGATATTTATTGAGCACCTACTATGTGCCAGGCACTGTTTTGGCACTGCATACGAAACACAAAAATCCTGGTCCTAATGAAGACAGGAGACGTTCTATTGGAGACAGGAAATAAACAAGCAGATCAGTAAGATATATGGTGTGCCAGATAGTTTTGAGTGCTACAGAGAATCCCAGGTAGGGAGAGAGGACTGGAAGTGGAAGGGGGTTTCAGCTTGGAGGTTTCAGCTTTAAGAAGGCCTTGCTGAAAAGGTGCTCTTTGAGCAGAGAGAGACATGAAGGAAGTCAGAATCAGCTCTTAGATGTCTGGGGAAGGAGCCTTCTAGACAGAGGGTATAGCAAATGTAAAGGCCCAGAGACAGGAGGATGCCAAGAACCCCAAGGAGGCCAGTAAATCCAGAGCAGAGTGAGTGGGAGGAACTGGAGGAGAGGAAGTCTCAGAAATTATGACTATTAGGTCAGGTAGGGTCTAGTGGGAGGTTCTGAGAACTTTGTAACATTTTACTCTGACATAGGGTATGGTGTGAAGATATTGAGCAGAGGAATGTGGGATCTGACTTAGATTTTAAAAGGCTGTCTCTGGCTTTCATGTTCAGAAATAGACCGTAGAAGGACAAGGGCAGAAGCAGGGAGACCGGTAAGGAAATGTATTAGTTTCTTATAGCTGCTGTAACAAATTACCACAAATTTAGTGGCTTGAAACAACACAGATTTATTATTTTACAGTTCAGGAGACCAGAGTCCTAAAATCAAGGCATGAGCAGGGCTGTGTTCCTTCCAGAGGTTCTAAAGGGGACTTCCGTGACTTTTCCAGCTTCTAAAGACTGCCTGCATCTCTGGACTCTCAGCTTCTTCCCTGGTCTCAAAGCGAACAGCAAACTGTTTTCATCTCTCTTTCTCTGACACCTGCTTCCTTGGGTCCATTTCCTTCTTTGACTCTTACCCTCTTCTTTCCCATATAAGGGCCCTGTGATAAGATGGCCTCATCTGCATAAGCCAGGATAATCTCTGTCTCAGGATCCTTAAATTCATCACATCGGCAAAGTCCCTTTCACCATGTAAGGTATTCACAATTTGGGGGGATTAAGATGTGTTCATCTTTGGAAGGCCATTATTCTGACTACTGTAGAGAGGTTAGGGCATTGTGTAAGGCATCCTCCATTGGTGAAGGATGAAGGTGGTTTGGGCAAAGGTAGTGAGAAGCATTTAGATCCCGGTTATGTACCAAGTTGCCTCATATCTTGGGCCATTTTCAGTATGGAAGCTTCCAGAATTCTCTGGGCCTGTGGCATTGGCATCCCCTTTTTCATTATAATTTCAGCTGACTTGGGGCCTATTTCTCATCCCCCCCCTAAGTAAAGAACCATGGATAGTTGCGGTGGGAAGGGGCTTCAGAAATTAGCAAGTTCCCAATTATGCCTTTATAAATTCCTGCTTTGTCCTGGGCCATTGAAAACTCCTTGGGTTTTTTTTTTTTAACCAACTTTATATCTGCTTATTCTTTTATTCATTCATTCAGCATTTCCTGGGCATCTGTTGAGTGCTCTGTGCTATGTAAAAGTAGAAATAGAAAATGTAAGAGTCATGATCCTTATCCCTGGGAGATAGGGATCTATTTGCAATCTCTTTGGAAAGAAATCAGAGAATAATTTTAGAGCCAAATGTGAGTGAAAAATGAAATGCAAAGTTTATGCATCAGTACCAAGGGAGTGAAGAATGTGGAGAGGCTTCTTGGAAGAAGTAACAGGTTATAGATTTTGTTTTCAACTGAGGGCCAGTCAGAGGATTGCCAGCTTTTAATTTGTTAAGAATGAACATTAGAGAAAAAAATTTTTTTTTAAGATTTTATTTATTTGTGAGAAAGAGAATGAGAGACAGAGAGCATGAGAGGGAGGAGGGTCAGAGAGAGAATCAGACTCCCTGCCGAGCAGGGAGCCGGACGCGGGACTCGATCCCGGGACTCCAGGATCATGACCTGAGCCGAAGGCATCGCCCAACCAACTGAGCCACCCAGGCGCCCGAACATTAGAAAAATTTTTACCATCCCTAATTGCCATCATTTTGTAATAGGTAGGACCTCTAAGCATCTAAGATGTAAAAGGGACATGATTGGGGCACCTGGGTGGCTCATTCGGTTAAGTGTCCGACTCTTGATTTCTGCTCAGGTCATGATTTCAGAATTGTGAGATTAAGCCCTGCATTGGGCTTTATGCTCAGTAGGGAGTCTGCTTGAGATTCTCTCCCTCTCTCTCCCTCTCCCCTGCTCATGCACACGTGTGCGTGCTCTCTCTCTCTCAAATAAATAAATAAATCTTTTTAAAAAAGGACATGGTCTCAGAATAAAGGGGGAGTCTCTTGCATAAAACATGTTTAGCTTTATAAAACCTCAATGCTTTATTTTTCTCATTTCATTGAGAGTTCTTGTGGATTGGTGCAGGTCTCTAAACCTCAGCCTAGAGACAAAAGGTTGTTTGGGTTGTTTGTAATTTGGATTTCTGACTTTATTGAACATGACCCTCTCCCTGTATTTCTTTCTTTCTTTTTTTTTTTTTTAAGATTTTGTTTATTTATTTGTCAGAGAGAGAGACACAGCTAGAGAGGGAACGCAAGCAGGGGGAGTGGGAGAGGGAGAAGCAGGCTTCCCGCGGAGCAGGGAGCCCGATGTGGGACCCGATTCCAGGACCCTGGGATCATGACCTGAGCCGAAGGCAGATGCTTAACGACTGAGCCACTCAGGCGCCACCTCCCTGTATTTCTTTGGGCCCTGAATTCAGGTGGCTGGTGACCAGATGACCAGGATCTAATGTCTTGCTTGTTGATATTCTTGAGCCTTTTCCCTGCTCCTGGCTCCTTTACCAGAGGGAAGTTTGGGAGGCAGAGGAGGGAAGAGAAATGCAGACCAGTTTACACTGGGGCATCTGCTGTGGTCATCTTTCGGTGAGTGAGTGGAAAACCAAATCTCCATGTAGAATTAGACTATCACTTGCCCAAGTGATAGTCTAATTCTACATGGGGATTTTGGGATATTCTTTGGTTTTCAGTCTTCACGGTTGTTGTTAGTTTCTTGTGGCTGTTACAATAAATGACCACAAACTAGGTCACAGAATTCTCACGGTTCTGGAGGCAGAAGTCTGAAATCAAGGTGTCAGCAGGGCTGTGCTCCCCCTGAAGGCTCAAAGAAAGCCTCCCTCACTCCTTCCTAGCCTCAGGTGGTTGGCCAACCATCCTTGCTGTCCCGTGGCCTGCACCTACATCATTCCAGTCTTTGCCTCCATCATCCCATGGCGCTCTCTCTGTGTGTCCGTATGTATGTTTATCTCTTCTTATAAGAACATCAGTCACTGAATTTAGGGCCCCTCTAATCCAGCAATACCCCATCTTAACTAATTATATCTGCAAGCCTGTATTTTCAAATGAGGTACATTCTGAGGTTTTGGCAGATTTGAATTTTGGGGAGACACTGCTTTGGGCTCACTTGTGTTCCGTCAAAATTCATATGTTGAAGACCAAACCCCTAGTACCTCAGAATATGACTATCCTTGGAGATAGGGTCTGAAAGAGTGAATTAGGTAAAAATGAAACATTGGAGTGGGCCCTAATCCAATCTAACTAGTGTCCTTATTGGAAGAGATTAGGACACACAGAGACACCAGGGATGCTCACACATGAGGAAAGACCATGTGAGGACACAGGGAGAAGGCAGACCTCTGCAAGCCAAGAAGAGAGGCCTCAGGAGAAACCAACCCTGTCAACACCTTGATCTTGGACTTTCAGCCTCCAGAACAGTGAGAAAATAAGTTCCTGGCTTTGACCCTACCCAGTCTGTGACATTTTGTTAGGGCAGCCTGAGCTGACTAATACAGACATCGTGCAACCCAGTCCAATGCCAGATATCCTTTCTTTTTAGCTTAGGCAACCCAGTGTATATGATGGAGGGATTCCAAAGTGGATTTCAAGATGTCTGTGTTATATCTGTACCTTTTGTTACCATTCCCTCCATATCTGTTGCTACACATGGAATAGATGTGCCGTGTTTAGAAGGTGGGCTGGCAAGGGAGGGAAGGGACTGAGCACTTTAACACAAGATGCCGTGAGATGGCAGCACCCAGATAGACGTCCAGAGGCCAGTGTCATTGGGCAGATTCTGCAGAGGTAAATCATAGATTCGGGTGTTCTCTTTAGTCCTGGGTTCAGCAGCTGTGCGTACATACTGGGGGGCAGGTATGTGAGGGGAGGGGCTGGGACGGGGGCTCTAACAACACTGGTTTCCCTGCTCCCAGCCTCATTATGGCTCCCAAGGAACTCTGTCTGACCCAGGCCAGCCCTGCCCCCTTTCTGCACCCAGTAAACATTGCCGGTTTGCTTTCTCATGAATATGGATTTCCATCATCCCTCGCTGTAGGGATAGATGTTGGGGGCAGAGCTGTTGATTACATTTCCAGCCAATCATGCCCATTAGCAGGAAAGAGCGATGGGCATTATGCCTCTTCAGTGAGGAGCCATTTGCATTTGGTTGGGCCCTGCTTTCTTTCTGAGCATCTATGGACCCTCAGCGCACTCAATTACTCCTGCATCCGGCTCTTCCTCTGTGATGCTCTTTTGCTTTCTAAGTGTCTTGATTGGATTCACCAAATAGCTTGGTGCTAACTACAGCTGTTTAGCATATCCCTGGGTGGAGGGTGATAAGGACATCAGGGCTTGGGGTGGCTGTAACCAGCAGGAAACTGCCCACACCTCTCCCCACCCCGCTACTGAAAGAGTCCCCAGTTGTTTGGAGGGAGTAGCCCCAGCAGGCCTTGAGGTACATGCTGGTACATTTTGCATCTTTTTAGGGGAGGGCGAGAAGCCCCTCATCCCAGAGTTGTCTGTCTAGTTCTCTGTTTTCCACCTTGCTCCTGGGAATGTTGTTTTCCTGGCTGCTTTGGGGGTGGGAGAGTCTCTGGGGTCTGGCACAGAGAGATGCCAAGTTCCCTGCATCACTTCCACTTCTGAGGAAGAGAACTGGGTCTAAGCAGCGCCCAATGGGAAAGCAGTGTCCCCTCCTTTCCCAGATACTCCAGCGGAGTCGTCGGGCCATATGAGAAAAATGGAGGCTTGACTTGGGAGGCAGGCGTTTTCATGTCCTGTTCACAAATCCTCGTGACCAATAAAGTGTGAAGACAACTGGGAATGCCACCGGGTCTCTCTCTTTTGCAAGATCATGTTATTTTTAACCCCCCTCTGCTGCCCATGGTCCTCTGGAAAAGCCCCTCTCCAGAGTCACAACCATTTGTTTGCTCTTCTTAAGGTTGGAGCCATTTTCACTCCCTGCTGTGGGCATTGCCTGTGTGCCCCCACCGCCAGCCCCCCTGCTCTGCTGTGTTACTAGGGATGCCGTTTTGTTTTCTTTTCCTCCTTTGTTTTGCCTCTTCAAGAAAATGGAAGTGAGCACCTGAGAGAGAGAGAGAGGAGAGAGAGACAGAGGAAGGCAGAGAGGGAAGACCGTGAGCACCAGATGATCTGAGAATGATAAAGGAAGGTTACCTGTGTGTTTGTCAACAAGATGAAATAAATAAGAGCAAAAAAAAAAAAAAGGACAGCAGTCAAAGGCAATCAAATATGTATTTAATTAAAGCAAACATAAAAATAAAAGTTACATGTTGAATCAATAAACTGCACTTTTTTCTACATGCATTTTGAACAAGACAGATCAGAATCTTGCATGATGAAGACATAATGTGTCATAATAATTAGGAACACAGACAAAAGAACAGCTAATCAGCATGCAAATGTATGCAGTTCTGGTGATTCAGATGAGGCAGATTTCTACCTCTTTTTTGCTTGATTCATCTTCATTGCTAATCATCTGAAGGCTGCCAAATGTTCACTGACACTAATGTATTATAGGTCAAGAGAGGCAGGTCTTCACCTATTACCCCCCCAAACAATATGCTTCCCTTCCCTGTTTCCTCTTCAGGATTTTCAGCAATCACTGCCAGATGCAATCAGACTCCTTGAATAGGAGCAACTGAGGCTTGTTTGTGGCTCAGATTCATTAGAATCAGGAGGCTGAAGAAAGGAATAAATTACTTAATTGCACAAAAAAGTTGCAGCCAAAGTGATGGCGAGAGAAACTGATTGTGTAGATGCGCATTAGGCCACTCTTGGAATGGGGCGTCTTAGAATAGCTGGTAGTTTGGCCTCACAGATTCAGACAGATTTGGGTGTCCTCCAAAACAGATGGCTCCACATACCATCTATTCTTCTCTTTGTCAGGTTTTACCATTTATTTGATCTTGGCCCCTCTCTGATGCTGGTTGTATTAGTTGTAACACAAATATGCATTCAGATCATATCCATTTAGTCTGGCCTCTCTCAACTTCTGTTCTTCATCTTTCTCTTTCTTTTCTTTTTTTTTTTTAAGAGATGGTCAAGTTGAATAAAACCCTTGCCGTCCACCTCCTGAATGCTCCTTCGCATGAAATGCAGGGCATGGATGGGAAGGTTGCATGAGCCTGCAGTGAGGGGATGTGAGCCCAGCCTGAGCAGAGGAGGAGGGAAGAATCGCTTCAGTGGGGCAAAGAAAGAAAAAAAGAAGACACTCTGTTTTCCAACCACCGGGATGACTTTCTTACCTCAGACTAACTCTTAATCTGTTTAAAGAAAAAAGGAAAGTGCACTATTAACAAGTGCTGTTCATATAGAACCAAGGAAGAAGAAACAAAACCATGCCTACAGGTCTTAAACGCTTCCTCCCTTTCCTCAGACATTCTGCCATGTGTCTCCAACCAGGGCGTCTCTGCCTCAGGCATTCCACTCAGGTTTTTGGTCATGTGCCCGACTTGTGGGTGGTCGTAAGGTCTTGAAGAAGCTACCGCATTTTCTGAGGACCCTGCATTGCTAGCAGTTGTTTGTCTCTGTGTGTACACCAGTGTGTGTGTGGGGGGTGGGGTGGGCGGTTTAGAGGAACAGGTTGATAAAAGACAAGAGGCCCTGACAGGGAGGAAATTGGGAAACAAATTTTTATTTGGGGAAAAAAAAAACAAACAACATCAGAGAGAGAAGGGACTTCTGGTACTGTTGAAAAAGTAATTGGGTCAGCTGGTCTACCCAGGTTTGTTCTGTCACTTCTTCCTTAGCCTCCCTTTGCTCTAGCCAATGTTCCCTCACCTGACAGTGCTTCCCTCCAGATCTTTCCAAGCCTGGGTCTCCCCATCATGTGGGCCAGTTTTGCCCTCCAGAGGTCAACTTGTGGTCACCCATCCACCCCTTTCTCTACCTCGTTACCATGTTTTTGTTTTCCTTTATAGCTTTTAGCACCATCTGAAGTTTAGTTGTATAAGCACTATTTACTTATCTGTTTAATTTTACTTACACGTATACTATCCGTTGTCCCTATTAGAGGGTAGGTTTTGTGAGGGCAGTATTATCTGTGTGTTTTAGTCCCCTCTCTTCAATGTCTGCACCAGGTCTGGCCTTCAGCAGGCATGCAATACTATGTGTTGCTTAAACAAATTATTTCTAAAAACAGATGTTGTCCTGAGGTCAAGTCACATTAACCATCAGCTCCAAGAGTTCCCCAGGTTATTTCCTGAGTCGTGATACTGTGGTAAATTTTGCTGGAGGCTAAAATGTGGGCCACTGGTCTCCTTTTGGTTACAAAGATATTTTGTCTGGTTCTCCTTGTTTAAGTCCAGTGCTCATCTGATGGGTAAGCCAGGTAGTGGCTTCTTGGAAAGGAAGGACATTTCTTCTCTTGAGTTCATGGTTTGTGTTGTGTTCTCTTAGTGTAAGCTGGAAGTCCGCCATCTTTGTGGTGCTGTGCTGACCTCTGGGTGGGAGTGAGAACGGCTGGAGGTCTCGGTGATGTGAGAAAGTGGGGAAGAGAAAGAGGAGAGCAGAGAATGGGAGATTAGAAAAGAAGGACATTTTAGACAAGGGAGGGTCAGAAGGCTCCTTCTCAGCTTGATATTGCAGACCTTAGACCCTGGAAGTTAGAGACATGGCAAATGGCCCCCACAATAGCTGAAATGCTGAGTGAAGTGCCAGGTTCATCTCTATTAATTACATGGGCTAACTGCTTTTTTCCAGGAGCTGAATAAGCCAAAAGAGTCACGGGGAAAGGAATTTCCTCCTCTGGTTGGATCATGCCCTTTATAAATTCCTATTACATAGACCAGGGTTCCAGTTGCTAAGAGTTGCATCTCCCAAACCTGAGCCCCTTTTCAGGGCTGGGTGTGAGTTGCAGCAGGGAAGTGGAGAAGTCCTTTCCTGCTGGTTTAGGGTATCATGTGGGCCATTAAAAACAAAATAAAACAAGTTCTTCTTTTCCTAGAACTTGCCACGGCTGATATAAATGGAAATTAATTCATCTTGGGGCTTGTTTTTCTTTCTCTGTCTTATAGTTGGAATGATTCCTTTCTCCCAGGAAGCTCAGCGAGTCATTTCCCAACGGCCTTGATCTCATTTCCAACTTCAGGGGACCCATGGGGTCACAGATTTATGGGGAGTGAAGCTGGGGGCAGGTCCTGAGTGAGTAGCTCAGCTCTGGGCATTTTAATTCCACATGGAGTTGGCAGAGAGAAGGCCAGAGCAGGCCCCAGACCATCTAATCCCTTATCGCGAGGACCCCAGCTCCATGCCAAGAACTCGACTTTTGGAGAATGGCAGTCTCCTTGGGGGAGGCTCTCATCTCTGCAGGAAGCCAACAGGCAGAATGGACACCACCAGATAGAGCCTTCTGTAGCCAGTCCAGAGGCATCTGATTATTCAGTGGATGATTTTTTTTTTTTTCTGGTCCAAATAAGCCTCATATCCCTTCATCAGAACAAAGCTGGACTTTCCCACTCTCCGGCTGGCGGAGATAGCTGTCTTAGGCTCCTTGGAAAAAGCTCCATGGTTACCTTTCTTTCCCTTTTCCTTAGATCTTTTTGTTTGTTTGTTTGTTTTCTTTCTCATAAAGTAAGAAAGACATTCTTCTGTGCCTTGGCAGACAGCTGTCTGAGGTCCTTCCTCTACTGGGGTCTCACCGTTGGACCCCCCTCCCCAAAGCCCCTCCCAGTCAAACAGGCGACAAAAGCTCCTCCTGCCTTGCCTTTCACATACCGTGTCTGAGGGAAGGAGCTGATCTCTGTGCCAGCAAGGGAAACCTTGGCACCCTCTCAAAGAAACCTGAAGTGAGAAGGGTTCAAGAGGGAGGTCGCTTTGTGCGGAAAAGCTCCCGCCACAGACTCCCCACCAGCTTGTCTGAGGGCCTCCTGTGGGGCCACCGGAGAGATGGGAACTTGGTGGGGATTGTGTCCACCCTGGCTCCTTTAGCCATTGCTTTAAAGCCTTTAACTTTAAAGAGACTGAAGAAAAAGATTCCCATGGGATAGAGGAGAAACCTAACCCCATTCCCCTCCCATCCCTGTCTGCTCCAGATTGGAGATTTCAGTCTCAAAATGCCTCATTTCTCCTAACCACCAAGTTAGTTCACTGACCCTCTCCCTGGAAATGCCATCACCAACTGGCTTCTCTGTTCATGTCTCAGGTGAATGTTTCTTTAGCACAAATACACACTTATTGTCAGACACTGAGGAATCAGATAATTAAATCACCATCCTGTTGGAGTCCAGGAGGCAGGAGAGAAATGTAAACAATTAACTTTCAGTGCAGTGTGATGGGAAGCTGGATGTCTGTGGCTCAGCCTCGAAGTTCCCAGGGAGAAGCTCTTCCTGCAAAGCACCTGGTCCATGCGCTATTGGGGTTGTTAAAGCCCTTGATCCTGGTGACTGATGGCTCCACCCTTCTCAGGCTCAGGGGGAGGGAAATTGGCAGTTGGGACCCAGTTGGTGTGACTACTGGGAGAACAGAGACCCACCCTGAACCTCTTCTCATTTCACTCGTGCAGGGCAGTGACCAGTTTGGAGGGCGGAGAAGGAAATCTCCATAACGTCGTGGGAACAGGGTGCAACTTTCCACCACGCCTCATTTTCTTGAGAAGGTGAACATGGTCGAAGGGTCTAGCTCTCAGGTTTGAATGTTTTCTTTTTCTCCTGGGAGAACTTTTCACGGCAATAGCAGCTACTTTCAGAATTAATTGCTAAAACAAGAGGAGATCAGATCTCTGTTGAGCAGTTCACAAGCCAGGGAAACTGCCAGAAGAGTAGAATCAGAAGATGACATTTTATCTTGGCACATGGAGGAAGTAACAGAGAAGAGGCGGTGGTCACTGTTGTCTTTTTTGTCATTTGAAGGAAAAATAAAAAGAAACGAGCACTTAGCCACTGCTTTGTCCAGGGTAGGAGGTGAATAAGTATCCCTCTCTGGGTGCTGATGTCCTGGCACAGGAGACTCATGAACTTAAGTTTCTCTGTTTTAATGACACGTGGAGAGTTCATGTCTAAGAAGAAGGTCAGACTTGATGAACTCTAGGCCCCCATTCAACTCTTAAAGTTCTACTTGTCCATAAGGTAATCAACATCATCCATGGAGGAGGTGGTGCCCTTCTCTGCTGTGGGTGGCTACTTTGCTTTAATTGGAATCTGACAATTTGGACCAGGAGATGAGAGCCAGGTGGTAAGAGTCTTGGGTGGTGAGGTCAAAGCCATTTGAAGTTCAGTTTGGGCAATTATTCATTGAATAACTCTGTTTTATGGGTCTGGCCCAGTGCTAGTGTGGGCATATGGGGATGAAAGAGATGAACGTGGGCATGCAGAGGGCCTATGTGATGAGGCTGGACAAAGCTGGGATGAGGCCTCTGCTCGGGAGTCCCCATGGCACCACTGTTGCTCCCTGTGTGTTCATGGCCGGGGCTGGTGGGCCCAGACAGGCAGGGTAGGCCACCTACATAGGGAAGTTGGTGGTGTTGCTATTATTTGGTTTTGAAGGAGGCCGTGACTTTTGTGTAAAACAGAGGTATGAAAGGTTGCGGTCCTTTTGTGTGTGGGCATGGCGCTACGTCAGCCTTCAATTCTCTGAGGACTCCTAAGGAACTCATGCTGGCGCGTGAGCCCATGGCCTCTCTCCTGGCCTCCTCCCTCGCTGCCTGCCCAGGCTGCCTTTGTTTTGACATCTTTTTAAACTCTCCTCTCCATGTTTCCTGTTTTCATGGATCTTCCCCTTGTGCTGTATTTTTCCTGTGTCTGTTTGTTTGGTCTCCCAGATGTTGTAGCCACTGGTTATTTTGGTAGCTATCTGGGCATCACAAGATCTGAAAAAAAAAAAAAAAAGACAATGGAAAAATCCTATATTGGAAAAAAAAATTCCATACGTGAGTCCTCGGTTGCATAATGGGCCACCCCAATGCTTCAAATGCATAGCTTGCATGTTGTTGTACTGATGGAGCCAATCACCTAAAAATGCAGTGAATTCAGTTAAAACATCCACCATTCTTTCACATTATGTCGCTTCCTTGGAGCACATCGCAGCACCCCACACGTAGTTGGCGCTCATGACACGTTGGCTGAATTAAACTTATTAAGCACTGGACCCTCTCCCTGGAGAGAGATTTTTAGGTGTAACAGCTCGGAGTCCTTTTTACCATTCCTCTCCTAGCTGTCATGTAGCAGAAAATTAATGGATACAACAATCCAGTCAAATGGCGGTAGAGGCCATGCTTGTCTGTAGATGCAAAATAAAAGAAATCCCACAGAAGACATATGTTGCTCCAATGGGGACTCTAATAGATCTCTGGCACCAGGACGGCCGGCAGTGCCTGGGAATTTGGCCTGAGAAAGGCCTATAGGAAGAGTCTCATTAGTTAATTCGGTGTGGGCCAGATCCTGCAGGTAGGGAAACTGTTTCCTTAGACACCGTTTAGTTAGCGACTCTGCAGGTGGGTGTGGTGGTGGCACAGCGGGGCCATGAATCCCTCCCTGTGGGGAGGGATGTTTTCTTTCTGCCCTGACCACAGACCGCACTCCTACCCAGAAGGCCAACCTCAGAAGGGGGGACAGTACAACTTGCTCTTTCATACCCACCATGGGACAGATCTGGCATAACAAGTGGCATATAACAACTGACAAAAAGGACACAAGTCTTTCAGTGGATTTTCCCAGCACTCCACGGCTTAGGTAGAGGAGGCATTCCCATCCTGCTTGGTTGGAAAGAATCTCGGGGCTCCCAGGGGCCACGTGGCATAGCTGGAAGAGCAAGAACTAGAAGGAGCTAGAAATCAGGGTCTCTTCCTGTTTGTGAACACTTCACCCCACATTCGATCTGTGGAAAAGTCTTATGGATTCTACCTCCCAAACCATTTCTCAAATTCATTTTTTTCCCCCATTCCATAATCATAGGTGACTCTTAGGCTGGTAGTTACACTTATTTAAAGAGAAAAAAAGCTGTTCCAGCATTTCTATTGTGGATGGGTGTGGATCTTCAAGTCGCTACAGAAAGGCAGGGAAGAGGAGCCTGTCAACAGATCCAGCACATTTCCTGTCGTAGTTGTGACATAAGTTCCTGGTATTTCTTTCATTATACGGAGATCTGTATTTTCTAAAAGTTAAGAAGCTGAAACTGGTGGAGTGAATGTCATGAATTAAGGGAAAAGCCTGATGTGTCACTTGGGCTAAGGGCGTCAGACTTAACTCACCCACGTGGTGATTGTCTCCTGTTTATTGAAAACATCCATGCCCATCAGCTCCATATACGTAGGAGACTCCAACTGATCTGCAGAATAATCACCTCAGTGATTTATCCCGATGTGTTGAATTGCCTTGTGAGGGGCTCAGGGTGAGGTTTTGAGGTGCATATTTGTTTTGGTTGCTTGATTTTCTGCAGCTTCGTGAAAGGTGTCGCTGTAGGAATGTTCCTGAACTTTTTTCCTTTGTTCCTGCGATGGTTTGTGTTGCATATCAGGGACATTTTGGCAACAAGGAGGACTGGCTTTTTCATCATGAGTAGAAGAGATTTGCAGGAGAACCTCAAGAGCAGGATGGAGAGTTCCAGGGCTCCAAAGGGGAAGCAGAAAGAAAATTCCTTGCATTTCAGGATGATAATAATAGCAATAGCATTTACAGGGCTCAGGTCCCTGTTCAAAGTGCTTCAGGTGAATTACAAATTAGGCCTTTAATCTTTACAACCACTCCATGAAGTAGACTCTATAATCTTCATTTTATGGGTGAAGAAACTGAGACACAGGCTGATTAGCTTGCCCAAGGTTACACAGGTGGGCCCACATTTTGTCAAATTTGGGAATACCTCTATTAAATTTTTCTCATATACCATTTTTTAAATACATTATGAAGTGATATTAAGAGTATTCCTGGGAGCCATTCCTCCCCTAGGACCATCAGCAGTAAGTACAATAAGGGATTGCAGACCACACAAATATACCCCACAAAACCCAAACTAAATGTATCACCAACTCAGCTTTCACTTAGGGTTAGGGTTAGGGTTAGGGTTAGCTGAGTTGCCAAAATGCCCGTAGCCATTCCTCCACCAGCTGAGTGAAGGTCAGGATGGCAGTCAGAATGGAAAGTGGGAGACGTCTTCACTGACACTAAAATATCTTACTTCTGCAAATTTTATAAAAACATATGGTCATATGAACACACTGCACTGTCCTCTCCCGGGTCTTTGAAGTGGTTGGTGTGAGGGAGGAGCCCTAAAAGTTATACTCATTAGCTTTACAATAAATTTTGTCCTGGTCGTAAGATATTTACAGAATTTATGTCCATGTGTGCGTGCGCGCACACACACACACACACACGTGTGCGTGTACACACAATGGTAGCAGGATGCATGTCCAAAGGTGTTGGATGACTGTTTTCTGCCACCAGTCCTATTGGGTATTACTGTGACGTGGATAATACCTCACTTGGAGAGAATATGAATGGGCTACATTTGAAATAGGTCGTGAAGCTGAGGCTTGGATTCAATGATTTCCCCACCGCACCCCACCCCAACTTTCCCTATAACAACCCCGTTAGACAGGAAGTATTATCCCCACTTTGCACATGTGGGGGCTGAGGCTCAGAAGGGCACAGGGTAAAGAACCAGCTCTGATAGCCACTTTTTACCATATGAACTAGTGATGGCCTCTATAAAAAGCACAAATAAAGATCAGATTTCATGGCCTCAAGAGGATGGGATGGCAAAGAGCTTATTGCTCCTTAGGGGAAATTAAGCACATAATGATAGGTTGTTGTATTGGTTAGGATTCATTTTGGCTGTGAGTGGCAGCAACTCCTAAATAGCAGTGGTTGAAATCAGATGGGTATTTATCTCTCACTCATGTGAAGGTCCGGATAGGTGGTCCACCGTCATCAAGGGCTAAGTCCCTTCTGTTGTATTGCTCTGCCATCCTCAACATTTAACTTCTAAGTCATGACCCAGAGTGGATAACTTCAATCATGAGGTCCATATTCTAGCCAGCAGGAAGGAGTAAAGGGCAGAAGGAAGACAGACTTCTTTCTAAGTACACTTACTGAGAATTTTGTGTACATGCATACAACTTCTGCCCCTATCTCCAATCCCATTGGCCAGGACATTGTCATATGGCCACACCAAGACACAAAGGAGACTGGGAAGCATAGGTTTATTCTGGGCAAGCATGCCTTCAGATAACACTGTGGGAAGAGGGTAGAAGTGATATCAGGGGACAACTAGTGCTATTGTCCTGTGCTGTATATCATCACGTTATGCTTTTTATCTTCTCAAGAAGACTTCATTCTCTTTGAAGGCAGGAATTCTGTTCTATATTCATCACAGACTCAGAGATACTTCAGAGTGAGGGAAGTGCCATAGGGATCATCCTCATTTTCAAACTTTTTATCAGTATATTTCCTTTTTCATAAGAAATTCTTAATGGGGCCCCAATATGGCCTTTAAAAGCAATGTTGTTAAAAGAAATGCCGTAAGTTCTGAGTTATAGCATTTTCTTATTTTAAAATCATCCAAAACTCAAGTTAAAGAATTGAAGGTATGTAATGTGCCAATATTTGATACATGATACATCTGAGGGTGTATTTTCCACTGGCATAGAAATAGTTTTTAAATCCAGTTTTAATGATGAAATTCAATACAGTATTTTCAGAACACCTTCAAACTTGAACTTGAAAGTGACCAGTCAAACCTGAACTTCTCGTATAGCAAGTATTTTGAGGCTCAAAGTGGTGATGTGTTTTGGTAGCATCCCAGAGCTAGGCTGTGGCAGAAGTAGGCTAAAATCAAGTTTGTGAGTCAAGGAGTATAGACTAACTTTCCAGCATGGTGCCAGGTGCCAAGTACTTCTTATTAAATCTCTCTATATTGCCTAGGAGACTGTTGGGTACAGAGCAGCCATGCAATACATATTTGTTGTCAGCGAAAGCCCTTTTCTTAATGATGGGGTATGTCCAATTAAGGAGAGTAGGGGCCCTTGGGGTTACAGGGTCATTATTTAATATGGAGGGAATGACAGTACCGAAGAGTTGTTTGTCTCTTTCCATGTTTACAATGTGCTTTTATATATACCTTATCTCATTTAATCCTCTCAAAAGCTTTTCAACAATCAGGGCAGATATTATCCCAGTTTTATAGGTGAGAAAACAGGCTCAAGCTTTTGAGCGACTTGCCCAAGCACATAGGGCAGGTGAGTGATAGAACCAGGAGTGACATTTCTGGAGCCACATTTTCTGAGTCCAAATCCAAATCTTTATTCCTAGTTCTCACCCTCCATGTTGAGTTTTTGATGCACTTTGTGCATTTTCCTGTGTTGCACCTCTGTGGGGATTACCATTCCCATTGCAGTCTATGGAGTTATGCTCCAGTCTATTTACATGTCCTACAATGTGAATGGCATCTTTACAATGGGCAAGGGATAAGCCTTGCCTCCTATCGCCACCATTTAAGTCCTGCCCTCCTCATTCTCCCTGGCTTGATACAGGTAGGGCTCAGAGTCCTCACTAGCTGGCCCATTTATTGCAGTGGCAAGTGCAGTAGTGGGCTGAGCTCGGATCTGAAGCTAAGAGACCTGGGTTTGAGTCACCTTCATCATTAACAAGCTATGTGGTGTTGGGTAAGTCTCTTTGTCTCTCTGAACTGTCTCCTCAGGAAAATATGGAGATGTTCTACCACCATTCACAGTTATGTTAGTAATTGTATGTATCCAGCTCTGTGTCTCTAGACAGCATTGTTCATATGCTGTGTGCATGCCACCCCACCAACTTCCAAAGGGCATAGTGCTGGGAGCAGTGAGAAGGGAGGGATGCACGTTGGTGAGGTTAGCTGATTTGCCCTCCATAATAATGCATTCAGGGAATGATCACAAAATACCATGCTATTTCTCCCAGTATCTCATGATAACTATGGTTACTGATTTTGATGCTGTTCTTGGTGAAGACTGGACCTAGCTGATGGGCTCCTGACGTGTAGAATACATTCCTTTAATCATTCATTCATTCAACAGATATTTATTGAGGGTCTGCTATGTGCTGGGTGTATTCAAGGGGCGGGGGACGATACAGCTCTACACAAAATGGACTGAGTCCTTGCCCTCATACAGCTTAGAATCCTGTGGGGAGAAGGAGACAGAGCAGAAGCAAAGAAACACAAAAGTATGTAATACAATATAAAGTAGTGACTCTCTGAAGACAGTGAAGATGGGTAAAATGTTAGTGAGGGGTAAGGCCGTGTGCATATGTTTGAGTGGTGTGTGCATGTTTGTGTACATGCACGTGAGTACGCGTGCGTGTGTGAGTATGTGTGGGACAGCGGGACAACCTCCCTGAGAAGGTGACCCAAATTAGGAGATTGAACTCTGGTTATCTAAAGGAAGAGCTGAGTTCCTAGGTTCTTGGGAAATGTTTGGTTGATGTTAAATAAATAATTATTCATGGATCTTGGGCCTACTCTGTCAAATCCCACTTCCCTTCCCATGGAACCCCCAAGTCCAAATGGCTCCAAGGACCTTCCCAGCATGAACCCCACTCTCTCCTTCATCTGATTGTCTCACTGCCTCCTACACATAGAGTCCATTCTCTTCACCCTGCTATGGCCTGGCCTGTGATGGCCTCCTTGCCATGACTACTCCATGAAGTCTTCTCTCATGATTCACAACTCTCTCCTTTCTGGGCATTTTTATTATACTTAGAGCCCACACCTCATAGTTTGCCCATACTTTGTTTCTGTTTCATTCATGTTCGTTGGCTTTGCATCTTCAACTGCGGCTGTCTTAAACTTCTTCTGGATCCCCTGTGGGACCTCCCACAATGTGAAGTCCATGGCAGGTGCTCAATAACCCATGATTACGGATTCATTGAAGAATTATTTTCTCCCCGGAAGAATGGACTGAGTCCATTGGAGGTAAGCCTGGTGTGATAAGTTGCAAACAATGGCACAAATTCCTGCCATCAGGATGTGATGTTCATTTCCCCAGCCCTTGAATTGAGGCTGGTCTTGTGAGGTCCTCTGACTAATAGAGTGTGGTGGAAGTGAAGTTGTGCAAGTCCCAGGTCTAGAAGCCTTGTGGCTTTTGATCTTGGGCTGGAAATGCTTCCAGCACTGAACATGCCAAGGCTAGCCTGGCAGAGGGCAAGAGGCCACATGGAGAGGGGTCTTGGCCATCCCAGCTGTGGCCCCAGATATGGGAGTGAGCCTAGCCAAGGACAGCTGAGCCTGGTTCAGACCAGAAAGATCACCCAGCTGAGCCTGGCCCAAATTGCCCATCCACACAATTAGGACCTAAATAACATGGTGGTTGTTTTAAGCCACTGAGTTTGGGGTGGTTTGCTCTGCAGCACTGAATAACCAATATATTCTGAGACCACTCTGGTAGCAAGGCAAAGTGGTTCTAGAAATAATCCCTTGCCGTCATATAACACATTCATTATGTACTTTAAATCTCTTTCCTGTTTATCACTTCATTTAATTCTTATAGAACCTTTTTTGAGGAGACAGGCATTTGTCAGTGCACCTATTTTACAGATTAGGAAAGCAAGACTTAAGAGAGGTTGCCTCAGACATGCTAGCTGGAAGAGCATGGAGGGCTAATGCTCAGCCCTCTGTCATGCAGAAGTCTCAGGACACATGGTGGCCTTTCCTGTTGAGGGAAGGTTAACCCCAAGGGCAACAGCCTGAGTTAGACAAAGAAAGCTGGGACCTGAGGGCCTCACTCTGAGGCTGCCTGTTCTAATGAGCCTGGCTACCTCGGGCTCCTCTGACCTCCAAGTAGGCAGGTTGTATAATGAGAAACTCATAATGAGGCTTAGCAAATCCTTGTTTTTTCCAGAGTTGCTATGAGCCTCTGCTTTGCTGCTGGATTAGGCTGCTTGTGAAGGTTTCTAATTCGGGGTCTTAATTTTTGTAAAGCGTGAATTACAAGAAGTCAGAAGAATGATGCAAAGAGCATTTAATAATGCACATTCACAAAAGAAGTGGTGTAACTACATTAATTAGGCAAGTCTTGCGTAAAGATGCAATGTAATTATATATTTGAGACAGTTAATTAGGGAGCTACTTGGAAATTTCAGTGAATATTAAGGTAATTATACATAAATACTATAACCATTAAGACTGCACCCATAATGAAAGCAATAACTAATTACATAAATAACAGCATACTTATGTTTTTACATTACCAACACCTAACAATGCTTCCTATTCCCCGCCTCCCTTCACCATGCAAATGACAAATCTTCCATTTTTAACTCAGATATTCTTGCAAATGGTTGGAAATAATGACCTTTCTGTTTCTTTCCTCTATTTTGACAAATCTGGGCCCGCTGGGGGAGCTTCCAGTGACTGGACAGAAGTGTGGGATGTGAGGGCTGGTCAGCCCTGCCTGACTTCACCTGAGTGGTTGTAGGTAGGAATAAACCAGGGCCAAATCATGCAGTGGCTGGAGAGGGGCAGGTCAGAACCATGGACAGAGTCAAGGTGTGGGCTTGGAAGACCTGGCCTTCACTCCCAGCCCTGCCAGTCATTAGTTGTACCACTTCAGAGAAGTCACTCTGTGCCTCTCAGCCTCAATTTCCTCATTATGTCAAATGGTGATGATAGTAATCCCTGTCTCCCAGGGCCATAATGGAGAGCAAATTTAAAACTGTTAAATGCCATCTTGTGTAACTGGTTGAAGTTTGCCTTTGAAGCTCCTGATCATTGCTCTCTGTGCCTTTTGCTCCCTCAGCATGTCCCCTTCATCTTCAGGGCTCTCAGATACCCATCAAACTGCCTGTACTACCCTCCAAATGAAGAACTGCTATCGTGAAAGGGTCTGGAGCTCATTCACACTCAAATGTGACTGACTGATGACTTAAAGCCAAAATGTTAAAGTGTTGAGAGGGCCTGGTAATGTATGTGTATTTTAACAGGAAACAAAGTCTCTAGCTACTGCCCTGTAGAATGCCCAGTCAACAGGTAATTAATGAAATGTTTGAGTAGGAGCACTTCTGGACACTCCTGGTATTTCACCATGTGGGCATTTGCTATACTACAAGGGAGGGGGCTGCATAGAGTGGTTGGTAAGAGCAGATTGAGAAGTCTGAGCATTAACATCTTGGCTCCACCACTAGCAAACTACTTAGCTTCTCTAATAATAATACAAATATTAGCATTTATTGGTGAGTTAGTATTTTGAAGGCAATGTTTTACATGTATTAATTAATTTAATCTTCATAACAATCTCACAAAGTACATCCCATTATTGTCCTCACTTTATATGTGAGGAAAGTGAGGCACAGAGATATTAAGTAACTTATTCCAGGTGACATAGCTAGGAAGTGGAGGAACTTGGATTTCAATCTTAACACTTGGCTCTCCGGCCTGAATTCTTTGTCTCTATGATATATTGTTTCTCTTTAAATGCAAGATGATGCCAATCATCGTATTTACTGCATGGAGCTATTGTAAGTATTACATGAGATAGTGCAGGCAGCATGGTTAGGTCAGTGCCAGCACACTATAAATATTCTATCCTATTAAAGTTTACCTCTTAGCCCAAATGTCAGCAAATATTTATTTCTCTGTTTGACCCTTCTCTTCGCAAGTCAGAGTCTCTCCAGTGCTCCCCATTTCCCACTATCTTTCATTGTTTGCAACTCAATTTCCCACCAGGTTGTCTTTCCTTCTGTGTAGGGTGTGAATGTGAGGGATGAGTCTGATTCCACCTGACCCACCAGAAGAATGTTCCCTGTTCAAAGTTCAAAGGGAAGATAGACACTTGACTTGACATTGCTTCTACTGCCCAAAGTCTGACTGGTACCATCTCTACCTGTTGGGTTCTGCTCATTACTTGGAAATCACACATCATTTTTTACTGGAGAAGTTTTATAATCTCACGTATTCACCAGATTTAGATATGAATTGCTTTTAACTCTTTTAAGCAAATCAAATCTTCCTTTTGGAGAGTGATAAGCAGCAGTAGTGTTTGGTACATAGAGACTTATTCTTTAAAGAAACATGAATGGTATGTCTGGAATGGGTGAAGACTCTTTAGTGAGGCTTTTGGTACCTCAGAGTGAAGGCTTTCTTAGCTTGGATATGTTGGGCATCAGCCTGTCTCCCTGATCCCACACATGCACCCTAATGTAAAGCGAGTCAATTGTCAGCCTTCCCATATATTCACAGCTTAAAGTCAGTCTTTTTATCCAGAGGAGAGGCATATTGGGAAAACCACTTACACAATTGCAGAGAAAAGTTTTACCATCTACTTTTATTAATCAACCTTTAGTCACAAATATAAATAAATCCTTTATTCATAATAGATACTAGATTATCTCTAGACATTCCAGGCAGAAAATGTAAAGCACAAAACAGTAAAGCCAACTAATAGAGTTAATCCCAGAGAAAACAGAGATACTTTAGAGAACAGATGGGGACTTGGGCGCCTGGGTGGCTCAGATGGTTAAGCATCTGCCTTCGGCTCAGGTCATGATCCCAGGGTCCTAGGATCGAGTCCCGCATCGGGCTCCCTGCTCCTTGGGAGCCTGCTTCTCCCTCTGCTTCTCTCTCTCTCTCTCTGTCTGTCATGAATAAATAAATAAAATCTTTAAAAAAAAAAACAGATGGGGACTTAAATTATTTTAGTTAGTGTCCTTAGAAGGATCCAAGACAATATTGCATTTATAAAATAACTGCTGCTCTAAAAAAGGGAGAGAAACCAAAAAACAAGAAAGAATTTTTGGAATTAAAACATGTGGATACTGAAATAGGCATTTCAATAGAAGTCCTGGAAGACAACACTGAAAATAATCTCCCTGCTTGTGGAGCAAAAGACAAAAAGTTATAAGATACAAAGGAAAAGTTTAGAGACAGGAAAATCAAAGAAATATAGTCCCATCCATTAAAAGTTCTAGAAAGAGACAACAGACAAATGAAGAAAAGGAAGTAATCAGATTTCCCAAAGTGCAGGAAAAGTAACATTTTTTAAAATTATTATTACAGTTAGCTGTCAGCAAATGAATATAAAATACCCATGCCTAGGTATTTTTTCATCAAATTTCAGAACATAAGGATAAAGAGAAAATTCTAAAAGCTTCTGGAGGGAAGCTTATCAATTAAAGAAAGAGAATCAGATTTCTATTTGATTCTCATCAGCTGCAGTGGTTGCTGGAACACAATGGAACAATACCTTTCGACATCTAAGGGAAAATGATTTTGAACCTAGATTTATATACCCAGCCAAACTATCATTCAGATGAGGTCTAAGGACACTTTAGAGATGGAAGGAGTCAGAAATTTTATCTCTCTTACCGCTTTCCATACAAAACAAAGCAAAACAAAAACATAAAATCTGAGCATGTAGACCAATAAAATAAGAAAATAATTGAAGAAGGGGGAAAAACAGGCTCCAACACTCAGAGCATTAAAAAGAAATCCCAGTCTAACAGCTATACAGCAGGCCAAAAACCAACTGGGCCAAATTAGAACAGGATGTCTGATAACTCCAAGAAGAATATAAGAAAAAGTGGATGTCAGTAAGTATGATTGTGAGCTATCAACATCTTATAGAAATTATTTAAAAAATATGTAGTTCTTTTAATTATAAGAAAAAGACAAATTTAGGAATTTCAGGAAAAACAAAAACTATACCAGGAATCATGTCCCCAAGTATGGCATGATTTTGAATATTTCTATTAATAGTTGTTTCTCATAGCACATAGCATCTTCTAACATTCCTTATCACCTTATCATGTATCTTCTTATTTGCTTTTTGTTTGTTTTTTTACTCTCATTAGAATGTAAACTCCATGAGGGAAGGGAGATTTATTACATTCACTGTTTTATTCCCTGAACCAATCAAAATGTTTAGCACATAGTAGACATTCAACATTTGTTAAATAATTGAATGAATTGGGGCACCTGGGTGGCTCAGTTGTTAAGCGTCTGCCTTTGGCTCAGGTCATGATCCCAGGGTCCTGGGATCTAGTCCCACATCAGGCTCCCTGCTCAGCGGGAAGCCTGCTTTATCCTCTCCCACTCCCCCTGCTGTGTTCCCTCTCCCCCTGTGTCTCTCTGTGTCAAATAAATAAATAAATAAAATCTTTAAAAAAAAATTGAATGAATTAAGAAAATGCAAATCTTACCACCAGCATCCTAAAGCTGAAATTATCAATCTTTTCTTCTACTTTATTGAGCATAGTTATTTCAAAGTTCTTATCTGAACTCCAATATTCCTTTGGGTCTGTTTTTGTGTTTGTTTTCTTGTTTATAGACTTCATTTTTTAGAGTAGTTCTAGATTCACAGCAAAATTGGTTGAAAAGCCCTGAGATTTCTCATAATACCCTTTTCCCTCAACAATACCCACAGACTCTGCTATCATCAACATCTGGCACCACAGTGGTAAATTTTTTACATCCAATGAACCAACATTGACATGTATTTATCACCCAAAGTCCATAGTTTACATTAGGGTTTATTCTTGGTGTTGTTCAGTCTATGTGTTTTGACAAATGTTTATGATATGTATCCACCATTGTAGTATACAGAAGAGTTTCACTGCCCACCTAGGCATCCCTCCCTCCCTGCAAACCACTGATCTTTTTCCTGTTTCCACAGTTTTGCCTTTTCCAGAATATCATATAATCGAAATCATACATTATGTAGCTTTTTCAGGTTGGCTTCTTTCACTTAGTAATATGCTTTGAAGTTTCTTCCATGTCCTTGCATGGCTTGATAGCTCATTTCTTTTTAGTGCTGAATAATATTCCATTGTATGGATGTACCACAGTTTATTTATCCATTCACCTACTGAAGGACATCTTGGCTGCTTCCAAGTTTTGGCAATTGTGAATAAAGCTGCTGTAAACATCCATCTGCAGGTTTTTGTGTTGACATAAGTTTTAAGCTGCTGCTGCTGCTTCTTCTTCTTCTTCTTCTTCTTCTTCTTCTTCTTCTTCTTCTTCTTCTTCTTCTTTTCTTCTTCTCCTCCTTCTCCTCTTTCTTCTTCTTCTTTTTAAAGTAAGCTCCCTACCCAACACAGGCCTTAAACTCAGGACCCTGAGATCAAGAGTTAAATGCCCTACCAACTGAGTCAGCCAGGTACCCCAGTTTTCAGCATTTTTTAAAAAAGATCTTATCCATTTATTTGAGAGAGAGAATGAGAGAGAGTAGGGTGAAGGGCAGAAGGAGAAGCAGACTCCCCGCTGATCAGGGAGTCAGATGCAGGACTCCATCCTGGGCCTCCAAGATCATGACCTGAGCCAAAGGCAGATGCTTAACTGACTGAGCCACCCAGGTGCCCAGTTTTCAGCTTTTTTGAGTAAATATCAAGGAACATGATTGCCGGAGCATATGGTGAGAGTATATTGAATTATGTGAGAAACTGTCAAACTGTCTTCCAAAGAGGCTGTACCATTTGCATTCCCATCAGCAATGAAGGCATTCCTGTTGCTCCACATCCTTTCCAGCATTTGGTGTTGTCAATGAAAACATTGATTTTAGCCATTCTAATAGGTATATAATGGTATCTCCTTTGTTGTTTTAATTTGCAGTTCCCTGATGACGTGATTGATCTTTCATATGCTTATTTGCCATCTGTGTATCTTCCTTGGCAAAGTGCCTGTTAAGATCTTTGGCCCATTTTTAAATTGTATTGTTTGTTTTTTTACTGTTGAGTTTTAAGAATTCTTTGTATATTTTGGGTAACAATCCTTTTTCAGATATGTCTTTTGCAAATAATTCTCCTAGTCCATTGCTTGTTTTCTCATTGTTTTGATGGGTTTGTTTTTATTGTTTTTTCCTGTTTTGGTCATTTGGTCTTGCGTGTTATTATACTAAGTATTTTTTTTATTGAATTATGGGTGTTGTGAAATAAAAATTGTATAGGTGATCTGAAGCTCTGGATGATTTTTTTTTTTTTTTTTGAGATGGCAGGCATTGCACCTGAATCCAGACAAGAATTAAATTTATTTGAATCTGGGCTTCAGTCTTGGTAAAGACTGGTCTATTTTGGTTTGCCTTTACTTCTAGGGAATTGTCCTTTTATGGAATGACTGGGATATTTTCCAGGCTTACTCTGTATGGATGGGTCCTAAACTCCAATTTTCATTCTTCTGGTTATGTGAGATTGCCTAGAAGTCTGCTTAGCTCTCAGACTTGGGGCTCCCACCTTCTGCTCTGCTTCTCTGACACTCTGCTTCATGGTGTCTTATCTGAAGCTTTAAGAGTTGGCAAATGCCTTGAGGCTAAAAACTACATGGATAGTGACTTTCTTCTGTACTTCTCTTTGATATCTTGGCTTTCTAAAATCCTCCTGTCTTGGCAGCTTTCCAGTGCCTTCAAAATTTTTTTTCTTTAATAAATTTTTTATTGTGGAATAATTTTAGTTTTACAGTAAAGTTGCAAAAATAGTATAGGAAGTTTCCATGTATCTTTCACCCAGCTTCCCCTATATGTAACATCTTACATTACCGTGGTATGCTTGCCAAAACTAAGGAACAAACATTGGTACATTACTGTTAACAAATTTCAGACTTTTTTCTAATTTTACCAATTTTTCCATTAATGGTCTTTTTAAAAAAATTACTGGAGCCAATCTAGAATATTACATTACATTTAGCAAATGCATTTTTAAAATCCAGCTTTTTAGTTATTCTTGGCAGGAGGGCTGATCTGTTACAAGCTAATGTGCCATGGCTAGACACAGAACTCCTACTTATTGGTTTTTCAGTTTTTATAATTAACCTGTGTATAAGACAAGGCTTAATATTGGGTATCCAGCATTATGAAAGGTAACCTATTGAGCAATGAAAAAATGTAACCTTATAAAACTCTGGGAAGAATTGTAAGGCAGGGGTAGTATTAGAGAGTTAGATTTTGTCATTGTTAATAGAGGAGAGTCAATTGATATCTTCAAGTTCATAAGTCATAATACAGAAGTATAAGAAAATGATTCAAAAGACAGAAAATAGAATTTGTTATCTCTGAGTAATGGAACAGAAGGTTGTGAAGGTATAAGATTTTTCTTTTATTCAAGCAGATTTACTTAAAGTTTTGGGGTTTTTTTTGCCATAGGAAGTTGAATTTACTTGTACTGACATAGCATAATGCCTGTTACACAGTTTCCAAGTGGAAAAAAAAAACAATTGACAATACAGTAGGTATGAATGATACCTTTTATGTGAAAAGTCTCCATGCATATGTGTACATATAGTATAATTTTACAAACAGCAGAGCTGACCTACAAACTTCTTACAGGAAATTTTGTCTTGATCTTAATTACTCAGTCCCCTATTTCCAGTAGTGGAAGTCAAGGGTGACAAATACACTTATTATAAATGTCTCATAACTAACAATAAATATGAAGAAATAGTGTCTTCAAATGTTGAGTGACAAGAGGCATTAACCCAGATTCCATAGCTGAAAAGAAAACCCCTAATATTTAAGATTCAAGGTGATACATAGACCATTTCACACATACAAAAACCAAGAGAATTAATCCCCAAGATGTTTCCAGGTAAATTAATAAAAGATGTACTTCAAAAGAAGAAAAGTGATCCCAGAGAGAAAAAGTTACGTGCAAAAAAAAAGGGGTGAAAAATGAAATTAGTATCCATTGGTAATAAGGTTAATTATTGTAAAAACTGTTTTTTTCCATTTAACTAAAAGTGCAACAAGAACAATTAAGGTTATCAGTTCTCAGCAGATACACAGTTCTTGCTTGATGTTGGAGCAGATTTGAGACATTGAACAACTTGAGAAGTAGGAAACTGTATAGTTAGGTATGTATATTCAACTGTATGGGTAATTAGGGTAATAGATACAAGTTTAGCTTTCAAAAAGCAGCAGAAGAAAAATAAAGGAGTAGAGGAAACTTTATGGATCCTGTAGTGGGTAAGAAATGAGAGAGGAATGAAGGCAAACATGACTTAATCACAGCGGCCAAGCCCCTTCACGTATTCACAGGTTATGGAGAGAGAACATGCACATCTTTTGGGAGCTGTTACTCGGCCTACCTCAGGAACCTACATGCAAAGGTCCCGAGGTACGTGTGTGGTTGGCATGTTCTAGGGGGTCAGCGTGGCTGAACGAGGTTGGGCAAATGAGAAGGGAAGGTGGGAGCAGCTCGTGAAAGACCCAGACCACACTGGAGAGCTGAGTCATCTCCTGATAGGGTCTGAGGGTGGATGGGGGGATTTTAGTACTCTCAGAGCCACTGAACAGGAGAACAAACTGGGGAGCTTGTTAAAATATCCATTTCTGGGCCCAAGAGATTCTGAGTCAGTGGTTCTGAGGAAAAGCCCCAGAGCCTGCCATTTTCTAAAGCAGCCCAGATGATTTCACAGGTGGTTCCAGGGCTCAACCTACAGCCCGGAACAACTGGTTCCAGGTGAAAACAGGGCACACGGCGTGATGAGCACCACCCTCTGTCTGGCTCTCCCTCTCCTTCTTCCTCTGCATGGTTGCTGTGGTTCCCCTTGCCAGGGACTGGTCTTGGAGAGCACACATGACCTGATTCCGGCCTGAGACACAACAGGGAGAAGTCTTCCAAAGGTGCTTCCACAGACGTTGTCCTTGCTCTTAGAAGACCTGTCCGGAAGGGCAGCCGTTTTTCTGTCGCCTTGAGGGTGATGCCAACACCGTGGGTGGCAGAAGAGAAACGTAAAGAACACAGGGCTGGGATGTTCTGCTGTGAGAAGTAATAAATGCCCGTATTGTTTAAGGCAAGAGGAGTCAGTATTCCCGCAACTTGCAGCTGAAGGATTCCGAACTGGTGCAGCGAGAACGGGCTCTCTCTTGGCCAAGCTGCACCATCATTCTGAGCAGGTGGAAAAGCTGTTGCTCCTTGCTTCTCTCTCTCCTCTATGTGACAGTAAGTCCCATCAGGCAGGCTTGTCAAAGGACGAAGGGAGATAATGTCTTTGAACCACTCGCACAATTTCTGGCACAGCATAAGTGTTTAGTAAGTGCTCCTTGAATGGAATGAACGAGGGAATGGGCTGCAAGGAAAGCTAGCCTTCACACCACCACACACTGGTGTTCTGTTCTGGGATTCTCTCTTTCATGTCAGGATTGAAGTGTACCTTGGCTTTCTTTGGCAACTATCCGTTGTATTCATTACTCTCTTCTAACAAATCTATTCGTTTAGAAAAGGCTAGGTTTCAAAATTATTATTATTTATACATTTTTATTAACCGGATGCAGGTCTTGTGGTTGTTTTCTTCCCTTCTTTCCCCCCTAGCCCTCTGCCCATGCCATTGGCCACCACCTGGCTGACCTGTAGGAGGGTCCCCCATGACTGCTGGGGTGATCCCGGGTGCAAGGAGTGGTGGCGTGGATTTAGGCTCTATGATACTTGGCCTTGTCAAGATGCTTCTATGACAAGCCTGCTTCCCCCCACCCCAGATTCTCCAGGTTTCTGGAAAACACTTTGCTGGGTTGCAATCATTGTGGCAAGTAGGAGAAACAACAAAGTCTAATGCTAAGTTTCATCAGATCCTCAGGAGGATCGTAGACTGGCATATAGTTCCCAAACACGGGACAGGGGTCCTCCAGGTAGTTCACAGTCATTTCTGGTTTGAACCCAAATTTGTAGAACTGAAAACCTTCTAATCACAAAAGCACAGACCACATGGGAAACAAAAAAATCTGGTACTTCAGTATCTCAAAAATAAAATTGGAAAACAGGCCTCCAGTCCTTTATAGCAAAGTTGCTGAGAGTTGGCTGTGCTATTGGACCTGGCAGTAATGGTCAGACTGGACAGCGCATGAGCATGTGATGACATGGGGTATTATTCACATTTCTGTTTCCAGAGACAGAGAATCTCACCATGGGAAATACAAACATTTATGTTGACTGTTGGACTGTTTTCATATTGAAGCTTATGACTCTATACCCTGCCCTTCCCCAAATCCTCACCCAACTCCTGGCTGACCAGAGTGGTCTGAGTGCTCTCATGGCTCCCAGGGATTTGGGAACTGGGCAACTTAGGAGGTGTGGATTTAGACCCCTAGAAAAATTATGAGATGGCATATTGCTTCATTCTGCCTGGCTAAAGCCTCAATCCTGAAGTCTGTTCCCCTGTAGTAACCTCGGGTATGGCTTTATGACTCGGAAGGGTCTTCCCCTTTGTTTCCCCTGCCCCCCATTTCCACTCCCTCTCCCCATCCCCATCCCCCTTTCTCCCATTCCCTAATTAGAGGCCTACATCTCCCAGATCACATGTGGGTAGAAAGAAAATCAGAGAGCAGTCTTATGGCTTTGCAATCAGAACTGACTTTGTTGTTTCTTTTCATCATATACATGGACAACTAGGTGGGCTTGTGAGATTTGGGTCTGGGTACAAATAGCGCATTCTCTTTTATCAGCGAAAGAGCAGGTTAGGGTCCTGGTAAATAGGGCAGATACTTCTGGCGCAGACGTGGCTGTGTGTGTGTGTGTGTGTGTGTGTGTGTGTGTGTGTGTGGCTCCCCAAGGGCTGGCGTGTGTGTGTGTGTGTGTGTGTGTGTGTGTGTGTGTGTGTGTGTGGCTCCCCAAGGGCTGGCGTGTCTGTGTGTGTGTGTGTGTGTGTCTGTGTGTGTGTGCCAGAGAGAGAGAGTGCGAACACACGGCCTCTGAGAGTTAGAAATCAGATTTCCTCAAAGTAGACACCTGGAAAACCCTGTGCCATATTGGCTATTGCTTCTTAAGAATGACATAATGGAGCTGGAGAAGATCCAGGAAAGGACAACTGAATTAATTGAAGAGTTGGATTGGGTTTTAAAAACACCTTTATTTTCGGATTGTAAGAGTAATATGTATTCAATATAGAAAACTTGGAAGATAGTCAAGGCAAAAGGAAAATAAAATTATGTATTATCCTACCACTCAGAGGTAACGGTGTTTAACACATTGGTGTACTTCCTTTCTGTCTTTTTTCCTATGTACACAAACATACACATATATAACATTGTTATCTGTAATATGTATATAAAATTTAGAAGACCATTTAAGAACACCTCTTTTCAGTTGCTACTCAGGGTCCCTCAGAGCCAGGATCCTGCCTCTCTTGGGCCAACAGATCTCCCACCAAGTCCTGGCGTGTCTACCTTTTCAACAATCTGAGGATGCAGTCTAGCACGTTGGTGAAGAGCTGTTCCCGTTCCTGACTTGGGCCCATCGATGAACTGCTCTGAACCGCCATTCTTCACCTTAGAATAGAAGCTAATAGGACCTACTGTAATTGCTTGTTGGAAGGATCAAAGGTGGTCGTGGGTAGGAAGCTTAGCTTTACCCGGTGCCAGGGCTGCTCGACAGTCTCGCTGCTGTTGCCCACCCTAGTTGTTTGAGTGCTGATGGGAGACGAGAGCAACAAACCCCTGCACTCATGCGGGGCTTAGGAATTACCATCCTTTTGTGTGCATGAACTCATTGAAACTTCACAGCTCTTCACTTGACCTGGCCTGGGAAAATCACCTTGTCTCTTCTTTCCCTAGCAGATCTTTTAATTCTGATGAGTTACTTTGGGCTGAAATGAACAGTGTGGGCAAAACTGTAGAGAAAAGGAAGTCAGAAAGTTGTGGCAGAAGGGGCTGGTGGAGGGGGCTGGGTAGGATGTATGGGGGGGCCTCATTTTCAGAATCATCAGGCAGGGCCTCTTTTCACCACACCAGCCCCTCTCGAGGCACAATGCTGGGAGCTGGGGTGACTGCTTAGAGCCATTGGCTCTAAATCAGGGTCTACCGACTACCACCCCATGGGGCAACTGATGGGAGTACCCGTAATCTGAGATACTCCCTCCTCAGGAAGACTCATTAAGTCACTTTTTATGAGAAGCAAGTTACATAGCATTTTACAAAAATCATGCTCTGGAGTAGATTTGCATAAATGAATGCATTGTATTTTTTAGAGACCATGAAAGCTTTAATTACCTAAACTCTAATTAAACTTGTCTCTTGCAGAAAACACAGGGTATTAGCTTATTTTGTACTTGGCTCAACTTTTCTGTTTTTAAATAGTGGGTGATCTCCTATATAACTCTCAGTTAAACTCAGCAACAGTACTTCAGAAATGTTTTCAATCCAACAAATATGTTAGTGAGCATCTACGTGGCTTAGTATTTAGGAGCAGAGGCCTTGAGAGCCGAGCTTCCCAGGCCATTCCTGGCTCTGCCACTTGCTAGTTGTGTGACCCTGGGCTCTCTTCTCTGTGACCCTCTAACTGTCTTCTGCCTCAGTTTCCCGATTGGTAAAATAGGTATTCTAGCGCTACCTCTCTCAGAAGGTTGTTAGGAGAATTAAATGAGATGATGTGAGTAAAACATTTAGAACAGGGCCAGGACACAGTACTCAATACACATCAGCCCTTATTATGTACTGGACACCAGGCCAGGCGCTGGGGATAGACCTGCCACTGACACGGTTCCTGACCTCTTAGAGCTTGCAGTCCAGTGGAGAAGCCAGACCATTGGCATTTCATCAGCAATAAGAGTGATGCAAGGTACACAAGGGGCAGGCAAGGTATTCTGGGAATTATTATAGGCCTCTGTGGATACTCTGGATGTTTTCATGTTCTATTTTATTAACATAGGCTGGCGTGTTCAGCATCATAGGTCTTCAGGGTTGGAAGGAACTTTCAAAGGTCACTCGTTTCCTTCAGTGACCCAGGTAAGACCTTCCTTCAGACGCCACCACGATCACATCTGCTTTGTTCTCCTGCTTCCTTACTGCACCAGGAGCTGCTTTGCCCATGTTCGTCGACTCAACCTGGACTGGCCTGCATTCAGGAACTCCCTGTATGTTGACTCTGAGCCTGTTCTGGGTAGAGGTTCTCAGCACTTGTCTGTAGGACTAGAACTGTTCTCTGCATCCATCTGTGACCCATGCCATCTTGATTCTTGGACCTGGGTATGGGGCCTTAACCATTTCCTTTGCCTGTGGTTGTTGGTCACTCAGCCTGTGGCCACCAGGGCTGCTATGGGCAATAGGACAAGGGTGGGCACAAAACAGAGGCCAGGACCAGGGGCTCCCTTCAGAGCTTCTCAGGCCGTGCAGCATCTACTTCGAGTGTACCTGGTATAACTGTTTAAAATGGCACAGGGTATGGGCAGAGGGCTAGGGGGAAAAGAAGGGAAGAAAACAACCACAAGACCTGCATCTGGTTACTAAAAATGTATAAATAATAATAATTTTGAATCTTAGCCTTTTCTAAATGAATAAATGAAGATTTCTTGGTCTCAGACCCAGTGGGCTCCAGAGTACACATATTTAAATAAGCTTCCCAGGTGGTTCTCAGGAAACCACTGTCCCAAAGCAGAGCCCCTGAGCCTGCTTGGAGCCCTTGTTGGAGACAGATGCCTTTTCTTGCTGGTTCCTGAATGCTTTCCGCCTTTGGTCTCCCTCCTGACAGGTTTCTTCAGAACCCTTAGCCCAGGGTCCAGTCCCACTGGCTTCTGGGCCCTCCAAATATGCTAGGAAGGGGGTAAGGAAAGAGGAAAATGCTGGAATGACTAGTAAATTTGGGACGGGGTCTGTGGCTCATGGAATCACAAAATATTGGAAGTAGAAAACATCTTAGAGCTGGACTGGTCCAGTTTTTTTTTTAAATTTTTTATTGTTATGTTAATCACCATACATTACATCATTAGTTCTTGATGTAGTGTCCCATGATTCATTGTTTGTGCATAACACCCAGTGCTCCACGCAGAACGTGCCCTCTTTAATACCCGTCACCAGGCTAACCATCCCCCCACCCTCCTCCCCTCTAGAACCCTCAGTTTGTTTTGCAGAGTCCATCGTCTCTCATGGTTGGTCTCCCCCTCCGACTTACTCCCCTTCATTCTTCCCCTCCTGCTATCTTCTTCTTTTTCTTTTTTCTTAACATATGTTGCATTACTTGTTTCAGAAGTACAGATCTGTGATTCAACAGTCTTGCACAATTCACAGCGCTCACCCTAGCACATACCCTCCCCAATGTCTATCACCCAGCCACCCCATCCCTCCCACCCCCCACCACTCCAGCAACCCTCAGTTTGTTCCCTGAGATTAAGAATTCCTCATATCAGTGAGGTCATATGATACATGTCTTTCTCTGATTGACTTATTTCACTCAGCATAACACCCTCCACTTCCATCCACGTCGTTGCAAATGGCAAGATCTCATTCCTTTTGATGACTGCATAATATTCCATTGTGTATATATACCACATCTTCTTTATCCATTCATCTGTCGATGGACATCTTGGCTCTTTCCACAGTTTGGCTATTGTGGACATTGCTGCTATAAACATTGGGGTGCACATACCCCTTCGGATCCCTACATTTGTATCTTTGTGGTAAATTGGACTGGTCCAGTTTTTATCTTGCGGGTGAAACATCACCCCTGCAGCAGCCAGGGGATGCACCCAAGTTCTGACAGCCAGCAGGGGGCTGGGCTGCAGCTAGACGGTGGGCCTCTGGCTTCCAGGCTGACCACAGTGGTCCTCCCATGAGACCCACCTCTGGTCCAGCCTATTGATGTGGTGGGGACCAAAGAAAGGGCCATTCACTTACACCTGTCGAACTTGCACTTTGCATTACTTTGCCAACGTTCAGGTGGGCCACACCAAGGTTGGCTCTGTTGGTGGGTAAGAGCAAGTAAGGGAGAGGGGTGAGCCAGGTCAGGATTTGGGCCAGAGTCCAGAAACAACTTGGCTTGTTCTGGTGTGCTGCTGTCCGCCCCCTGCCCCCGCCCCCCCCCCACCTGGCCGGGGCTTTCAGGGGTGCTGGTGAGATGGAGCACAACACTTGACATACTAGTGAGCTACTCTGTGGTTGTGATTCATATTCGTGGTTGTTCTTATTACTGTTCAGCCACACACAGATATATACCCCCAAATTCTACGAGGACACAGCTCCAGGAGAAAGAGGGCATTTTCTCTGCCGCCGCTGTTACTCTCGCTTAAAAAAAAAGCTTTCATGAGTGTGTCTGTTACAGGGCAGGCTTTGGTTGTGGATGGTGGTGGATTGTCCTCTACAGCGTGTCCGTGTACATGAGTGCTTCTGTTTGTGTGTGCATATGTGTGCATATGTGTGTGCATACACACTCAGGGCTGTGTGTTTGAGGCGTGTATCAAAGTGACTGACAGATGGTAAATTATTTTCAGAGCTTTTTTTTAAAACCCCTTTTGTGTAAAACCTTCACCTCTGGCTTGTTGTATGCCAAGGTGCCAGGCCTGAGTCAGAGAGATACCAGGTTTGAGAACGGGAATGTGCTCATTTGTCCAGAGGGAGAGGAAGTGGTACAGCCAAGGGGAGGATGGAGATTTAAAGGTTTCTAACACTCACTGGAATATGGCAGCCGAGAGTCTGTGCCACACTTGGAAGATCATGGAGAGTTAAAAGAAATTTTGCATTCTTTCTTTACTATGTCACCCTAGAGCTTCCTGATGTCTTCATATCTCCGGCTGTAGGATGGGCCCAGGCACACCGACTCCCATCGAGACTTTAAAATCCTTTTCTAGCATTGCACCTGTCAGAGTGAGACGTGAACATGTCGGTCAGTTCAGAACCCTGTCTTCAAGCAAAGAAGACACAAGACAGCCAGGATAAGTAGACTTAGCCCTCTTTTTACAGACCTCCAGACATGGAAGTGGTTTAATTTCGGTTAGTTAGAGCTTTATCACTTTCAGGTGACAGAAACCCAATTCGAACCAGGTTAACCGCAAAGGGAATGCAGTGTGTTCCCCATGCCCAGAAGGGCATTAGGGTAGCCTGTAGAATTAAAGGCCACACGGCTGGGGCCTGGCCTCAAGGACCATGACTCAACATTGCCCCCAACCCCTCAGGACATCTATGACGTCGCTGCCTCAGCTGCTCTGGGGCTCTGTCCCTTTCTTGCTACAGCCTGGCTTCCTCCATGCATTTCAGAAGGTGGTAACCAACAGTCCTGAGTTCACAGCCATATAGCTTTCAATCCAAGGGAGAGAGCAGCCCTCACCTCCAGTTTGGAAAATTCCTGGAAGGATTCTGGTTGGTCACCGTATGCAGCGGGATGTGGTAGTCAGATTGGGCCAGACAGGGCCGTGTGTCCCCCCTTCTTCGTGGGATATGGCAGATACGGTTAAGGGCTGGGTGCTCCCTGTGATTCACAGCCCCACCAGGTTGTATAGGAGGGGGAGGAAGTCTCCCCACATCACACAAAGAAGAATGTGATGAAAAAGTGCTAATCAGCATAACCCAAAGCTACCACAGTATACTATAGTTAATTTTGCCATTAGGAGATTAGCATAAATGGAGTCTTCAAGTTCTCCTCCCTTTAGTGACTGAGATGATGTGTTATTATCTCCATGTTTAGGACCCAAAGGGGACCAGACGATGGCACAAAGGATACCATCAACAAATACAGTAAAGTACCTTTACAGTTTTATACTTAATAAAAAGATCAATATTAATTTCATTCAAAAATAGGTATTTCAAGTCATAAGTAAGTACATGGCACTGTGCTACTACTGTGTCTAGACCCCAAGATAGGTAGGATAGGTCACATCCTTTGGCAATCATGACATCCTGGGGGGGTTAAACACGTGTGCGGTGGTGCCAGGGACTATGTGGTAAACACATAGGAAAGGTACCACATCTGCAGGAACTTCAGAGGAAGAAGTGATTATATAATTCCTCTTAGAGGCTCAGCATGTGGTAGAGGCGGAATTTCATCTGGTTAGCAATAGGAGACTTGACTGGTGGCTTAAACAACTTTAGAGGCTTATCTTAAGTAGGCAGCATGCCAGCACCAACAAAGTCTTCTGGTAGTCAGGCTTTCTTTTTGCACTCGTTTCCATCCTCAAGATCACTTGCTGGCTGCTAGAATTCCAGCCATTTCATCTGCATTCCAGGAAGTGGGAGGAAGAGGGGAGAGGGCAAAAGAAGACTCTCTCAGTTCAGTCAGCTCTATTTAAGCAGTGTTTGTGCTTGTCTCAAGCAACACTTTGGGTTTCATCTTCTTGACCGGGAACTTAGTTATGTGTCTATATTTAACTAGAAGGGAGGATGGAAAATGCAATCTTTCAGTCACCCTGAATAAAATCTGTCTTTTGTTACCAAGAAAGAAGGGGACATTGAAGATTTGTGGCTGAGTGGCGATGTCCACCAAGCCCACAAGTGTTACAGGATATTGGGTTTTATGCCAGTATTTATTGGTATACGATTCAGCCACTTATCTATTTAAGAACATTTAGTAAGCACTTTCCATTTATGTAGCAGGAGCTCTGTACATGTTGACATAAGTACAGTAGAGGTGGAGAGCACAATCCTGCCCTCAAGGAGCTTGTAGCTCACACTGGAGAGCAGTTTCTACAAGCCAAGCTCTTCACTATGTGGATGGGAACAACAACAGGGTTCGGGAGTGGAGATCAACCAGTTCGTAACATTATGGAGCGGAAAGAATAATAACAGCCATGGTAGACCATGTTGAATAAAGCTGGCCATGAGGAGTCTCCCACCCATTTGCCCTTTGACGGTACAGCCATGCCTCTCCTCAGTTAGGAGGTGGAGTCATCCTAGCCCAGGTACCAGATGTTGGAGTGAATGAGGCTTCTGACCAGTCTGGTCTCCAGCTGTCAAGTTACCCCCAGCCTTCGAGTCTTCCTAGAAGAGACCCCAGACATTATGGAGCAGAAATAAGCTATCCTTCCTGGGCCTTGTCCAAAGTCTTGCCCCACCAACACCAGGGACATAATGAAATGCTTATTTCAAGATGCTTAGCTTGGGGGTAATCAGTTACCCAACAGTAGTAACTGGAAAACTAGCCATGGCTTGTATTGTCCCAACAGTATCCTGAGCACTGTTGTAAATGCTTTAACTCACAGACTCTTCACAGAAACTCTCTTAGGTGAACTGCTGCTGTTATCTACCTTTTACAGATGAGGAAACTGGGGCGCAGAGAAGTTAAGTAATTTACCCAAAGTCACACAGCTAGATGTGATAGGTCCTAAGCATTCTGGTTCCAGAATCTGCTCATTTTCCTGCTACACTCAATTGCCATGCCCTAGGTGAACACGTGGTCTGAAGACAAATGAGGAGATCACCTAAGTAGTTAAGCCGTGGTGGGTGTAACTGGCCCCATCTTTCGAGCCAGGTTATCACAGCACTGGGTCACACATACCAGCAGCCCCACCTGTGGGACTGACAACTCATTCCCTGAACTTCTAGTCTCTCAGAGGCATGGCTCTGCACAATTAATCTGTCTCTCATCTTTCTCTTGCCCCCCACTCTGCCAGCTTGTTAGGTTCTAACACCTAAAAACTTCTTCTTTTTTTTTTTAAAGCTTACTTATTTATTCAAGTAATCTCTACACCCAGTGTGGGGCTTGAGCTCATGTCCTCAAGATCAAGAGTCACATACTCTTCTGACTGAGCCAGCCAGGTGCCCCTAAAAACTTTCTTTATATCCCTTTGATCAGTGAGGATTCAGTCCTGTTGTGAGTAGGCGAACATGGTACTGACATGGCTAAATGAGGACAAGCATTTCATTATGTCCCTGGTGTTGGTGGGGCAAGACTTTGGACAAGGCCCAGGAAGGATAGCTTAGTTTTGCTCATATAACAAGGAGCCTGGAGGTACTTAGAACATAATCCAGTGCTGGGCACATACTCAAGGCTGTTAACCAGGACCGGCTCCTTCTGTCTTCCAGCTTTATCATCATTAGAGATGACTTTTGTCTTCATGGTTGCAAGATGGCTGCTGCATCTCCAGGTGTTGTGTCTGTGTTCCAGCCAGAAGGCCCTTGGCAGAGAGGGGAGAAGTGAACATGGCAAAGGGCAAAATTCTTCCTTTTATGGGCTTGGTGGTGGGGGTGGGGAAAGCCTCTCCAGAGAGTTCTTCCTACATCTCATTGGCCAGAACAATTTCACACTGCCTCCCTTAGCCATAGAGGAGGCTGAAGTTCAGTATTTTGCTTTCTCTTCTCTATAGTAGAGGAAAACAAAGCATAGGTGGCTCAGAATATGGATGTTTGGTGTGAAGCTCAACAAACTTACTTAGTAAAGGGTCAGATAGTAAATATTTTAGATTTTTGTGGGCCATATGGTCTCTGCCACACCTGCTCACCTCTACTATTGCAGCAAGAAAGCAACCATAGGCAATACATAAATGCATATTTATATATGGCTGTGTTTCAATACAACTATGTTTACCAAAACAGGCAATGGGCTGGATTTGGCCCACGGGCCATAACTGCCAACCCTGGCTTAGTGATTCAACCTACAAGATTTGCCACTGGACTAAAATATTTCAGCAAAGTGTTATTTTCACAAATTGGGCGTAGATATCCCTGAAAGCTGAAAGTGGGGAATGAATCTCCTAAGATGATTTGGTCTCAGGGTTGAGTCTGATGGCTGACTGCTTTGTGGAGCGGCCCATCCCTTTGGCATCACTCACTGTATTTCCCTCCCCAAACCATAGGTCTGGTCAAAGAGGTGACCAAGGGGCACCCCAGCTGGGGAAGAGAGAATAGTAAATGCTGTAATTAAAAGTCTGAGGGTTGAATGGGCATGTAGGATTCACTGAGCACTGTAAATATCTGTTTCTATATTCTTGAGCTCTTTGGTACCCAGAGAATAGACTAACAACAGATGTTTGGGGTGGGGGTTAGAGAAAGCTTCTCTAATTTTCCTAGCCTCACAAAATTTCACATTTGTATCTGACTTCACCTTTGCTAGAGTAGAACCAGCATTGAGACAGTATGCGTTATATAATATCACATCAAACCTTTGTGTTTATCATTAAAAATATGGCAACATCATTGCAGTTATAAACAGTTACCAAGGAAACCAGTTTATCATAATTAGCTATTTATTTCCTCTTCTTTTTCTCTCTCTCTTTTCCACCTGAGCTTTCTTTGCGCTGAAAGGTACGATAAGCTGTTATCAGCCTGGGCTCAGTGGCTAATTAGGGCCTAATATTGATTCATAGAATTACGTTGCTTTTTTCCATAACCACGCTGTAGTGCATTGTCTGTGCTTATTACAAATAGACATAGTGATGGAACAATCGGTTTATTATATGTGTTTTAAATTGTCAAAATAGCTGTCCCCTAGGGTGGTGGTATATCAAAACCCAGCAGACAGAAGATAAAAACTTTTGGTCTATAAAAGACTTGTGGCCCTTTCTCTTGCATTAGCAAATGGTTGTGAATGGAATTTCTTTCTGGATGGGGTTTTCCAGTCCTGCGGGATTTTTCTGATGTTTCTTGCTCATTACAATAGAGAATATTAGCTAGTATCCATATTCCACACTAATATTCTAGAGCAGGGGTCAGCAACCTTTTTTTTTGTAAAGGACCAGATAACAAAAGTTTTAGGTTTTGTAAGGCATATGCCCTCTGTTGCAACTACGGAACTCTGCCTTTAAAGCAGACACAGACCGTAAGTAATGAGTAGGCAAAGCTGTGTTGCAATAAAACTTTATTTACTAAACAAGTGGCAGGCCAGATTTGGCCCACGGGTTGTAGTTTGCTGACACCTGTCTAGAGCCTTGATCCCTAAAGTAGGGAATGAACTTATTTCTTTTAAATTTATTTTAATTCCAGTGTAGTTCACATACGGTGTTATATTATTTCAGGTGTATAATACTGTGACTCAATAATTCTATACATTACTCAGTGCTTGTTAAGATAAGTATATCCTTTTTTTTTAAATTTTTATTTATTTATTTGACAGAGAGAAAGTGCATGCATGCACGAGCGGGAGGAGGGGCAGAGGGAGAGGGAGAAGCAGACTCCCCACGGAGCAGGGTCCTGGGATCGTGACCTGAGCCAAAGGCAGACGCTCAGCCGACTGAGCCACCCAGGCGCCCCGAGATAAATGTATTCTTGATCCCCTTCACCTGTTTCACCCATCCCCCCACCCTCCTCTCCTTTGGTGACCATTATTATTTCTCTATAGTTAAGAGTCCGTTTCTTGGTTTCTCTCCCCCCCCCCGCTCTATTTTTTCCTCTTGCTCATTTGTTTTGTTTCTTAAATGCCACATATGAATGAAATCATAGGGTATTTGTCTTCCTCTGACTGACTTACTTCACTTAGTATTATACCCTCTAGCTCCATTCACGTCGTTACAAATAACAAGATTTCATTCTTTTTTATGTCTGAATAGTATTTCATTATATATATATATATATATATGTATGTATGTATGTATACACACACACACTATTTTTCTCTATTCATTCATCAGTTGATGGACATTTGGGCTGTTTCCATAGTTTGGCTATTGTAAATAATGTTGCAGTACACATAGGGGTGCATATATCCTTTTGAGTGAGTGTTTTTGTGGAATGAACATCTTAGAGTGGAAGCAACACTTGGAGGAGACTGGATGAGCCATGAGGGTCCAGGGTGCTCCTACTCAGCTGTCCTCTGTGCGGGTGTCTCCCTGCTTGTTAATCTGTGATCGAGAGGGAGGTTCCTCATGGTGACCTTGCCCATGGAGGGGTGAACTGGGTATCAAGTGACTTGGGGTCAGTTCTGACTTGGACGCTTAACTGGATGACATTTTATCCTCTGTAATCTACTCTGCCTACTCCAAAGAGCTGCAAGAGTCAACGGAGACAATGAATGGGAAAGTGAATAATAAACCACTAACTCATATAACCACCTACCATGTGGCTGTTAAGGAGTTGCTACAGAGCAGATGCCACAGAGTTTCAGGAAGGGAATGACCCTTGAGATTTTAGTCCAGCTATCATCTGGGCCTTGAGCCCACCCTTCGCTACCCTCTGGGAAGCTGTCCAGCCTGGGTTTTAATTCCCCCAGTGGCCAAGTTCATGACCTTTCAAGATAGCGCTCCATCCAGAGACAGTTCTGGTTGTCCGAAATTTCTTGCTGATACTGAGCCCAGATCTATCCTTCTAGATATTCCATCCATTGGTCCTGGTTCTATGGCTTAGCATTTTCCAGAGAAAGATCAATCTCTTTGTCACTCAACAGCTCTTTGAATATTTGAAGATAGAAGTCATGGTCTCCAAGTCTTCTCCTCACCTGGCTAAACACCAGGAGTTCCTTGAACTGTTTCTATATGATATGGTTTTGAATCTTTTTACTGTTCAGATTACGGACCTCTGCACAAGTTCTGGTTCCTCCATACTCCTCCTGATTAGAATCCCCACAATTGGATACAATATGCCATGCATACCCTGACTGGTACAGAGTAGAGTAGGAGTATCAGCTCCTGTGTTCTAGATGTAATGCTTCCGTTGATACAGCCTAAAGGCACATGTGACCGCATCACAATGTTGGATTTATTGAGTTGGAAATTGGCTAAGACCTAAGTCATTTTGATACATACTACTCAGTCATGGCTACACCATCCTGACTAGTACAGAGGAAGGTTTACCTGGATTTCCTTTTTTTTTTTTTTTTTTTAAAGATTTTGTTTATTTATTTGACAGAGAGAGATAGTGAGAGAGGGAACACAAGCAGGGGGAGAGGGGGAGGGAGAAGCAGGCTTCCCGCTGAGCAGGGAGCCTGATGCGGGGCTTAATCCCAGGACCCTGGAACCATGACCTGAGCTGAAGGCAGACGCTCAATGACTGAGCCACCCACACGCCCCTGGATTTCCAATAAGTATTATATTTTTGGCTGGATTTGGCTCCTTTTAGCACAAGGTCAAAGTCCCTTTGAACTGTGATTACCTATCTTTTCAGTCTGGGTCACCTGACTCCATGTGCCCAGCTGTGCTGCGATGTCAAGCACATATCTCCCCACCTACTATGCACTCTGTTGGTGTCACAGCTGCTGCTCAACTTGTCCGGTCTGTCAAAGCGTTAAGGAGCTTACTCCAGAGTAAAAGCACTGCATTGTCTAAGCTGAACTCTACACTGCTTAGTGACCAAGATGCTCTGCAGGCTGCAGATAAGCAGCAGGCCTTTGAGCATGCTTTGGCTCTAAGCGACTCTAAGGTCTTGAGTGAAATCCTTGAAGCTGGTTTAAGGAGGGTAGAGGAGAAGAAACTACATCTTCGAAAAAAGGATGGTGATAAGATGGAAATTATCCTTGAGGTTCAGTCTAAGTTAGGGTCCTAATGAAACTTCTTCAGTCTGGATTTCGGTGGGTATTCAGTACACACTTATTCATTTCTTTTTTTTTTTTAATTCTTAAAAAAGATTTTTATTTATTTATTTGACAGAGAGAGAGAGAGAGAGAGAGAATCCCATGTAGACTCCGTGCTGCACGCGGTCGATTCCATGACCCTGAGATCATGACCTGAGCTAAAATCAGGAGTCGGATGAAACCAACTGAGCCACCCAGGCACCCCCATGTTTGTTGATTTCTCATGCTGTGAGAGCCATTGTGCTGGGCACTGGAAGGTTACAAATGTAAATAAAATATGGGCTGAGCTGTGGTGGGGGAGCCTTAAATATTAACAACAAATCGTGGCCTAGGCTGCTAGTGGCCTCCTCCCATATCATCCTGGCCTTTCTCCTTATAACGGAACCCTGCATTTGTTCCCGGCAGCCTGTCCTTGGGGGAAAGAGCACATATTCCAGAATCCCTTGCCTTTAGACTTGCTCATGTGATTTCCAGCAATCATCATGTATCACGAGGACACCTTCACGAGGGAATTTCATGCTATAGGGATGTAGGAGTGGACTGGTGGGAGGAACCTAGATCTCTGATGACTTCATGGAGCCTCCAGCCCTGCCTCACTGTGGACTAAATCCTTGGGCGCTCTAGCTTCTGTTTTATGCAGCTGAACCTCATCCAAAGCGACAGAGAATTTGATACTTGGAAGGGGGTTGCTCCAAGAAACACAGTCTGAAGTGTGATATTGACTGAGTGGAGGAGGTGGGAAGGCAAATATTTAGAACTCAGATTTCACTACCTGGAAAGCGGGTGGCCCTGGTTATGCACTGGTAGAGCGTGTGATTGAGCCGTTGCCAGCTGTAACGGGGAGCGCAAACCACAAGCGCCTGCTTTAGAGGAAATGGCAGGAAAAAGAATCGGTGTTGGTTTGCTGTCTCCTTCTTGCCACTTTTAGCGAAGTCCTACGAATGAGAGCTAGCCAGTCTGAGGGCAGATAAGGAGAGAAATACTGCTCTGCTGAGGAGCTACTCTCTATCTGGGGCCTGCAATCTAAGTTTATTGAGAAGGTGCAGCTTTGCTGGCTTTTATGCAGCGAAGTGAAGTGGGAGTTCTATTCTAGTGGCTCGAAGACCAACACCTTGGCAGGAAATAAGGCTGGTGACCACCCAGCAAAGACGGAGTTGAGGGTACTGTCTTCCACGGTATGGATTGCCTGCCTCTGAACTCATTTGTGTTAGGGAGTGGGCCCTTGTCTTTAAGCTTCTGGTATTTTGGATGAATGTACTGGAACTTCATCTTAATTGATCTTCGGGGTCTGGGGCTGATGATGAAAGTTTTCTAGTGTTGTGCTGACGACTTGGTACATTATCCTCCGGGAAGGGGGAGGGGCCTGATACGACCTGATGAGTGGGTTTAGGCAGGTGAGGAAAAGGCAGCCTCTAAGATGGTGCCAGCTGTAAGGTTACCTTCCTCCCGCCTTACCTTCCTCCTGCCCAGCTTGCTGACTCCTGACATTCTACCATTATACTTGTAAATTCCTTGAATTCCCAAAGGCATTTCAGATGTTGAAAGTCTCTTCTTCTTCTTTTAAAGATTTATTTATTTATTTTAGAGAGAGAGAGAGAGAGAGTGTGTGCGCGCGTGCACACGTGAGTGGGGGGAGGGGCAAAGGGAGAGGGAGAGAGAGAATCTCAAGCAGTCTCCACAATGAGCACAGAGCCCCACGCTGGGTTCGATCTCACGACCCTGAGATCATGACCTGAGCCCAAAGCAAGAGTTGGACACTCAACTGACTGAGCCATGCCCCCTTGAAAGTCTCTTCTTAGTGAATTTCAAATGCTCAGAGGAGGGGATGGGCACAAAAATGCTCCAGTCCTTGGAGGCTGCCAAAGACCCTGGCACTCGGGGGCCAAGCTCTGGGGAACGAGGTAGCGAGGCCTAGAAGTGGCAAGGACGCCTAAAGGGAGTGGTGAGAGGGGGCGTGTCCCGGAGAAATGTAGCCATGCTCATGATTCTGCTAAAGGCCACTGCAGCCCGGGATCCAGGATACTGGGACAGGTTCCTCAGTCAAAGCCATTCTCTCAGGCCGAACCTGCTCTGCATCAGTGAAGTGGAATTTGATCCATGTAGACAGCTGATCTGGACATTTTTGGCCCGGATTATTTGTTTGGCTGTCTCCACTGATCAAATTAACTGGATAATTGCCAAATCTCTCTCAGTTGTGCTCCCTTAGGCAGCTGGTGCGGCCAGCAGGATGGGGTGGGCCTCCAAGGACAAGCCAGATTAGGGAATTAGCACATGCTTGCTACCTGGTACACTCAGGGAACTGGCCATTTAAGCAGGGGTGAGAACTGAGGGCCAGGGCAGGGGGAAGTGGGTGAAAGATGCGCCTTGGCTCTCCTGCGTTCACCCAGCCTCGTACAACAGTGATGCAGACTGCATTTGTCCACATAAGCGTCCAGACCAGCAGGTAAGACATCACCTAGTTAGAACTAGCGAGTGCCCTCATTCTGTTCCAACTCGCTGAAGTGTGTGCATTCGGGGTATCACGGGGTCTATCTCTAAACGTTTGTTGTGCGGGGAGATGAGTTCCTTCACCTCGAGGGCCAAGAGGAGCTTAAAAGAGGTTGTGAGAAAGACAAGGAAAGAGGTTTTCTTTCTCTTACCTCTTCTCAGGGTGGTGGGGATCCCCGGCTGTAGTTGGGATCTAGCTGGGAACTAGTGCACTTGACCGTTAACTCTGATCGTTGTGCGTGCGTCTTGTCTCCTCAACCAGAGCACATCTTCTTTAAGAGCATGATTCGCGGTTGGTTTCCTTCGCATCTTGTAGAGAGTCCGGCACATTATGTCCTCAGTGAGCTGGTTGGGCCATTGCTCAACTCACTAAGATTTATTAGGCACTTACCTGTGCTCCTATGCTCTGGGGAGAACAAAGGTGGCCAAGCCTAATTTATGAGGAGCCCCAGTTTCATGAGGTGAAAAAGGATCACAGTGCAGCATGGGAGGAGAGATGGTAGTTTGGAATGGAACTGCTCTGGGAGATTAGAGTGGTGTTGGAGGCCAACACGCTCTCCCTGAGCCAGAGCCTTGAGTGGGCTGAGAAAACAAGGGAAGCATTATTAGCCCCATTCAACAGATGAGAAAACTGAGGTCCAGAGAGAGTAAATGACCTGCTCAAGGTCATGCCACTAGCAAGTCAGGGCTGGGATTGGAACTCAACTTTGCCGACTCCCTTTGCATCTCCGGACGGGCCCTCTTTTGATGGATTAGATCTTGACCTTCAGAGAGAAGGGCAGGGGCACTGGGTACCTGCATGGGGACGAGATCTCCAGCTGGTGCCCCATAGCATAAAGCAGCCTGCGGATGGGTTTGTTAGGTTCAGATGGTGGTGGTATTTTAAACCAAACCGATATTTAAGAATCAAGGTATTTCACATAAAGATTCAGATCTCTGGCTTCACTTTAAAAAAACGAGAAGACCTACCATTCCTGCGTAACAACAGTCAGCTGGTGCCGAGCGAGGGCTGCCTGCCCTGAAATGGGGCCTGAGCTTTCTGATTATTTGGGGTGCATGGGGTGCATGCTCACTTCTTTCTTCTTCAGCAGAGCCTGGATTTGGGGGGCAGAATGCTGGCCCCTCCCCCCACTCATCCCTGGATGGTCTTTTTATTTTTTTTAAAGTTTTTTTATTTACTTATTTTTGCACGTGCAGGAGGGTGGGGAGCAGGAGAAAGAACGAGAAGCGGGAGGGGTAGAGGGAGGGGGGGAAACAGACTCCCCACTGGGCAGGGAGCCCGATGCAGGACTCGATCCCAGGACCCTGGGATCATGACCTGAGCTGAAAGCAGACGTTTAACCGACTGAGCCACCCAGGCACCCATCCCTGGGTGGTCTTAATAAACAGTCTAGTAGACAGAGCACTGGACCAGGAGTCAGAAATCTGGGGCTGTGGGTCCAGCTCTGTGATTTGGGGCAGATCACTTTACCTCTTCCTGTTTCCACAGTCAAAATGAAGCCCTTCCATGGTCTCGGTGTAGCTCCCAGGGTTTCCATGTAACAGAGAGAGACAACAGCGCTAAAAGCCCTTCATAAACTGTTGACCACGAATAAAGGACAGGCAGGTGGTTGTGATGAATGAATGGTTGGGGTCTGTGAGGGTGGGTGCTGCAGAGAGGAGGGGTGTCTGCCCGGACCTTGGGGCCGGAGTCTTTAGCCTGCCTTCAAATAGGGCAACGGGAAGTGGCCAGCGACAAGTGTAGGCCCCGCTTCTGGTCCAATCGTCCAAATGTTTGCCTTTAGATCCATTGAGAAACCACGGGCCAGGTGGGGCGGTGGGTGCAGGAGGGGCTCCCGGAGGCCTTTGTCGACAGAATCCTCGGTCCCCGCGCACATGGTCTGGCCCCGAGGGCCGGGTACAGCTGCACGTGGCCCAGCCTGGCAGGGCAGCGGGCTGGGCGTCTGCCCGTCTATTCGAGCTCTGTTCCGTGTGAGTTCCGCAGCAATCGCCCTCAAACCATTTCTGTTGGACTCCCTCTCTCGGGAACTTCTGCTTTGTCATTTAAAATAGTTTGGGAACTTCAGATTTAGCCGAGTTTCAGAGCAGTTTATTTGGTCTGTAGGCGTTTTTGTTTTTAAAATTCATGACAAGTTCTTTGCAACATGTTTTATTATATTTTCACCACCTGTTCTACCTTGGGGGTGGTTTTAAAATCTGGGACTATCTATCTATCTGTCTTTTTTTTTTTTTAAGTTTCCTTATTTGCCATTTATATGTGTCTTGCAAACACACACACACAAACACACACAGTGTGAATTTAAATATGGATATGTATATATATTTATATATATATATATATATACTCTTCTCCCCTGTGACTTGATTGGTTTTAAACTGTGGTTGTAATGTTGAAGGTGTGTGTTTTGCCAGGCTAATTATGGAGTTTTAAATGATAAATTTATAAAACAAATAAATACTTGTAAAACCCTTTGCCAGTGGAAAGTGCTATCTCCCTGGACATTAATAGCAAAAAAAAAAAAAAAAAAGAAAAGAAAAAGAAAACCAAACCCCAAAACAAAACAAAAAAACCCCCACAATATCTAATCCTCTAAGGAAAAAAGCCCTTGAAAGCTTTACCACTTCTTCCAGCTTTCACTGAAGTGGAAAAAGAGAAGCAGTGTGCCCATTTTTACCAATGGACAAATCAAGTCTCAGCAAGTGTAGCTTGAGGGCCAGTGGTGGAAGTGGGGGTCCATCCCCAAATGCCTACATCCATGGAATTATTTACAGTATCTCTCTGTGTCCATCAGGACAAGGGACCAAGACATTTATAGCACTATATTCTATTTCCTTTCTCTAAAAATACACGTAGTGTGCATTCAGGTTTAAGGATGGTCTCATTTGAGCCCCTGAATCTAACTGTGCCTGAAGCTTCGAGTTTTAAGTTATGTGAGCCAATAAATTATCTTTGGGCTTCTTCTACCAGAAACTAAAGAAAAAAAATGTTTAAATCCCCAAATCAAAAACAACCCAGAGTTAGACGTTTAACATATTATGTACTTAAAATTTGACATAAAAATGTGATGTGAGGTGGGTATTATCCTCTCCACTTTTTTAATAGACTGAGAAACTCAGATATGCACATAGAATATCTTATTGCTTATACAACCAGGTCAACAGATATATAAGACTCAAAAGAAATTAAGCTTTTTTTAGAAGAAATAGAAAAATAGTCAACTATATTTTCCATAGTATCATTAGAAAATATGTGTTAGGGTCCCTGACACGGTGTCCTGTCATAACCCTTTTGCTGAGATTTTCCAGGAGGATTTTGTTTGTGGCATTGAGACGCTGACCCTGTCTCTCTCTATTGTATGGAAACTGAAGCTTCGCAAGGGCAAGCAGAGAGCTCTCACTATCCCCTGCAGGCTGCAGCTCTTCTTGTCCCACGGGGAGACGATTTGTAGCATTGCGTGATGGTTAATACGGGGAACAAGTAGAGCGGTATGCATAAGTTGCATAATTAATGCAAGTGGAATCTGCAGAGCAATGTCCTGGAACAAATAAAAAGACAGAGTCTTGTAATGCTTAAGAACATGGACTTTGGTCTCATGTAAACTCAACATCAGCAGGTTATTGGCCCTCTTTCAGCATCAATTTCTCCATCTATAAATGAGAAAACTATAACTGACAGTACATCTCCATAAATAGTAGCTCTTCCTATTATTTTCCAAAAGTCTGATCAAATAAATCTGGGAGCCACTGCGTGCTGAAATCTGAATCTTTGAGATCCATAATGTTAATTAGGATATTAAAGACTTGGAGGAGTCTGCCAATAAGGAAACTTGATTGCTATTATGTATCCCAGTGTGTTCAGATCTAACTTAGGCATGAAACACTTCTGTCCTCTGTGATTTTCCTGCGGAACTGGGGATTCCATGGAACCCACTTTGAGAAACCTCAGGGGTGTATCGCCTATAGTAATTGAGGGGGATTCATTAGGCCACCACTAGGGGGTGTGCCAGACAAGTTTTCTGATTCTCAGTCGGAAAAGAGGGTTTGCTTTCTGCTTCCAAAGAGTAGAAGCTTTTGAAGGATTCACGAGGGTGGCGGGTGCGGGGAGAAGGCCAAAATGGCAGTGGTTTAGGGAAGCAATGGCAGTGAACAGAAGTGTAGTCACACCAGGTGGAAAGATGGACGTGCGAAGACATGCAAACGGCTGACCTTTGGAGAATGAATCAGCAGAGACCTCAGAATGGCTGAAATGGGAGGCATGACCTGGAGGCCAGGCCAGGGCAGGGGTGGGGAGGGAGAGGCCTCCGGGATGGGGGGGGTGAGCCTCGAAAAGACCAACCCTCTCCAGGACATTGGTTTCTATGTCTAATATGCAGATTCTATAATAATAATAATAATAATAATAATAATAAATCTTCACATTGGACATAAAGTATCTATTTCCTAAATATGGATTTTCTGTGAGGTACAATTTTCCCTTCACCTTGGCAAAGAAAGTGAATTAGAGCGGCGGATTGGGAGGTGGATTTTATCGGATGATAAAAATGTTCACAGTTGAGAATTTAGGAAATGCAGAGAAGCAAACAGAAATCCCTTGTAAGCACACACCCGTCCCCAACAACATTTGACAGTGGACAGGGGATGCCTAAGTAACTGGGTGTTTGAGGGCCCACATACTGGTTAGGGGTTCTTTTGGTTACAGGGAAGGAAATCCAATTCAGATAGCTTGGGTAAAAAAGGGACTTTATTATAAGGGTCTGGGGTTGTCTGTCTTGTGGCCTCCAAGGGCAGAAAATGTGGCCGGGCCTGAGGAGCCAGGAGAACAGCAGAGACTCACGTGCTGCGAGGCCCTCTGTCTTTCCCTCTGTGGATTTGCCTTCTCCTGCCTCCTCTCTGTGGATCAGCTGCTGGGGTCTCTGGCCCACCGGGCAGGACATGTGGGCCCACATCTGCACCTCCTGGCCACTCTACTGCTGGAAAGAGACAGAGTCCCTCAGTTCCAGTTCCAGAATGACTGGGGAAGGAGAGGATTGTCCTGGCGGGGGTCAGATGTCTACCTTGGACCAGTCCACTGTGGCCAGAGGCCAGCCATCCTGTGCATAATGTGCATCATGGCTCCTCTGTGGCAACTGTATTTGTGTGTGTGTGTGTGTGTGTGTGTGAGCGTAATGTTCCCAGAGAAGCTGGAGTTGGGGAGCGGGGAAGGGGACACTGGCAGACAAAACAATATCGAGTACTGTATATATTTTCTATATTTATATAGCTGGGATTAAACTGGATATAAATGTATTCTGTATCCTGCTTTTAATCAAGCCTTATGTCATCAGTATTTCCCCAGTCCTCAAAATCGTTGTGAACAGCATTTTATTTTATTTATTTTTTAAAAGATTTTGTTTGTTTATTTGTCAGAGAGAGGGAGCGTGAGCACAAGCAGGGGGAACAGCAGAGGGAGAAGCAGGCTCCCCGCTGAGCAGGGAGCCCGATGTGGGGATCGATCCCAGGACTCCATCATGACCTGAGCCAAAGGCAGACGCTTAACCAGTTGAGCCACTCAGGCATCCCAGTGAATAGCATTTTAGATTATTGCATTGTATTCAATTATTTGGGTTTACTTAGCAAATTTTCAGTTGTTAGCTATTTGGATTGTTTTTGTTAAAATTTTTTTGGGGGGCTATATTAGTAATGCTATGATGGAAGGAAATTTTCATGACTTCATGCAAGGATTAGGTACCTTATTGGGAATGGAAAGAAATAGGATTTAGTCCCACTGCCTCCCCATTTCACAGAATGCAGACTGTTCTAGACCTCAGCCCCTACAGAGCTTCCCCAAAGCCAAAAGTGGGAGTGGCAGTGGAGGGTTGAGCAGTATGGGGGAGAGGTATGGTGGTCCCTTGGGGCTTTGAGTCTACCTCATTCCTTCCTGGCTTCCATCTGGAAACAGGTCTAGGTCAAGTGAATCATCTGTGAATAAACCCTTCCACCTAGTAAACCAAGGTCCACATCCCCAAAATCAGGCATCTCAGGACTGGGGCTCCATTCGGATGAGTCCGGGGATGTTCACGTAAGAGTATCCAGGGATGGAGACCATCAGGGGACCTGAGGGAAGGCTGGTTCCTCATTCTGTGTGGAATTCACCACCAGTCTGCTTTGGGGAACAAACAAGAGTCCCCCAGCCACTCATCTGCTACACCCTTTGGAAAGGGCGGTCCTTTGGTGGTGTTCAGCGTCCCACGATTTTTCTCAAGTTGGAGTTAAGCATTTGCTCAGGGTTGAAACGTGGCTTTAAAGGCCCTTTGTGGAATGAGATTTCCTGGATGTGTGTGTGTGTGGGGGGGGTGGGGGTCACCGGATATTCTCTAGTGCAGAGCAAAGTATTCCTGACTGTGATAGCCTTAGCCAGAGAGCTTATTAGACTGTGTGAAGAAAGCTCCGCTGAATGCCACCAGAAAGGGGAGGACACTAAAAATGATGTCCTACTGTGTGCCAGGCACTGTGTGGGCACCTGACATTTTAAATGGGGGGTTACTCTTGGATGGTACTCTTTGTGTGGAGTTGACCAGACGTTCACTGCTGCTCTATTATTTCAGGTGATCTCTGTTTTGGAGGGAAGGTTCAGAATGTCCTCTGCATTGTTTTTCTGCATTTTCTAACACTTTCTATTTGTGGAATACTATGGTTTTTATTAGATATTCCAGTTCCTTCTGTGCTGGAGTGGCTCCAACTGATGTTTTATCATTCTTATTTGTTTTGAATAATAATAAGTGAATAATAATACTAAATGCCGTGACTCCAGGAGGTGGAACATTTCTCAAGCTAGGGCTGTATTTAATTTTGTTTTGGAAACTGCTGCAATTATTCAGCACGAGAGGGCCAAGAGGCACTATGTTTCTGATTGGGAGTAGGGAAACTGGAAATGAAAGTATTCTTGCTTCGTTTGAGAGGAAGGGAGTCCGGTTACCTGCATATCATGCTCACTCCCATGGTAAGATCATACCTGTAAGCTTGGGAGCATCTTGGAAGGTCTTGAATGTAGAAGAAAATCCCATTTATTGGAACTTTCTATCAAAATTGGAATTTGGGGATGTTGATCTATATTTTTACACTATCTAGGGAAAGGGGTATCTGGTGAGTAAAGAATAGATAGGGTAGTAGAAGCAAAGTTTAATTCCTGCAAAATAACTCCATTCGCAGCTCCTGTTAGGGTAGCTAACTGGTTAACTGGTTAACTGAGGGTGGCTACCTGAGGTTAACCAGGGTGTGCTGTTTCTAACTGATAAAGCTGCATTTCCTACATGACTATCACACTATGACTTTCTAATTCAGATTGCCCACTGAGCAAGGAAAACTTAAACACACAGTTTTCTTTCTTTCTTTCTTTTTTAAGATTTTATTTATTTGACAGAGAGAGTGAGAGAGCACAAGCAGGGGGAGTGGGAGAGGGAGAAGCAGACTCCCTGCTCAGCAGGGAGCATGATGTGGGGCTTGATCCCAGGACCCCGAGACCATGACCTGAGCCGAAGGCAGATGCTTAACTGACTGAGCCACCCAGGCATCCCAACACACAGTTTTCTATACTATTTGGCCTTTTCAAGGAATTATAGCAAGTCATTTAGCATTTTTGTTCTCAGTGTCTTTATCGATAAAGTTCGGATAATAATAGGTCTTCCATATGACACTGCTGGGAGGATTAATTGAGCTAATTAATGTAAACTGGTTGAACTGTGCCTGGCATGAAGTGATCAATAAATGCTATTTATTTATTTATTTATTTAGGTGAAGGTCAGGTACATTTGTGGTGGCCCCCCTGAACTGCATTGGTATTTTGCTCGTATCTACATAACAATGAGCTTGTGTTCCCTGAGCAGATAGCAGTGAGAGTGGGGAGAAGTTCTAAGCCATGTTAAAACAGGGAAAGGGCAACTGACATTTATTGAACTCACACTATGTCGCATGTACTGCCCCAGCATTATTTTATTATTTAACAAATAATAAGTCAATACTAAATACTCAGTGAATGCCTGATAATAAAGTCCAGAATGTTTTATCTCCTTGGGAGCCCAGGAGAAGTGAAGAATCTTGCCAAGCAAGCGAAGCATCTACTATGAGATCAACACACCCTGCCTTCCATGCCCTTCCATGCTCTGCACCTGCAGACTGTCTGCCACGTGCATCTGGAGAAATACGTAGCTTTGTGAATGCTGTATGCTGGAATCTGATGGAACCAAGTGATCCTAGTCTGGGCTCCTCCAGATAAGATGGCCCATCAGGAGAAGGTTGGGACCCATCTTCAGCCCTAAGGGGAGAAACATGGCCATGGCCAATTCCCAGGCACGTATACAGGTCTGTTGTTGCGTTCAGACGGTCCTATTGTTATCTAACTTCAGGCAAGTTTCTTGACCTTTCTGAGTCCTACTTTCATTCTCTATAAAATTGGGATGATGACACACACCTTACAGGACAGATAAGGTTAGAAATAATACCTAAATGGGGAGCCTGGGTGGCTCAGATGGTTAAGCGTCTGCCTTCGGCTCAGGTCATGATCCTGGAGTCCTGGGATCGATTCCCGCATCGGGCTCCCTGCTCCTTGGGAGCCTGCTTCTCCCTCTGCCTTTCTCTCTCTCTGCCTCTCTCTCTCTCTCTCTGTCTGTCTCTCATGAATAAATAAATAAAAATCTTTAAAAAAAAAAAAGAAATAATACCTAAAAGTATACAACATGGGCATCATAGTGCCCAACTGTTCTAGATTGAATTGTGTCTCCCCCTGCCCCCAAATTCATATGTGAAGTCCTAACCCCCAGTACCTCAGAATGTGACCTTGCTTGGAAATAAGGCTGTTGCAGATTTAATTAGTTAAGATGAGGTCATACTGGAATAGGGTGGGCTCCTAATCCAGTATGACTGGTATCCTTATAAAAAGGGGAAATTTGAGCACACAGACAACGCAAACATGGGAAGAGTGTCCTGTGAAGATGAAGGCAGGGATGAGGGGTTTTCACCTATAAGCCAAGGAACTCCAAAGACTGCCAGCAAACCAGCAGCAGCGAGGAGGGAGGCACAGAACAGAGCCGCCCTCAGTGCCCTCAGAAGGGACCAACCTCGCGGACACTTGGATCCCGGACTTCTAGCCTCCGGGTCTGTGAGACAATAAATTTCTATTGTATAAGCCGCCCAGCTTATGGTACTTTGTTACTGCAGCTTGAGAAAACTAATATCCCAACCAATAGGAGCCCATCACCATCCTTGATAATTGTCATGGCTTCTTCTCTGTGCCCTCCTTCCTGGTGGCCTTCTCCAAGGCATCCAACAGGCCACCAGAGCCACCACTTGGAAGGGTGCACAAAGGGAACGTGCTGTGGGGTAGAAAGAGCGGTGCTGAGACAGAGCAGGGATGACTCTCTCTCCGTGTCTAAATGTCTCCCCCAGGCGCCGCTCGGCCTGGGCAGTGTCTCTCGGCCTCCCCTTCCGCTCGTGTCCCTGTGCTCATCTTCTGCTCCTCCTCTGCCCGCATGTCTGCTTCATGCCCATCTGTGCTGTGGGGTCTTAGAGAAGACTATTTCTCTAAGTCCCAGCAAGGCTCCTGGATCTGCCAAACAAGGATGCCTGGCTTGGCGGAGGGATCACAGAGAATTGTCATGACAACTCCCTAGGCTTGGGAAGCGCTTCTGCGAAGTGCTTTCTTCTCTGTTGGCCCTTCGAAGAGTCACGCAGAGCAGGGAGATACCTGGAGCAAACTGGGTTTCTGGGAAGGTGGGACTGGGGACTCGGGGTTGGCAAGCTGTGAATAAATTTAAAGACTGAGGAGCAGGAAGCAAGACAGTGGTGTCCTGATTTCTTAAAAGGGCTGTGAGCCTGGCGGCGGGAAAGCAGGGACTGAGTCTCCTGGTAGGGCTTGGGGAGAGTTCTGGAACACAGTATCTATTTTTCTCTCCTCCTTTCCCCTTCCCTTTTGCTCCCTGTCTTCTGCACATTGCTTTCCTCTCCTCCTTCGCTGGGTGCTTCTGGGGCCAACCTTATGTTGCACCCGCCGAGTCCTCCCGTTCATCTGGTCCGGTTCCCAGCGTGTGATTTAGCGGTGGTGCGTGCCCCGAACGCGAGCAGGAGGTGGTGGGAGGGGAGAGAGAGGCGGATGGGGGGGAACCGTTTGATCTGCTCAAACGCACCTTAAGAGCAAACCCATCCACATTACTGAAGGTATCAGCTGGGTCCTGCCTACAGTTATGTCAAACAAAGTGTGCTGCGAAGTGCCAACCCTCCCTTTGTGCTGTGACACTGAGAGCTGCCAAAAGATATTAAAAAGCTTGCATGAACTAGGTGATGGCAGCTGTAACTATCTAAGTTATTGCCTGGCAGCTGCAGCGTCGCCTCACTGCTGCTGGCCGCCTTTAGAGTTGGTTCTCCATTTGTTTGCCCTTTCTCTAGCAACAGAGAGCACCAAGCCTGCAGTGGGCGAGCGGCCGCCCCAGCCCCCTTGCGCCTGGTGCAAGACAGACACCCTGGTGCACGCAGCTCCCGGGAGAAGTTGTGTTTCTCTTGGCCCGGCCCCAAGCCTCGTTTTGCATTGGTCAGCTCCACTTTAAGGAGCCCTGGATGAGTGGATGCACAGAGCGAGCACGCACACCCAGGCGCACACACCAAATGCAGCTTTTTTGTGTTTGTGTGTGTGGCTTTTTTTTCCCCCTTCCCTGTTGGCTCTGAGTGAGCTAGAACAATATCGCCAGCTCCAAGCCCTGCCAGTCCTACATCTGCTCCCTAAAACCTCCAGCAAATAAGAATACGGTGGGGTTGTTTAACCAACACTTACAATATACACACTTTTCAGCTCCTCTCCCCCTGGGTTGCCCAGGCTCAGAGATCTGGATGCTGGTGGCAAAGGGTTGAGAGATAAGGGGCTAATGATCCCTGTGGGCATCTGTCTCTGAAGCCTCCTTCCCTGGCACGTTGATCTGTGGCATAAAATACATTTCATTGTCATAGGCTTCGGGGAAGGTGTCTGTACCGAGCTGTTTTTTTGTATTCTTCTGTTGAGTTTGGTCTTTTCAGCTGTCTGTTAAATAATTCATACAGCTCATGAAAGTAATATTTCTGGGATGTAGGGGGTTCCATTTTTCCAATTCCCTTTCACTCCATCTTTTTTTTTTTTTTTGATGCGGTTGTGGGGAGAACTTGGCAGGCGTGGCCTGGGTGGTATAATAAAGCCTTCTGTCTTTTCCTCTCCTCTCCAGCTCGGGCTGGCAGGGCAGGAGGGGTTGCTGACCTTCGGTGGGCCAAGTCAAGGTGAAGGCTGAGGTCTGGGTTTGGTTTCCATCTCAGAGGTCAGCCATCAAAGAGATCCAAAGGCGTAGGCCTTTTTTTTTTTTTTTTTTTTTATTGCTGACAGAGCCATTTTCTTGCTGCGAGGGCCCTTCTCTTCAATGCTTGCCCAGTGCCTAGCATGGGGCTTTCCCCCCTGGTAGAGAGGCAATGAATGTCTAGCAAAATGGATTGAATTGAGGCCATTCTGGAGGAAGGTAGGACTCAGCATTCCTAACCTCTGTTATGGTGAAGTCAATCAAATAATCACATTGGCCATTTTGTTTATTTTCATGTGTTAGGTTGGTGTTTAGGTGTTGTCAATGCAAAAGCAAACTGTCTTGTTCTAGAACGAGCACAAGCTTTTCATTCTAGCCCAGTGGAGCCCCAAAGCTGGGTTATATGTCCTACAGAATGCTGGCCCCGCTTTTGGCACTGGATTGTGGCTGAATATTTGTCTATAACCCTCAACTTCACTGAGAGTTCCCTAAGAGCAAAGAGCTCGTCTACTTTGTTCACAGCTGGATGCCCAGCACCAAAAACAATGTTGGACATATAGCAGGTGTTGTGTAAGTGTTTGTTGAATGAATATGTGGAAAGACATTTTCTGCAAGCAAAACAGTTTTTTGTTTTGTTTTGTTTTAAGGGAGAGAGAGAGGGTGGGGGGTAGAGAGAGGCAGGCAGGGGGAGGAGCAGAGGGAGAGGGAGAGAGAGAATCCCAGGCAGGCTCCACATCCAGCATGGGGCCTGATGGAGGGCTCGATCTCATGACCCCGAGATCATGACCTGAGCCGGAATCAAGAGTCGGATGCTTAACCAATTGAGCCACCCAGGTGCCCTGCAAAACGGGTTTTTATGATGTCGTGTATAACCTTCCTGAAAGTTTGAGGTGGGAGGGAGGTTTCCAGAGCCCTCCCATCCCACTAGAAGCCCCCTTTATTGTGGATCTCCTCTGCCCCTGAGGAGCTCATGTCCACGTGCAGTGGCATGCATGAGGCTCTTCTCTCGAGTGAGGGTCTTTGGGAAGGCTGTGAAGACTCATGCTCTGGAAGCAGATGACCACCCATCATTGGCTGTGTGACCTGGAGCAAAGGTTCCATATCCTCCTCAATGAACTCCAAGCCCACCTCAAAGAATTATTGGGGTGTGTTATAAATTGAATGTTTGTTTCTTCCCCAAATTCGTATGTTGAAGCCCTAATTCCCAGTGTGGCTATATTTGGGGATGTGGTCTCCAAGAAAGTAATTAGGGTTAAGTGAGGTTATAAGGGTGGGGCCCTTATGCTGAAGGGAAGAGGCACCAGAGAGCTCACTCTTTCTCTTTCTCTGCATGCTCAGAGGAAAGGCCATGTGAGGATACTGGGAGAAGGTGGCCATCTACAAGCCGAGACGAGAGCTTCCACTAGAAACTGAATTGGCTGGAACTCTGATCTTGGATGTCCAGCCTCCAGAACCATGAGAAAATAAAGGTCTGTTGTTTAATCCCCCCCAGTCTGTGGCATTTTTGATGGCAGCTCAAGTTGACTAACACAGGGGAATTAAACTAAATAAAAATAGACATCTTACCACAGTGTTTGGGACATAGTAAGGAAAACAGTATCCAAGTCCTTCTCAAGTATTTGTGGTCTATGAGGTCGAGGACACAAGGCTGGGGTGGGGGAAAAGGGCAGAGAGAGCCGAGGAGCCTCCCTGGCTACAGTGGGAAAGGGCTGGGGATGTTTTTAGATGAATCTGGGAAGGCTTGTGGAGGAGGTAGGATTTTAGTGGGTGTGATGATGGTTGGGGTCTTTGGAAGGTAGGGGCAAAGTGAGGCCTTTCTGATCTGAGGTACAGACAGAGGGAGGCATGGGAAGGGGAGGGGACTGCTGTTTATTGAGAGCTATGTGCCGGACCTGTGCTCTACATGCCACACGTGTCCCTTCCCTCAACTCTCTACCCTGCCCCCTCTAGTGGGTACCACCGTGAGAAGAGCCAGTGTTTCCTGCATACTTGCAGGTGTCCGGGTACATGAGCAGTCTCCCTTGGTCCTCATAGCAATCCCACAAGGTGCATCGTGGTATCATCCCCTTTTATAGATGAGGCCCTTGAAGCAGGGTGCTGTGAAGTAACTGGCTCAGGGTCACACAGGTGGTGGTGCTGGGGCAGGGATTTAAACCAGGGGGGCCAACTTCTGAGTCTGGGCTCTAAGTCATGTGCATTACTGCCTGGGTTGTGCTTTACATTTCCTGGGGGCTAACTACATGGGTCCAGATCCCACACGGGCACGATGGAGCTTGAACTGGGTTCTAACTGGAATCCAAACCTTTCTAGTATATCACACTGCCCTGGAGGCAGGAATGTGACCCCTAAACAGTGGGGTCTGCCACAGCCGCAGGGACAGTAGTGATGAATGCGGACCAGAGAGATGCTGGCGACTGACTTCACACAGGGAGGCAGTGTCCGCGCCCCGCGGGGTGGGGCACGTGGAAAAACCCGTGGGGTGTGCAGTGCGAAGTGGTGGGTTCTTCTTCCTCCCAACCCCACGGGGGTGGTCCTACCGTTATCCCACTTTAAAGGGGAGGAAACTGAGGCACAGAAAAGCTAAGAAACGTGCCCAGGACCACACTACACGGCAAAAGCCAGGATCTGAACTCAGGCGATCTGGCTGCTGTACCCAGCCTCCCAGCTCTCACGCCATTCTGCCTTCAGCGGAGATCAGATGATATTATTTGATCACACCGACCTGGCTGAGGAATTTATAGGCAAGATAAAGGAGACAAAGGGGAAGTCTCGCACCTCTCCTCACTGGCTGAGGACCTGGGGAAGTGGGGATGTGCAGAATGCACGCGTCCTCTTTACCAAGGAGGCTGGGGACAGTGTGGACCTGGGCACTGCTGCTCGAATAGTCTCCTTGACTTAGTGCAGAGCAAACACTTTCGTATTGATGACAGTAGACCTTACAGAACTTGTGCACTCTGGTGACATCTTGGGGTGTCTTGAGGCCCTGATTTCACTCCCTTAGACACCGCGGGGCTCTGTGTGGTATGGGAGCAAATTTGCTACTGTCCTCCCTAGGTACTGACCTCAGCCGACGGCCTTCCAGAAACCATGCTTCAGAGGCTGCTGGGCCTGGAATCCAGCGGGCTATTTGCTAGCTGTGGAACCCTGGGCAAGAGATTCCTCCCTCTGTGCCTCGGTTTCCTCAGCTAGGCAGTGTGGACAGTCACCGTACCCCCTCACAGGGCTGTGGTGAGGATGGAACAAATGAAGTGCTCAGAGCCATGCCTTGCACACGTTACCCACTGTTCCCGTCCCAGCGGCTCCGTCTGTCTCCGTGCTGACAACTGACTCACCACCTTGGTGCGTGGGCTTCGCGGGTGCTCTCCTCACCTGGCCTCTCCTTCACCGACCTTCAGGGGCTCGGTCGGGATTCTGAAGGCGCTGGGGTTGCTCCCTGGGTCTCCTCCCTGGTCTGGCAGAGCTGAGATCTGTCGGGCTGAGTGGCTGGTGGCTGACTGCGGGCAGCAGGGCTGAGATCAGAGACCATCCTGGCTCGGCCCTTCGGTCCCATCCCTGGTTCTTCACGACTGTGGAATTGCTTTGTTTTCTCACGTGTCAGAAGGTGTCACTGTCTTTTTCTTAACCATCTCTGTTGATGTTACAAGTTAAGTCATCAGGGCGTTCAGACAAAATCAGAGGAAGGGATCTGAAGCCAGAGAATCAGTTCTTGTATCCTTCTCCCTGCAAATGGCTTCAGTATTAACTATTACCAAAACACCTTTTGTATAAGGCTCCAGGAATACAACATGGACAAAGTAGACACATTCTCAGCCTATAGAGAGCGTTCAGCCCGGAAAGGGACCCATTAAACAGTGTGACGAGGCTCCGGTAGCCCGTTCATTTGGATATCCCAGAGTTCTGCGGAGAGGGCTTATCTGTAGCTGGTTTGCTGGGGGGATTTGCACTCAAGAGGCCAGACTGACCAATGTTTTGGTATTAGTAAGTACATTGCAAGGTTTAGTAAAACCCATAGATTTAAGTGTTTTAACTTTTATTGCAATTGCCTGGCTTCCAATTAACTGCAGGTGAATTATCTGCTTTGTAAATTGCCCAGTTTTTAGTCTCAGACTGACCAATTCGCACCACTTTGGTTTTCATAAGTCACCTGTGCTGCCTTCTCACGGACCCCACTTTGCATATCAAATTTATCCCATTCAACAAACATGATTCGTCATGAGCCTACTGTGTGCCAGCCACTTTGCTGGGCCTGGGAACTGTAAGCTGAATCAAGTCTGATTCAGTTCAAAGAATTTACACTCTTTTCCTGAAAAGTTGAGCATAAACCGATTTTTGTAAATCTGATATCAAATATATTAAGAGAGTTTATTTTTTAAAGGAAACTTCAAATTCAACGTTTGACTTTCTGTACACTGGGTGTCTTGACAGTGGGGCAATCCTGAACTCATAGTAGCTGAAGCTCCAGAAAATTAGGAAGACAATGGCATAGGTTTCTAGAACTGAAGGGAAGGGATCCAGGCAACCGTCCAGCCCAACTTCTGGCTATTTACAGATGAGACAATCCAGACCCTGAGACGTGGCACGAATGTCTTTGTGGCTGACCTGGCCAGTGGCAGAGCTGGGGTTCACGTCCAGTCCTCCTGCCTGTGTGTCCTGATGTTTTCTTATGCTGCTAGACCAGTAGTCTAGGCTTTCTCGGTTCCCTCCCTCAGGGTAAAGAACTGGCTGTATAACATTTCCATAAAACTGGACAGGACTGTTTAATCTCAGGCCAAATTGCCCCCCAAAAGCTCTGGTCCTTGTGGGCCCAGGTTCCGGCACTCTGCTTCCACTTGGAGCTTCCGTGTGGCATTTCAAGCCTGCCGCAACATTTGGCTACTTGAAATCACTCTGCTCCGAGAGCGTGTGTGATGCCGACAGACCTCTTGTGCCCAGAAGCCCCATTAAAGGAGCAAGGACAGATGCAGCCACCACTGCCCTTGGTGGGGGAGGCCATCGAACAGAAGGGCACGAGAGCAGGGACATGGCACACGGAGCCTATTGTCCTGGCCACAGCAGCCCTGGGCACGTCAGCGCCCGTTCTCCTGGGCTGCTAGCGCCTGAGGCAGGTGGAGCGAGGCCGCAGGATGGGCCCGTGGCCCTGGAGGCCGCCCCTGCCAACAGAGGCCCTGGTGGGCGCCGGGAGCAGGAAAGGGCCTTGCGCCTTCTTTGTGCAATTCCTCGCTTATTTTCACGACCGAAGTATTGACTTTGGGAATTTGACTCTTCTTGCAAATGAAAACCGAGGGCTTTGGTGAGATGAGAGGTGGCCCCAAATCAAGAGACTTTCTTCAGAGTGGGCCTCACCTGAAGGGGATGGTTTAGATTTTGGCCGTGTCCCTTTCACCCCTGACCGGTCTCCCTGGCTGGGGTCCTATGCTAGCCCTGGGAAAGGTGATGCCCTTACCGCACGCATTCAGAGGAGAGAAAGGGGAAGGGGGCCACTGGGACGATCTCATGGTCATCTGGAAGATGCTGATCTTCGGCCTAGCGCCTGTAAAGTGATAACCAGCCTGGCCAGGAGGAGAGGGGACAAAACCAGATAAAAGAAAAGACCCAAACAAAGAGCGTTCATTTCAGCTTCTCTGTCTTCTTTCAGAGAAGACTAACTACATGATTGTCGTGAACTAGAGTCAGGACCACGGAGACCGGAACATTCTCTGCTGATTTTCTTTTCCTTTTCTTTTTACATGGAGGGGTGTGTGGAGGGATAGTGGGGGGACGAGAAACTTGTTGAAGAGAGCTGAGCAAACAATGGCTGGTGAATGCCAAAGCCGGCAGTCAGTGGTTCTTAATGTTTGAATGGAAGTGGCTGGAGCTGGCTTTTTCCACCCCCCCTTCCACAGTCAGTGTTGCCAAGAAAACAAGGAGTAGCTGTTTTAAGCATTTACAAATGGTAATGTACCAACAGCTGGTCTCAGTCCAACCGAGCTATTGTAGGGGTATTAAAAAGACAGGCCAGAGTTGGAGATGTATTGCCAACCTCCCTTGCAGAGTTGGGGAACATTTTCCTTGGAAAAAAAAGGTCTTATATTCCTGCAGAGATCGACAGGACGGTTCTCCCGTGGAGTCAGTGCCTTGCTTGGCAGAGGAGGCCGTGCGGGGAGGCGAGCCAAATGCTTCGGCGACAGGGAAGCGCGGAGTCAGGGGGCTTGCGGCGGATTTATCAGCGCGGCCACGCCGCCTCCCTGCCCAGGATGTGACGCGACGCGTGTGCACGTGCGTGGGGACACGGCTGTCCGCGTGGCCCGCTCCGCGTGGCCTCAGACCGGCGGCGCGTGCGCGGTAGCGGCGGCCCCCTCCTCCGCCCGGGTCTCCTCCGCCCCGGGCGCCTCCTGCTCCGTGGCTCGGCTCTGTCCTCTAAATCCAGCGCGCCTTTCATTTTTGCTGGGGCCAAAAGAGGGAGGAGAAGAATCTGAAAACCCCGGCCTCGCTTCCCTCCTTCCTCCTCTGCCCCTGGATGGCACAGGGAGGCACCTGAGGGAAGGGCAGCCCACCTCTGCTCCCGTTCTTCGTCTCCACTCCCCGGTCTGGGGCATTCTTCAGGGTTTTGTTCATCTCAGGAAATTATAATACACAGAGCATGCTTCTTCGCTAAATGTAATTACCAGCGGCCCTGTGTTTATGGATGAGGCATGGTGGAAAGTAATAGAAAATGATTATTTTTCGTTCTGAAGGCCTTCTTTATTAGTGGTGCGGTAGGGACGTCAGCTGCCTTCTCTGAATGGCAATGCAATGTTTTGCTTTCCCCAGCAAGATAAACGATCTTATTTGTTGATGTTTGGTGCTTGAGATGACATTTATGTGAAATAAAAGGGACCAAATTAATAATAAAAAAAATGATTAGCCAGACACAAATGAAAAATGTACATCTCTCCCCCACCCCAGTTAAGTTGTTTGTATTTACATGCTATTCACAAATAATGGCAAAATGCCCAATAGTTGGATGGCGAGGATTTTTTTCTTTTACAATCATATGGCTTGATTCCGTTTTCCAGATCTTGTCTGAGAGCTGCTATTTGAAATAAAAATGTTTGCATCCATTTCCTCATTAATCCTTCCGTTGTAATACAACCTGCTGCAGAGAAATGGCAAAACAGATGCAACAATGAAAATTAAAAGGGATGGACACTTATCTTGGGCTATAAAAGCTGCTAACCATGTAGGAACTAGAGAGGCTTTTGGACAGAAAATATGGCAAATGATAGAAACAATCATCGGACTAAGAGTTTGCTATTTGGAAAACTCTGGTGGGACATTTCTCTGCTCGTAACGGCTGGAGGATCACTCCTGAGTTTAGTGTACACCAGAGAGAGTGTTTGTCTGCTTTGCCTTGAGGCCTGTCTTCAATATTTGGTGCATCTACCCATCTGGTTTCTCATTGGGCTGGAATTTTCTCGACACAAACAAGCACTTTGCAAAGAATCTATAGACCTCATGTTTTGAGGGCTCCATATTTTGCTTGGAAATATTGCTTCCTGCCCTCTTGGGAATCAGAGACTCAGAGCAAAGCTGCACTGACCTTGATCTTTATTTCTGCAACCAAATGCATTGGATACTGGGGAGGTGGGAGGGTTTATAGCATGGGTAGAGGTGAGGGATCATGATTCTGCATTGCTCAAACAACTTGGTAAAAAGGAAAAAGAAGGTTCAAATGCACCTTTTTGGGAATATGTGATACCAATTTATATATCATTCTAGGTTTTTTCTCCCGTGTAATTGTCTGATGTTACCTCATGCCTATATTCACCTCCTGAAATTCACAGGGATTTGGGGTCATAAGTAGACTCAGCCTTTTTTGTGAGTATTTATTGAGCATCACCTGTTTGCAGTCTGGAAGTAATACAGAGGGACAGAGAAAGGCAGAGACATGGTGTTTGTCCCCGCACAGCTTATAAACCTCTTGGCGGAGACTGAATTGGCACAATTAAAAACACGTGAAGACTAACAGCCAACCAGAGCCATGCACGTGGGAGTTGATGAGTGGGATGTGAGAGGAGAACATGACTCGGGGCAGGAGGTTTATTTGTGGCAGATCCCTGCATGCAGTGCGGGGGGCATGAGGCAGTACCATTTGCCGATGGACTGATCCAACCCTAACCCATGACCTAAACAAGTGGAGGAGACAGGAGCCCATGCATGTAGAGTGTTTGTCCGAATGTTTCAGACTTCCGGTGATTAGCTCCTGGCTTGAGCTACACAATGGAGTTAGTTTTGGGTCAGGACAGAGATGCATTCCATACCTGTCTAGTAGGTCTGGTCGAGGAAGACTAGTGGTAAAGAGGTTCTGCAGCTGGAGCAAGCCCTGGCTCTGACACTTAACTAGCCAAACATCCAGGTCTTAGTCTTTCAGTGCTTTGGTTCTCAAATCTGTGAAATGGGTAGAATCATAGCGCTTACTTTATGGTAACGATATGAGGATTAAATTGTAAACTATAGCACAGGGCCTAGCACCAAGTGCATGCCCAATAAATGTTAGCAAAAGCAAAGAGTTCTCTCATGCCATATATATATACACGTACATACATATAGGCATATATATATATTTCTTATATATATATATATATAAAGATATATATATATATTTCTTTTGCTTTCCTTTCCATTCTTGCCTAAGATATAGGGCCAGTGTGTATTAATTGTGTTACTTAAGATCATCAGTTGACAAGGAAGATTCTTACCTTTTCACTAAAAGGGAGGCCCTCTCCAAACCACGTAGCTGAAGGCCCAAGTGGGGCTGAACGACCTTTCACAGTCATTTCTAGGAATCTGGTTCTCGCTTCTTTTGAATTCTCCTGCTTCAACAGCCTTAGCAGGGTTTGGCCTCAGGGAAGTACGCCTTTTGGTGAGTGGGTAGGCAGGTAGAGGTTAATTTGGCACAGCCGCCAGTACAGAAAGAGTCCCACTGATGATGCAGTTGGGAGCCTGGTTTCGTTGAAACACCGTTGAAGCAGTTTTATCAGTAGAGCTGGTGATGCTGTTCATGGTGCTGCCGAAACTCAACACCGCTAGGCAGGCAGCAGGGTCCCAGCACGACTGCTGGGGGGGCGGGGGGGAGCAGGGACAGCAGGAAAAACAGCAACACAGCGCCTGAAGCCCAGTGTCAGGGTGTGCCGCCTGGCAAAAGGCGCAGCCGAAGGACCAAAGTGACGCGGTGTAGGCAGAGATGGATCAGAGGATGGGAGGAGGCTGGTCAGGGCTGGGAAGACTGCTCTTGTCAAGCTCAGCCCTAGGGCAGCTCCTAGAGAAAGGACCCGAGTGACATCCTCATCTATCACTAACTCGGACCTGAGCATTAGCTGCTTACGCCCAAACAGCAGCCTCCCAGATGTTGAGAGGTATTAACTAATGAGCTCCTCAAGGGAAAAGCCGCAGTTTATGCCTCTCTGTATTTATTCTAAGCCGCTTGCCGTTGCTGGCCCAGAGAAGGCTCTTGCTATTTGTTATTAGGTGACCGACTACGTGAGTACTGCACACGTGTACTTGTGCGAAGGAAAACTGCTTCTGCAAACTGACATTTTCTTTCCAAGCGTGGATGCAAGGGCCACGTGTGTAGCTTCCATAGCCAGGGAGAAAGTTCAGGAATTCTGATTTGGTGTTCATTTCTTTGGTCAAGTGAATCGTTTCGAGAGCAAGTCTCTGGGCCTTACGTGTGGATGTCAGCGTATGAAAAGGCTAGCCGGATCTTTCTTTTCCTTTCTGGGAAGGGAAGGATATGTGAAATTCAATGACATCTGCTGAAATTCAAACATATTTTTATTTATTCATGGCCATGATCAGGGCAGAACCTCTAATTTCAACCAATAATTAGACTTGACAATAGATGTGGAAATAAAACATTTTTGCTGAATTCACTTGTCATTCCTCCCTGCTGTAGCTGGTGTAACCCAGATGTCAGCTGTCCCCTTATTTTTCTCTTGGAACTCCCCCTCCCTCAATCCGTTCATACTAATGCTTCAGTGAGCCTTGTGGCATTTACTCAGGGTTCCGTGGGGGAGACAGAGAGACAGGGCCAACGTTGCAGACGTCACCGTCACCCACTTCAGTATCTCCTGAGGTCCAAGAACAGTTTTCTAAAGGCATTTTTATGACCACTCTGCCAAGAATCCCTTTTTCTTTCTCTGCTCACCTACCCAGCGCAGTCGGCGTCCATCCTGCACCCTCTCTCCCTCCACTCCCAACCTCAAATTCCTCTTCTTGCTACTCTTCAGTCTTTTATTTCATTTTCCGTGGAATGCCATCGTTCCTGCTGCTGTTCACAGCCTATTTGAAGCCTTTCAGAGCAAAAGCCCCACTGGCCTTCGCTACTTGACTGACATTCCTTCTGGAAGGACCTGGATGATTGCCATTTTCCACAGTGATCATGCAAGCGTTGATCTATGCTTTTTGCTTGGAATCCCAGTAAGGATTCTGAGATGGCCATATCTGCAGAAAGTTGTTGCTAGCCTTTCCCTGAGCTTCCAGGGGGGTGGCAGGGCCGGAGCGAGAAGGTCGGGAGGTGGGGAGTGAATGGGAGTTGAGGAAGCAGAGAAGTGAGAACAGTCAGTACTTTCGGGAAGTTTGCGTGTGAAGGAGAGGAGAGACGTGGGGTGGAATGAAGGGTAAGGAGAAATTTGTTCCATGAGAGGGAGACGCTAGTGCGTGTCCAAGTGGTGATGGGAAGGAGGAAGTAGGGAGGGAGGGCTTGAGGATTAGAGAAAAGAGGGCATAAGCACAGAGCCATGTGACTGAGAAGGTGGGAGAGCATAGGGCGCAGAGCAGCGGGGGAGGGACTAGCCGTGGAAGAAGACAGATGTATTGGGAGGAGGAAGGGCATGGGGTACAGGGCTGTGGACAGGTTGGCAGTGGGGCTGAGGGTGAAGGGGGTAGGGGTGAGGCTGGGTGGTTGGTGACCTCATGGTAGGCTCTCTGAGTGCAGTCTGAAACTCTTCCCAGGTAGGGGCTCTGCTGGATCCAGCTCATGCTGGTGCTGACTGTTAAATCTTGAGGAAGTTTGCGAGCCAGTTGTTAAACCACCGGTAGCTTGCGATCAGCCACGGAGAGAGTGTGTGCGCGCTATAGAAACTGGCAACAGCTTCAAATCAGAAGCTGATCTGATTTTCTTTCTTTCCCTGGGAAGCTGGTTGTTCACATTCAGCCTCACACCGTTTAGCTCTTCCACCCCACCTTGCTCTGTTTGGTGCACTGTTTGCCCTTGTCCACCCCTTTGAGTGCCCTGCCCTCCACCTCCTAGAGTGTACATGATGGCTTTGCTCTGCTGTGCCTCAGTTTCCCCAGCATCCCCGGGTCTTTGCAGCCCGGGAGACCAGGTCGAACTAGAACATGTGTGGGGTGGAACGTGGTTTCCGGGAGGGTGCACTGTGGGTGCACGTCACTAGGGAATGGCTGTGCCGGGGTGTTCAGACTGTTCAGCAAGAGATGGTCCTGGTGGCAGGGGGGCTGCTCTCCCCACCCACTGGCAAGTCTGGCAAACTTCAGCTTTAGTGATTGATTTCTGGGCCCGCATGTTGGCAGAAGAGGGATGTCCTCATCCCTCCCAGCTCCACAAAGCCCAGGCACAGACGCCAGCCGAGCCGCGGCCCCGTTGCGGAGCACGGGGGCGCTGGCAGTGCACGGGTAGCTAGTGACTCCCCTGCAGAGGGGCTGGCGCAGGCTTCTCAGGGTGGCTCTTGTCCTCCGGTTCTTTAACACAGCGGTGGGGCCCGGCTTCCCGCGGCCGCTCCTGTCCCGCTGCCTTTGGCTGAGAGCGAATGTCGGGGAATCTGGAACTCAGGACCTGAAACATCATGGGTCTGCTGACCAGGGAGTTTGCGGAAGGGGAGAGGGCCCCAGGGTTGGAGTCTTACAGGCCTAGGGTTGAGTTTGGGCTCCGACAGATACTGTCGTGTGCCTTTGGGCAGGGTATTAAATCGTCTAGCCTCACAGTTCTCCCCGGCAAAGGATTTAGTGTGACCATGTCTGCGAAGAGTCTGGCATGTGGTAGGATCTCCAGCAGTGTTGGTTGAAGGCGACAGTGTGGGACGGAGGAAAATTAATTAGGGATTCAGTATTCCCTTCCTCCAGGAAATCCCCTGGGCCGCTGCTGTCCTCCAGTCGCTAGTCACTGCCACTTCTGATGATGCCTCACGTCTGGATGTTTCCATCGCATGCGGGCACTCAGTATGAGGATAGACACGTTTCATGAAACTGAGCAGGAAGTGAGGTAGTGAGTGAGAATTGAAAGCTATGGTGTGTGGCTGCAAGTTCACAACCAGTTTCTGGGGCGGGGGTGGCGGGGGGGACCCTGATTTGTAGCTGTTGCCAGTTTCTATAGCGCGCACACACTCTCTCCGTGGCTGATCACAAGCTACCAGTGGTTTAACAACTGGCTTGCAAACTTCCTCAAGATTTAACAGTCAGCACCAGCATGAGCTGGATCTAGCAGACCACTGAAAAGACACTCGTCTGCAGGGAGCCCGCAAACCTGGTGGTAGGTGGGCTTCAGAAACGTCCGCGGTAAGTAACATCCACCACCACCAATAGCAGCACAAGGCAGTGCGGAGAAACCATTCACATCTGAGGGTATTCCAGGAGGGATCAGAGTTGAGTCAGGCTGGCATTCCAGAGGAGAAGGACCTTCCCTCTTGATAGAGGGAAGGTAGATCTTACAGAGTAGGCGAATGGCATTCGTGAAGGCTCGAGGGGGAATCTGGGGAATCCGGCTCAGGGGTCGGATGGCAAGAGCCCAGAGAAAGAACGTACGCTGAGCTCGTGGCCTGGATCTTGGGCTCCGCAGCCTGAGAGAGGCGGTTTTGAATCTTGATTCCACCACTAATGTGGGAGATTTATGGCCCTAATCCATAAAATGGAGATACATTCTACCTTTTAGTGATGTTGTGAGGACTAGAGATGACATAGGTAAAATGTGGGCTCAGTGCCTGGAGTTAGTGAGGGCTCGATGAGTGGCAGCCATTAGAAGTGCTGTTTGCCTTGTCTCTTTCTTCATGCCCCAGGGTCCCCGAGTGTCCTCCATACCCAGCACAGAGCATGGCACATTCTAGGTGTCCACCTCGAGTACTCTGACTGATGAGTGTCTCTGGGCGAAGGCTGGACAACAAGACATGTGGATTGTGCTCCCTCCCTGCCCTTCCTGGCTCCGGCATCATGTGGCGGCTTTGAGAAGCTTTGGGGTCACTACTTTCTCTTGTGTGGTGGAGCCTGTTACCTTGAGGGGTCCACAGGGCCTGCTGTCCCCTAGACCCTCTTTGGTCTGCTCATCCTCTCCTCTAGACAGGAGCATCAGGGAAGGTGCTGGTATATGGGGATCCTTTGGCTTGCTCCATACGTGTTTATGAAACACCTGGGCCTGGCACTGTGCTGGTCACTGAAAAGCAAGATGAATAAACAGGGCATAGCTCTGCCCTCATGTCCCACATGAGGGTGGCAGTGAGGGTACTCAGTTATAAGTTAGTGTCTACGTGCTGGGATAGAGGAGTGCATTCAGACCCTGGCGGACTTGGGCAAAGGCTCCACTTCAACCTGGACACCAGGCCTGTTTATGGGACTTACCAGCATCTCTGGAAACCCTAGAGGCTTCCACAATGCCTTATCCCAATTCTCAAAACACAAATCCTTTAGAGCAAATCAGTGTAAAAATCTATCTTCATCTTTTGAGCAAGGAGTCCTAAAAGAGTGTCCACCACAGCCATTAAGATGTTGTGGCTATTAAATAGTTGGGAATGACTTTGGTACAGCAGGGTCCCTCCCCCACCCCATTCCCTCCCCTGGTTGGATGGATGTTTCCGCTGCCTGTGAGCCCCTGTGCAGCACTTTGCTCACATGGCCCAGCCCTGACACCGGTTAGTGTTTTGCAGAAGATGTACCATTGCTCTTCTTCTCTCCTGCTTTTCTCATGTGTTGTATTAGTCCTCTTTTCTTGAAAAACAAAAAACCAAAAACATTCTTCTTCCCTCAAACCTTCAAAGGGCTGTTATAGGCACCGCTCGGTTCCCAGGGGTTTTCGGGTTAAAGGAATTGCTCATGTCTGTTAAATTTTTTTTTGTACTACTTTTCAGTCCATAGAACAAATTATTGGTTCCAATTTACTAGCATTTCACTGAGAAGGATGGTCTGTCAGCAACAAGGAGAGTTCTGGAAAGGTAGGGAATCTGAGGTTTGAGGGGTGCTGAAGCTAGCACAGGAGTCAGGAATGCACGCACACACACAGACAGACACATGGACTCAAGCATCAAAGAGTTAGGCAGGGTAACTGCTAACGAGTAGTTAGGAGCCAAAGAGGTAGGGCCTGGGGGAGGAGAGGGCATGATGTGGATCCGTGCTTTGGGGAGACTTTCATATCAGTCCAGATCCCATCATGGCAGAAAGTCCTTTGTGTTTCCTCTTTCCAGGGATAGAGGGCTGCGGGCAGTGCTAAGAGAGAGGGGACATATAGATGAATCAATGGCAAGAGGGCAGAGACATTATCACCAACTTCTGACTCTTAGGTCTGCCTGACTCTTGAGATTGGTGAGGGACTGAACATTTTTTGTAGTGACTTGCTGGGCTTTAGACAGAACGCAACAGCCTGTATGCCCCGTGGGTGAGGACATGCTCTGTGAGCTGTTTTCACTCGCGGGGTGGGTTTTGCTGAGCCACTCACACTTCCTTCCCCCCGGGGGGTTGTGGCCCGAGACGCGTGCTTGTGACGTTGGAGTCACAGGACTTCCTTCATGTATAGATTGAAAAACTGACTTTGAAATTTGTGTAGTTGTTCATGTTTTCTTCTTTCCTTGGCCATTCAGAACCAAATTGCAGTCCATTTCTTCAAGTGTACCTATTAGAGCACCATTTTATTTATAATTCACCCTTGGGTTCATCCTATTTTCTTCCCTTATATTTTTCTCATGTATTTTTCTTAATCTCTCTTTGTATATAATCCACCTCAGTTCTTGTAGCTATCACACTTAGAGTTAAAGAAGAGTGATCCCTATAATGTTTTGTCTTTACATTGAATAAATGTGTATTGGAGAGTGCATAGGATGATTTGTGAATCCTTGACATCTCAACAAATAATATTGATCCTGTAGGGCTAGAGAGTAATGAAAAGATAAGTGCCTGCCCTCGAGGAGATTCTAGTCCCAAATCATCAGCAAAACAGATAGATTCAGGTGAACAGAATTGTTTAGCTATAGGATTATGGAGGCAATATGAACGGAAAGGTTTCACTTGGTCCTAAATCCATTCAAGAAACATGACTGAATACCTACCATGCTTGAGGCACTGGGTTACTTCCTGTGGTAAAGCTGTTGGGCCACACAGACACTAGGTACCTTGGTCATGGTGAGGGTGTTGGCTGGGCCAGCTCTCTGGAGAAGGTGACTTGTGAGAGTGTGCTAGCTGGACAAGAATAGAGTTGAGTAGATCTTTGGCACCTTCTTGGAAGATGGAAGATGTGAGCGTTAGCTGTTGTGCTTTCAGTGAATCCAGCATTTTCTTCCTCATCTATCATTAGATGGTTTTTTGTTTTTGCTAAGGAGGTGAATGTTTCCTCCAGAGACGGCTTAAACTCTCAGATTTTTCTGCTTGTAGGCAGTATGGCTTTCCCAAGCTGCTCTGATAAACCTCCCCTGCCACTGTCACCTCTTTGTACGCGATGTCCAGATCTTGAACCAGACAGCCTGTGGGCCAGTAGGTGCATGAGGCAGCCAACCCTCACTTACCTCTTGCCATAGAAGCCCAGCTATGAACAGCACTAAGATACCCATCGCTAATGGGAAGAGGGGAGCCAGGGTGGGCCAAAATGGCAGATGGCTTAGAGTGGCATGCTGTTTTCAGGCCCCTCTACCTTTGTTGCTGGTGCCATTCGAAGTTGCTGGTTACTGTTTTTAGCTTGGCTATCCATGGGCTTGAGGAGGGAGCTTTTGTAGTCACTCAGGAATGCAGGGTATTTTTAGCTAAGAGATTCTGCTTCAGGCATGGGCATTGTGTTCTTCCAATTCCAGGCACAGTAGAGGAGAGCTGGTCACTAAAACCTCGGGGGATCAATTGGCTTAGCTGAGGAATTCATAGAAAAAGGAAGGGGGCAGGGATGTATAATCAGGACCCTCTGGTCCCATGGGATTTAAAAAAAAAAAAAAATCCTGTCTCTACATTCCTCTTCAGAATGCTGCCCAGGTGAGTTAGAGGTAGACTCCAGAAAGGACGAAAGAGTGGAGGAGAACTACCAGGACCTCCTAAGCCACGGAAACCACATTTATTGGGCCTGATCAAAAGAGAACAGGTAGCAGTGAAACGAACACTCATTGAAACTTTTATCTTGAGTTCGAAATCAATTTGTAGTTATTTATGTTGTAATCAATTCACAAGAAAGAACAAGCGAACAAATGTTGGCCCATCCGTGTACGCATTCACACTGGAGAGGCACACGATTTGTACAGTGGCTACCAGTCAGCTAGCTGAACCCATTCCCTTCCTTCTCTCCCCTGCCTGATCATCCCTGCCTCTGTCTCTTTAGAGATGGGGAATCCGAAGCCCAGAGTGGTTAAGGGACTTGCCCAAGGTCATACTAGTTAGCAGCAGCGTTGGGATGGAACCCAGGTGTCCTGACACCAAATCGTCTGTTTTCTATATTGTTTCTATGTGGTCTGTGTTTATTATATTGTTGGAAATCTCTCTGTTGTCTACCCTCTGTTCTTATTTTAATGAAAAAATTAAATAACTTAAAGACTGATGGATAGAGAGGTAGGCAGGGTCTTGGAACTCTGAGACTTTTTTTAGCTTCTTTTTTGGCTACTTTTGTTTGGTTTCCTCTGTTCAGTGTAGCTCCTATTTCCTGAGCACCTACAACACCAGAGGTCCTGTGCTGGGTATAGCCCTGTGGATTATTTTGTGAACCCAACAGCCTTTGAAGGAAACATCAGACCCATTTTTTCAAATCTGAATACTGAGATACCGAGGGGTTAAGTGGTTTGCTCAAGATCAAGTAACCGACAAGTGACAGAGACAGAATTAAAAGCCAGGTCTATCTGCTACAAAGACCAGTGCTCTTTTGCTGACCTCAATGTTTTCACAATACCTGCAAGCTAGTTTTTTTTTTTTTTTTCCTGTGTTTTGGGCACGACAGTGAGCCCTCCGCTCAGTGGAATGTGCTATCTACATTCACTTGCAATGTGGACTTCCATGAAAATGTTGGAGGAGATGTAGCCTGTCTCTTCTCACTCCAACATCACTAATAAATGCAATGTCTCCTCCCCCACGCCCCCCCCTCCAAGAAGACTTTCCAAAGGGAGCCCAGACCGTGGAGACCGTTCCTTCCTGGGACCCTCAGCTTTGCTTTACAGCTGCTACCAGCATCCCTGGGTCCTTACCTTTGTTCCGGAGCTCTTTGTGTGTGTGTGTGTTTTATTTTTCCTCAGTGGATTTAAAATAATACAGTTTAGTATAATTGAGTAAGTGTTTATTGAATGCCTCCCAAGGAGCTAGGAGCTGGGTCACAGAGGTGGCTCTGTACTTCGAATCTCATGACAGGACTGGGCCCTGAGCCACTCATTTATTCTCTTAACAAACACAGTGCCAGGCAGCCTCAAGTTGCAAACAGTCTAGTAGGGAGGAATGTAAGTACACAAGGTAACCCGAATGTTCCAGATGCCTCCAGCTTTTTGAGCCAAGGGAGCTCAGTGGGACCCAGCTGCGCATCGTCCACTGGTGTCTTCAAGTCTCCAGGAGCTAGCTCACTGCCTCCCCTTGACCTCTTGAGATGAAGTGGGCTTCCACACGAGGCTGTGCCTCTCACCCTTCACTTACTGCATAAAGATTTCGATATCCCCTTTGGAATACTAAGGATACTGGAGGTCCTAAAATGATAGGAATGAGAAGTGGGAATCTTATTTTCTCAGGGAGTGAGGTTCCCAGGTTGGACAAAAGGAGGAAAATCATAAGCTTACCGTTCCCTTGGGATGACATGACCTGCCATAGTCGGCCATGTGTGAAGCAACGTTTGACTGAATATTAACGTGTGCGGCTGAGTTTAGAGAAAGCAGTGGTCAGTAAGGAGAAGGCTCATCAGAGAGGATTTAAAGGTAGAACCACATGCCGAAAGCCACATGTGAAATGACTGGTGTCAAAAAATGGCACTCAAGGCCTCTCATTTCCACTCCCTGGGCTCTCCCCTCTCCAGTGATACCAGTGGGAAACAAATGGGGTGTTCAGTTCACATCCCTACTTTATGCAGTTCCTTTCAGGCCACACAAAGTTTCTGTTTCAACAAAGCCTCCAGAGGGGCGACTGTGCAGCTTCCCTCTTGTCCTGCCCTAAAACAATGGGATGGGGACAGACCACGAGGGAGTGTGGTGGAGGCTGCGGGCTGCCCTACCCCAAAAGCACAGACAGTGCCTTTCAAGTCCCCAGCAGTAAACGGATCCTCCCTCCCTGGCTCTCTGTGGGATGGAACCCGGTGGAAAAGTAAGGGGGGAGGAGGTTGTGGTAGTTTTGACCTCTTCGGGGTGTGTGGGAAGGGTTCTTTCTTCACCTGGGGACAAAAATGTGCCCTTGTGATGCTGCCTGGGATTCACTCCGTGCATCCCCACCCTGGCAGGGCCACCCACGTGGGCACCACGCCTCAGGCCAGGCTGCTAAGAATGGGAATCTGGGGGAGAACATCCTTCTGCGAGGCCGCAGGGCTTTCTTGGGGTTCCCTGGCTCGGGCCGCGGAACCCGGCATCAACATCTCCAAGTCACAAAATGTCGGACTGGAGCCGTTGTCCTTGGAAAGAAGGGAAATTGGCACTTGGTTCTCGTCCGTGGCAGGGATCCTGAAAGGTTTCCTGCTTAACGCTTTATTTGCATTAAAAACAAAGAAAATCGCCAGCGTCTGGGAACTGGAGAGGACCCAGCGTGCGGGGCTCCTGCGCGGAGGCTGGCGTGCTGAGGCTTCCACACCGCACCGAACCCGCTCCCAGACCGCAGCCATTTTCAACATGATCCTTGTGTTTGCTTGGCAAAATCCAGGATTGGAAAAACAAAAGGTTTTCCTGCCAGATTCCATTAATTTCAGCAGCAGCAGTAGTGGCAGCAATCTGGTTCTCTCGGACGAATGTTTGACGAGAGTGGCCAGCAGTGGGGCTTGGGGGTCTTGTGGGGTCCTTTTCAGGGAAAGTGTAGGCTCTCCCTGCCCATATTTTCTCTTCCATAGGACATGTGGCCAGACAGGATGCTGGGCAAATGAGCTGGCCAGGTACCCCACGCAGGGGGGAGGACCGGGCGCCCTGAGAGGGAGCAAGGATGTGGAAGGAAGGGACAGTGCAGGGTCTCCTCTGGCCCAGCCAGGGGAGGGGGTCAGGTGTCACTCCTCACCTGCTGGAACTGGAAGGCATCCAAGGGCCTGGTGCTGGAATGTGAGACCAAAGGATAAGTCCCGAGGTGTCTGCTCTCAGGGGTCGCAGCACAAGGCCTGCCAAACAGGAGCTACCCCATTACAAAGGGCAATGTGGACAGAGGGGGCCGGGACCCACAGCGAGCAGGGGTGGGCTGGGGAATTTCCACTGCTTCCACGGGGAGGTTGGCTTGTGTGTGTGTGACCTGCCTGGAAGTTTTTAGGAGTCCTGTAAGTGGACTGCAGACACCCCCCTCAGGGGGACGGTCCTAAAAGCTGGTCCTGCAGTCGGATGATGAGAGGGACAGAGGGCTCTTGGCTCAGTTATTTTTCAGTTGTGTATTTTTCTTCTCCTTTTGTGAGATTTTATAATCTGGGAAAAAACTTGATGGGACTGGGAGGATCACTGAACATGTGACCAGCAGCGTGCACTCACTAGACGGTCACCTGCCTTCCCCAGGAGGTCAGAGGAAGGGTGGATGGTGGCCGCAGGATAGCAGGAGCCGCTCACATGTGAAGAGCTCCTTATCCCCCCAGGAGAGGGGGCACCCTTGGATTAGATCACGTCCCTGAATTATCTGGTTAAGCGTAGCTCTTCTATATGGACTGCAAGTGTCCAAGGGGCTACTTAAAAGCAAACAGCGACAGCGACACCCCTACCCTCCATCTCCCCGGGAATACCTCGCAGTCCTCTTACAGAGAATTGGGTCCTTCTGATGGTGCGGACTTAGTGATGGGGAGAGAGCAGCTTGGCTTACCGAGTCCTTGCGGTCCTGCCTCGCCGTGGCTGCATGTAGTCCTCTGTCAATTCTGAGAAGGCATGATCATCTTCAGAGAATCCAGACTTGAAGCCCTTAACTCGCCCAAATGAAGCTGGGACCTTAATACAGGTTTGCTTACCTGCAAGGTCTGGCTGGAGCCGTCCCAGAGGGAAAGTCTCGACACTGAGGCTCTGTTGGTCACCCAGGTGAGGGAGAAAGGAGTGGACATCTCGGTTCCTGTGGTCCTGCCTGCAGACCTGTCATCCTACAGGTGCCCTCAACCTGCTGAGTGTCACGTTGCTGCTTGAAGTTGAAGATTGCTTCTGGATTCTTCACCCTGTCTGGGGGCTTCTGGGATATAGATTTCGTGTGTGTGTGTGTGTGTGTGTGTGTGTGTGTGTGTGTGTGTTGTGTGTTTATTCATATGCATGAGGGAAAGCGAGAGGAAGGGGGAGAAAGGGAGGGGAAGGAGGAGACTTCTCAGGAAGGCAAGACTCCAGGTTCCTTGGAGAAGATCTACAAGGAGATGGAAAGCAGTGTTAAGTTGGGACAACGGAAAGGAGCATATTTGTGGCACCTGAACGTACGTTCCATTTGTCTAGTATTGCTCTCACCCCTCTCCGATGACTTGGTATGCTCCGGGTCGCCAGGCAAAGTGTGGGGTTTCTGCTTCCTGGCATCCTCCAAGTGCACAGGAGATACCTGATGAGTGCTAGTGAATTGAAAGGAGTGGAACTTGGCCCACTGGAATATAAGCTCTAGGAAGTAAGGGTTAGGTCGGTTTTGTTCACGGCTTATATCTGGCCCTTAGGGTGGTGCCTGGCACATAGTAAGTGCTTAATAGAAACCTACTGAATGAATCCTACAACTACAGACCTACTAGCTCCACTGGTGACCTGCATCCACGTATCCTCAAGGACGTTCCCTTACTACCGGTGGCACTGGGAGACGCCTAGAGCATCCATTCTCTGTCCGGACAACATGAGAGTCTGCTGGGCTTTTTTTTTTTTAAACGTGAGGATCTTTCCTAAATTTAACTACAAGAATGCTGGGTGAAAATGGTTGGTGGGAAGCTGAAGATTGAAGTCACACTCTCTAGTCTGGATGCCAGGAAAGACTGGTGGCTCAGGCTAGACTGTCATGATGCAGGACCTCACGCCCTTTTCCTGCTGGTGGACAAGGTTGGTGGCATATGCCTATATCCTCATGGATGTTTCCACTGACTGCCTCAGCTTCCAGTACCTGTCCACGTGGCAGGGCTACAGTACCCAGTGATGGCATCAAATATGAATCTAGGTGTTGCTGTGAAAGTATTTTGTAGATGTGGCTAACATCTATAAGCAGTTGACTCTAAGTAAAGGGAATGACTCTTGAAAATGACGCTGGACCTCATCTGATCAGTTGAAGATCTTAAGAGCCAAAATTGAGGTTTCTCCAAGAAAAAGAAATTCTGCCCCCAGACTGCAGCTTCTACTACTGCTTGAGCTTTTTGTTGTCAACCTGACCTGCACATTTCAGACTTGTGGGCCCTGGGGAGTTTGGATTTGCCACTTCCCATAATTGCATGAATCAATTCCTTAAAATAATCTCTTGACACACACACACACACACACACACACACACACACACGCGCGCGCGTGCGCGCATTGTACTGTTTCTCTTTCTCTGGAGGACTGGTACACACGGGTCTTTTATGTAGCTTCTATTAAATCATAAATTCCTAATCCTATAGGGAGGCGTGTTGTATTATCATTCCTCAATAATTACATTTATTGGGTAAGGCAGTGTGATAAGCTCTGTGATAAAGGGGTGTTCTGCACTGAGCTATCTACACTATAGAGTCATAAGAGGAAAGAGCATGGCTTTTTCTCAAGGGACTTGAATTACAATGGAGACTCCTATTCTTTGGTGTTTCTCTTCCATAGCCTTCATACCATCACCTAGTGGGTTTCTGTCTGCCCAAGAGGTGAAGAACTCGTCCTCTATGGGACAGAAACCTCCTAGCACGGGCTGAGGAGGTGGAAGTCCAAGGGAGTGATGATGTCAGGGCACACGTGAATGGACTGTTTTCATATTTGCCTTCTGTCTTCAGTTCAACTCAATTGCACACACTTCATAGCACCTCACTGGATGAGTCTCACTCTTGTCTTCTAGAAGTTCTCACAGCTGACTAAAAGGTGAAGTGTGTTCTGCCGATGCCATGCAGAGCATGCAGAGCGTGAAGGGACACAAGGAAGGGGGATGGTTCTGAGAGGGGAGGGCAGGCAAGCCTTCTCAGAGGTACTGTTTTAATGGACTTTGAATGGCGACTCACCTTTGGCCAGAGGGGCAAAGGGGTGGGGGGACCATGTCTGAGAGAGGAAACAGGGAGAAGCACAGTGTAAAAAAAAATCAAGAGGTATGTTCAGACAGCTTTGAAAGTAGGCTTAATATTCAACTTAGCTGATGTATGGGTTGAAAGAAAAGAAGGAACACCAAATAGGATGTGAACCTGTACAGGAAAAGAATTGAATTTTTAAGTTCAGATTTGGGATCATATACAGAGCAGCATGATAAAACTTTGAGAACAGGTGCTATTTCCTACCTCAGTTCAATGTGTTACATGGTTCCAACATGGTTAGTGTGTGCTTTTATTGTAGGGGTGCGGTAGGACATCTGAGAAACACAGAGGGCACCGCCGGAGATTTAAGGGGTCCATGGGCATACTGAGATGGTAGATTTGCGTGTGCAACATTCATTCGAGAAACTTTCATTCAGTCTCTGCCACGCTTCAGAAACTGTTAAAGTATGTAAAATTGAATTTAGGCATGGTCCTGCCTTTGAGGGTTTTACAATCTGGTGGGGGAAACAGAAGGCTAAATCATTCCTTATGTGACAGGGTTTAAGTGCTGCGATGGAGGAATCACACTGGTGATTCTGGAGTCCAGAGGACAGACTCGAGGGGGTACTAAAGAAAGGGTCTCTAGAGGAGTGTATTTGTTTTTAAATGACAGCAGAGAGGGAGAGACTAAAGCCGGCTACTAAAGACAGGTAGGTGGAGTGTGGTCCGCGAGGAGGCAGGTGGAAGGATCTGCCCTGGGCAGAAGGAGGGCTGCTTCTATCAGGGAGGCAGAAGGAAAGGGGAGAGGACAGGTTATGATGTAGACAGGTGGGGGGGTGAGGAGGGAGCTGAGGAGTCACGTGCCCTAGGCTCTTCGTGTTTTTAGTGAAGGAGGCAAGGCTGAGGTGGAGTAAGCAGGAGGATGGCGGGGCGGGGCGGGGGGTTGTTTGAGGCGAGAGAAGATCCAGAAATGTGGATGAAGAGAAGAGAGAGAAAGGACTTGGTGGCAGGGTTGAGGTTGGAGACCCCATATTCACGGCGACTCTCAGCAGCCTGGTGGTGGAGCAGAGGACTGTGATGGATCCAGAATTAGGATTCCAGGTGAGACCTCAAAGGTAACAGCGAGGAAGTTAAAGAAGAGATAGATCACGAGGTGTTGATTAGAAAGGGAAGGATGCAAAGCTAGACGAGTTCTGGTACATGGAGAGAAATTTAGCTTGTCATTGATGGAAGAGTCCATGAGATGAAAAGCAACACAAAACCCCACCTACATTGAAGGAGAGAAAGATAAGAAATAGGAGGATGCAGCGCAGAAGGGTGGTCCTTCTAACTGTGAAGGCTTCCGGGAGGATGGCAGGACCAACATGGAGAGTAAGACAACCAGGTAGATGAGGGGAGTGACAACGAGGTCACAGCACATGACCTCCCTCCCCCTCCTCCTGCTGAGCACTGTCATCCCCTGACCTCCTCTCCTGCCCCCTCATTTACCTGCCGCTTAGCTCAGTCCCGTGTCTGTGGAAAGCACATGATGGTGAGGCCAGATTCCAGCGGGCCCAGCCAAGTGGCAGAGGGGAGTCAACTGAGGATGAAGGTCCAGGCACGTGCCCGGCAGAGGCGAAGGCTCATTTGGCCGAGAGGGAGGCGCTGCGGTGGGAAGGTGTGTCTGAATTGCTGCAGGTCCCCGAGAGGATGGTGTCCCTTTTCTCTTGTGGTACAGTGGGCTGCCGGGTTTTTGTGGGAAGATGGAGAGAATATTATAAATGCTGCTGGGCACCTCCATGGGGCTCGGACTTGCCTGCGCGGAGGGGTTGTTGTGGTCTGATGGAATCAGGCTGGAAGACTCTGGGGCTTTCAGTTCCCGCTGACCTTGGCCAAGGTCATTCCTGAGCCGTGAGGGAGGATGAAATTGGCTCGTGCCTCGATGGAAGTGGTAGACACTCCCGGGGGGTCCAGGCTGGGAGAGGTTGGCCCCAAGTGACTGAGTGAATTGGTTGATAATACAGCCAACCTTCAAGGTGGTCTTTCATCACCTGCCCAAGCGGGTGGCACAGGTGAAAAGTACAGCAGGGCTCAGGCTGAAACGGTCAAAGATGAGTTGCTGGGCCATTAAGAATGGATGCATTTCCGTGTTTCTACTGGGGGAGGTGGAAGTGGGCTGAGCTCAGCAAGGGGTGGTGTTTCTGAGAGCCCCCCAGTCTTGGGGCCACTCAGTCCCCTGTTTGGCTCCCGGCAGCTGAACCGATGGGCCTGGGCAGAGAGGGTTTGACAAGCATGTTCAGGGGATAGCAATATAGCAATAGGCTTGGTGAGTTGGTGACTCGGCAGATTGGCCCAGTCTAACATGTTGGCCTCCTGGCATGTTTGGGGTGTTCAGAAGTCTTATTGGTCAGCCCCAGTGTTCCCACATGTTTTCATAGTGGACACAGGATGGCTGCTAAAATCAACGACCCCTAGAAGCCTAGGTAGGTGGAATGATGGGCCTGGACAACTCCCCATGATTTTGTTTGCCTCATCGCTTCCCACTGAGACTAGTTGAGGCCCCTTCGTTTGTGCCTGGCAGGCCATGTTGGGGCATTCCTATCTATCGGGGAAGTCCTCATGAAGTTCTGTCTGCAGAAACGAATTCTGTTCTAGGCTATCCATCCTTAGATCTGAAGAACAAATGGCAGATGGGATGAGACTAGGGAGAGGGAAGGCTGCACAATTATGGTAAAAAGGAAGGAGGGAGAAGATCCCTCCATGCCCTTTCTTTGATGAGGACACTGAGTCTGATAAAGCCTAACCTAGGGAAGCAGAGGGGTGAGCTGCAGCTCCTCACCCCCTTCCATCTTGTTATTCCTCTGCCCCCAAGTGACCCCTTCCCTCTCTACAGTGGTGTCTCAACATCCTAATATGTTTCTTATTTGTGGCCAATTCCCACACTGGGCAGAGGTCCCTGCTTCCCCCTTCAGAAGCTGAGGTGGGGCAGGCATGCTCTGTCCTGCTCCCTGGCATCTGGGCAATGTGCAGGTGATGTGGTCTTGGACAACTGGATGCTTCAATCTACCTGATACTGGGAGCAATGAGGGTCCAGCAGGGGCAATGCATGTCCAGTGACAGGCGCAGTACCTGGGGCCATAGACCAGACTGTGACTGGGGGTGGGCTGGCTGCCCCTCAGCTCCCTGGCCTCCTTGTTCTGCCTGTTGGCTGCTTTTCTGGTTTTTCTATCACCTCTATGAGCTCTCAATTATCCTTCTAATAAATCTCTTTTCTACTGAAGTTGGAGTTGCTTTCTGTTGTTGGCAACTGAGAATCTTGACTGAGAAGCAGTCCCCAGGAACCCACAGTGCACTTTCTGCCTTTTCTTAAATTCAGAAGCCCTTGGTGCATGCTGCTCTTTGAATTGTGTTTGTGAGTCTTGTCTTCCTATGGTATAAGCTCCCTGGGAGAATGGATCATGTTAATTTTTCCTTTCCCAAGAGTACCTATCTCATTTTGTTTGCTCTGTAAATATTTATTGAATAATGGACAAATGGATGACTATGTAGCTAAGTATGTGTATTAGCTATCTACCGAGGCACAATGAATACCCCAGAACTTGGTGGCTTAAACTGGCAATAAACATTTGTTATCTCACACAGTTTCTAGGAGTTAGGAATTTGGAGTGGCATAGCTGGGTGTTTGTCTCCTGTGGTTTCAGTTAAGATGTTGGCTGGGACTGCGGTCTTCTGAAAACTGGACTACATCCAGGGAGTCTAGTACCAGGATAGTTCACTCAGGTGGCTAACGAGTCAGTGCTGGTCGTTGGCAGGAGCCGTTAGTTTCTACCCATGTGGACCTCTTCACTGGGCTACCTGAGGATCTCTACAACATGGCAACAGGCTCCCCTCAAAGCAAATGAACCGAGACAGAACAAAGCAGGAGTGGGAATGTCTTTTATGATCTGGCTTCAGAAGTCACACTACTTTATTTCCACGACATCCTATTGGCTACACATGTCAGATCTAGTCAGTGTGGGAAGGAAATACACAAGGCTGTGACTACCAGGAGGTGAGAATCATTAACGCCATCTTGGGGGCTCTCTACTGCCACATGGCTCACAAAGACAGCTGGGAATGGATTTTCAGGCTCAGGTCCTACCTTAAGCACATACTTTGGAGATCACAGAGGAAGCTAAAAATGATGTTGGCCTTCCTGTCCTCTCTGGTTAGTCTTGCCCAGAGGTCTTCCCTTTCAGTTTCCTGATGTGGTGAGTGAGGCCCATCTAATGACACCCTGGGATCTATGCTCTGATCCTCAGAGGCCTGGAGGCCATGGTGGGGCCACTGGGAGGCTTCACTTAGAGGGACCACACCTGAGGCCTCTCGTTCCCCATCATTTACTCCTCTTGTGGTGATTGCATGAAGTTCTTCTCTTGCTGTCCTGCTCTAGGAAGATGGAGTTGTTGAGTAGCATCCCTTTAATATTCATGTCAACCTGGAACTTCAGAAGATGACCTTACTTGAAATAGGATCTTTGCACATGTCATAAAGTAAGGATTGAGGTGAGAACATGCTGGATGAGACCCTGATTCCTGTGAAAGTGTTCTTCAAAGAGAGAATGACATAAGGAGACACAGAGAAGGAGGTGACATGAAGAAGGAGGAGAGATCAGAGTGATGCATCTACCAGTCAAGGAACACCGTAGATGCTCGTTGGGAAAGGAGCATCAACACCTCTCCTTCAGAACCTCCAGAAGGAAACCATCCCACTGACACCTTCCTTTAAGACTCCTGGCCTCCTGCACTGTGTGAGAACAAATTTCTGATGTTTTCAGCCACCCGAGTTTGTGGTGATTTGTTACAGTAGTCCCTACAGTGGCCTCTAAGTGTTCAAGAGAAAGGAAGAGCTGCACGTCTTTCACTTTAAGTCAAAAGCTGAAAATGATGAAACTTAGTGAGGAAGGCATGTCAAAAGCTGAGATGGGCCAAAAACTAGGCCTCTTGTGCCAGACAGCCAAGTTGTGAACACAAAGGACAAGTTCTTGAAGGAAATTAAAGGTGCTGCTTCAGTGAACACACAAATGATAAAAAGTGAAACGGCCTTACTGCTGATATGGAGAAAGTCTGAGTGGTCTGGATAGGAGATCTAACCAGCCACGACATTCCCTGAAGCCAAAGCCCCATTCAGAGCAAGGCCCCAACTCTCTTCGATTCTATGCAGGCTGAGAGAGGTGAGGAAGCTGCAGAAGGCGCAGAGTTTGGTTCTTGAGGTTTAGGGAAAGAAGCCATCTCTGTAACATAACAGGTTAAGGTGAAGTGGCAAGTGCTAGCGTAGAAGCTGCAGCAAGTGATCCAGAAGATCTAGCTAAGAGAATTCCTGAAGGTGGGCACAGTAAATAACAGATTTTCAATGTACATGAAACAACCTCCTTTTGGAAGAAGATGACATCTAGGACTTCTGTAGCTACAGAAGAGAAGTCTATGCCAGGCTTCAAAGCTTCAAAGGACAAGCTGACTCTCTTGTTAAGGGCTAACCCAGGTGGTGACTTTAAGTTGAAGCCAATGCTCATTTAGCATTCCAAAAAACCTAGGGCCTTTAGGAATTATGCTAAATATGCTCTGCCTGTGCTCTAGAAATGGAGCAACAAAGCCTGGATGACAGCTCGTATGTTTACTGAATTCTTGAAGCCCACTATTCACACCTATTGTTCAGAAAAAAAGATTCCCTTCAAAAGATTATTGATGATTGGCCATGCACCTGGTCACCCAAGAGCTCTGCTGGAGATGTACAATGAGATTAATGTTGTTGTCATGCCTGCTAACACAACATTCATTCTGCAGCCCATGGATCAAGGAGTCATTCTGTCTTTCAAGCCATCTTATTTAAGAATTACATTTCCTAAGGCTATATCTGCCATAGACAGTGATTCCTCTGAAGAACCTGGGCAAGGTAAATTGAAAACCTCTGGAAAGAATTTATCATTCTAGATGCCATTAAGAACCTGTGATTCGTGGGAAGAGGTCCCCGACTGTCAACATGAACAACAGTCTGGAAGAAGTTGATTTGTGGATGACTTGGAGGGGCTTAGGACCTCAGGGGAAGAAGTAACTGCAGATGTGGTGGAAACAGCAAGAGAACCAGATGAGAAGTGGAGCCTGAAGATGGGACCGAACTGTTACAATCTCATGATCAAACTTGAACAGATGAGGAGCTGCTTCTTACAGATAAGCAAAGAAGGTAATTTCTTAAGATGGAATCTGCCCCTGGTGAAGATGCTGTGAAGATTGTTGAAATGACCACAAAGGCTTGAAGATATTACATAAACTTATTTGATAAACGGAGGCAGGGTTGGAGAGGATTGACTCCAATTTTGAAAGAAATTCTTTCAAAAATGGGTAAAATGCTGTTAATCAGCATAGCATATTACAGAAATCATTCAATCAACATAGCAAATTTCATTATTGTATTATTTTAAGAAATGGCCGCAGCCACCCCAGCCTTCAGCAACCCCCACCCTGATCTGTCAGCAGCCCCCACCCTGATCCGTCAGCAGCCATCAATATCGAGGCAAGACCCTCCACCAGCAAAAAGATTATATGACTCTGAAAGCTCAGATGATGGTTAGGATTTTTTAGCAATAAAGTATTTTTAACTTAAGATGTACACATGGTTTTTTCAGACATAATGCTACTGCACACTTACTAGATAGACTACAGTATAGTATACACATAACTTTTATATGCACTGGGAAACCAAAAAAAGTCATTTGACTCACTTTAGTGTGATATTCACTTTATTGTGATGGTCTATAACTGAACCTGCAATATCTCCGTGGTAACCCCGTACAAATCTTTGAAAGACTTTCGAAGACTCACCCTGGCTCAGAGTGCATAACTGGAAGCAGGAGTGGGGTTTGGGTAGTGCTCTGGGGGGAAGGATGGGTCTTTCTTCATAACCCAGAAAACCTCAGGACAGCTTCCTCTCCAGCTTTATTGAGCAGCCCTTCTGCAACTTTCCCACACCCAATGGTGCTCTGCCCATTGCGGTCCCTGGGATTGCCGACATGTTGGGCTGGGCTGGGACCAGAGATTCAGACTGGCTTGCTCCATCTGAAAAGGTAGAACGATCAAATAAGACCTGTTCTATCCAACAGCCCATTCATTGACTTAATCCACAACTCGTCGATTGATCGATTAATTAACTACATTATTAATTCAAGGTTGATCATGAGCAAACACCGTGTGGTTATTTCTTGCCTCTTCTCAAGGGTTTATTCCTATACTGCACCCAGGAATCAAATGGTTTTTAAAAAACTGAAGCCCCTCCAGTGAGGTGGAAAGAATCTGTTATACTAATTTATACCAACTTAATCATACTATTATTAGGGACCTAATGGATTTTTTCCTCAACTGGGTATGTGCATTTTAAAAAGTGAGATCTGGAAAACTCAGTAATTGCTCTCTGGTGCTTGCGTTGTAATCAACGCTGTCCTACAGCTCATCCCAGAGCAATGGACAGCATTGCTCAACGCTGTCCTACAAGCTGTCCTACAGCTCATCCCAGAGCAATGATTCTGCCTGAATCTGTTGGTGACAAGCTAAGGGAGTGGGCTCCTCTGTGTCATCTCTCGTGGCATAAGGCTGGGGCTAGAGACAGGAGAAATCGAGGGAACCCCTTCCGCTTTTGGACAACTTCATTCCCAGTGGTGAAGGAGAGTGGGGGTGGGGGTAGCTTAGCCCAGGGCCTCCTCCTTGGGGTGGAGTTGACCTTGAGAGGAGCAGTGGCGTCTACCGTCCCTTCCTCTGGGGCTCTTTAGTGCCAATCTGAACAGTCTGGAAATGGAATCTCTGGGACCCCTCCCCATCACTATTATTATAATAAACTACAGGATTGTAGCCGCGGAGCCTCAGGCTTCAGGAATGCAGCCTGTAATTACCTCGCTTCTAAATGCTCCTGGTAATGGATGATGAGGCCTCGTGCATCAGACCAGTTAAATTGCTGAGCGACTCGGCCACAATTTAACTTGGCAGACAACACGCTCCAACTTGGCAATGAAGAGAACGTGAACTATTTGGGAATTGTTAACTTTTAGAACAACCTGGAAAGCGCCAGGGAAGTCTCTGGAAGGGACAAGTGAAGTCAGTGAAGTCTTGGACCATGAGCGGGTTATCCATGGCCACCTACCCTTTACTGCCCACCTGGCCCCGCACCGCAGGCAATACCGATTGCAGGGATGACCCGGGTCCTCCAGTGCGATCACACTCACTGCACCAGGCACTCTGCTGGATGCTGGCGGTGAAGGAGTGCTGCAGACAAGACCACGCCAGATCTCTGTCCCCCAGGAGTTTATGTTCGGTGGGGGCAGACCCACACACATCTGCTTCGTGGGCTACGATGGGATCCGTTCTGTAGAGATACAAACTGAGGAGCTGGGGCTTAATGGTAACTGCGTAATCTTGCTTGGAGTGGGAGGGATTATGGAAGGTGTTACAGGAAAAGTGACAGTGTCTGATTTGGACATTGAAGCACGCCCAGGGTTAGGGCATGCCACAGGTGTAGGTTACCTGGGGAAAGGAGGCTGCGAGCAGTGTGGCAGGTCATGAAGTGAGTGCACAGGTGAAAGGGGAGGGAGAAAATGAGAGGGTGGCCCTGTTTCCAGTAAGCTGGGGCTGGGCTATGAAGCCAGATGCATTCCCTTCCCCAGGGGAACGTGCTGGTGCAGACCTCACGGGTTCCAGTCCGGCCAATCCCTGGGGTCGCGCCTCAGCTGGGGCGGTACACAGGCTGCTTAAGCCCTGGTCCTGCATGTTGGGCGAGGGGCCAGGGTTAGCTCAGTGCAAACTCAGTAGTGCTGCAGACCAGCTGGATGGCTCCAGAACTCCCAGGCACTGTCCCTCCGCTCCGCTCCTGTCATGTCCTTGAACAGACTCCGGTGTGTGCGTGGTCATTCCTACCCCTGGTGTGATCCTCTCCTCTCCTCCCCCACGGCCCTTCGAGAGCTTATGTTCCGAAAGGGTCAGCCCCAGCTCCCGAGAACCTGACCTTGGGGCGAAGACCTGGCGGCAGGGAGGCTTGTGGGTGGACTGCAGCTGACCTGGCGCAGGTCTGGGGCACAGTGCTCCCTGGGGCCCGTTCTGTCTGCCAGGGATGGAGATGAGATGTGGCACTTCCCATCACCCCGGGGATGGGCAGCTGTCCCTGCTGGAGGGACCATGGGGGCTCCCACTGACCTCTCCTCGACTGTCTTTTCCTCTTTCATTCATCAGGCCCCGACTGCTTCCAGAGCTCCTTATACATTTGTTACGAATCTTTATTTCCAGATTAGCCACCATGCACACAAAATGGAGCGTCCCTGATTTGAGGAGCAAAAACAGTGATTACTAGATTGGTTCTGTCTCGCCGAATGTGGAAGAACAAACAATGCCACACAAATTTAGTTTGTATAGCGTCTTTCAAACCGCGCAATGCCCCGGGCACAGTGCGGAGTTGCTGTAAATAATACAATCGCCAGATAAACATTCTAAACATCTTTGCATCAAGCTTCGTTTCAACCGGCCATACTGCGCCAAGGAGGCTGGAAGGAGAGATGGGGGCGGGCACGGCCCTCAGGCCCCGGGGGAAAAGCCAACAGGGATGTGGCTGGAGGGGCCGTGGCAAAAAGGTGGCAGCGCGAGCGTGGTCGGGAATTGCTGCAGTCACATGAGGTCAGGAAAGGGAGCACGAAGGTCGGAGGGCTGGGCGGAGGTTGGTCCCTGAGAAGCAGCAGGAGTCCAGACGAAGTCGGCCCCCTCTCCCAGGGCGCCCCTCCGCGGTGGACAGGACTAGGGAGAGGCAGGTAGGAGACCGACGAGGGAGGTTAGTTCCTTTCATGGAAGTCTCTAGAACAAACACCGGGTAGTCGGGACCTGGCTGTTTTACTTACATCCCTTTGCTGTGTGACTCAATTTTGTCTCCCTGACCCTTGGCTTTTCCAAGAGGGAATGTTATAGATCATTAAATTTCCCTCCAGGCCTGACAGCCTCTGAGTCATTAATTCTGTGGCCCCCACAAATCCACCTCCCTGCCCCCACCCCTCTTGTGAGCCCAGGAGTGTCTCGCCCTTGCCCTCTGACTGAGGGGAAGGGGTGCAGCTCCCTCCCGGCTGCAGTGGGAGCCTCCCCTCGGTTTGCCCCCGAGCAAAGCCTCCACCCCACTCCTAGGCTAGCTCTGGAGAAGGGGAGGGTGGACCTGAGCATCTAGACTTCGCTTGAATCAGTCTGCCTCTGAATCTTCCTGTGCCGCCTTGGGCAAAAGACAACTTGATTCTCAATTTTGTCGACTTTGAGTGGGCATAAAGACACCTTGTCACGGGGTTCTGGTGAAGAGACCTGAAATAATATGAGCCAGGCACCCGGTATGCTGTCTAGCACACAGTGAATGCACAAGAAATGATGGCTATTATTTTTTTTAACTATTGGAGATGGCGCTTTCATCCACGGAGAGGGAACACACTTCGCCCTGCCCCGCGGGGAGCATCTGGGGACCCAGGGGAGGTTGTAGGGCTGTGAGGATAAGGAGGCCAGACACCCTGCCCTGTGGGGCCCTGCCCGGGGGGTGGGTTGCGGGGGGTGGGGAGCAGCGCGGGCTGCCTCTGGGATGGGCTCCTGGAGCACGCTCTCATTTTCCAGTTGCTGGAGTTTTGTTCATCAGTTCCTCCTAATTTGGGTGAAGTTCGCCATATGGAGAGCAGGGAACAGTGTTAAAAAAGCTTTCACACATAGATAGCGCCGCGCTTTCTCTGCTAAATGAGGACTCTCTTCCCCAGCGCAGATTTCACACGCCGATCTCCGATCTCCCGGGGTGTTGAGTTCCCTCATCAACAGGGGTGGGGTTGTTGAGGCTCTTGGAGCCATTGTCTCTGGCCGGCGGGGTCCTGTTCCGACCCCAGGAGAAATCCCATCTTCTTTTTCCTCCCCAGGGGTGAGGGTTTTCCAGCCCGCTCAGGTGCACCAACTGTGTTTCCCAGAACGGCGAGCATGCGTGGCTCCCCCCGCCCGCCCCCCGCAGCCGGGCTGCCAGGCCTTGCATGCCGGGGTCTCCCGGGGATCCCTCTGGATGCTGCTCTCGTTTCACGTCTGGAAGAGAGCTGGGCTGTTCTGAACTGAGCCCAAGCCCCCCTGTTCCCCAACCCACAGCGCATTCTCTAGAACTTTCTCTCCCAGCCAAGACATCTGCCGCAGTGTGACTCCTCACCCCTCCCCACCCCTTCTTCCTGGCCTGACTGCACGCGTTTGCCTATTTTAGTTAAGAATAAATCTCTTCATTTGTCTACTGGAGGCTGAAACTCGCTGTCCGTCACCTCCAAAGGCGGCACCCTTCCTGCAGGTGCTCCTGAGGGCTCTCCCTCAGCCAACAGCACAGTAGTGGTCACACTGGCTGTTTTATCTGCCTGGGTGCGCCTGTGGTTGGGGTGGGAGGGGGTCAGTGGGCAACTGGTTTGGCTTCAGCTCCTTCCTTAGTGATCGAAATGATAGCGGTATTCAGCCATTTAGTGAGCACTTACTGTGTACCAGTTCCTATATTTTATGATCTCATTTCCTACTTACAATAACCAGGCAAGATCTGTGTGATCATCCGGACTTGAAAGAGGAGGAAACTGAGACTCAGAGAGGTTAAGTGAGTGGCATAAGGTTGCACAGCTAGCTAGTGACAGAGCTGATGTTCGAATCCAGATCTACTGACCCTAAATCTTGTGCAGTTTCCGTTAGCCTCCTCCCCTCTCCCTTGCCTTACTGCTCACATCTTGCTGCATCCAGAGATGCCCCACACTTGGGTCAGGGACAAAAACTGCACAGAAATCAATTGAGGACTGAAACTTAAGGACTACGGGAAGAGAGTTAGCATTTTCCTAGGCTGGCTGGCTCTATGGAACGGTGGCCTGTGTTAGGAGAGAAGTGAGCATCTGTGACTTTGTTCTAGTGGAACTCTGCCACCCACATGGGTTTGGCTCTCCTTGGGACCCTTGTACAGCACTGCAGGGTCTGACTTTGCCACCCTGTGGGAGGAAGAGGAGCTTGAAATTGTTTTTGAGATGTTGTCATTGATTTTCTTTAATGCACAAAAACATTTCCATTCGCACACGGGCTTAGTTGAGGGGGACAAAAAAGAAGATTTGACACAAATTTAGGGGGCTAGGTGGAGCTCAGGGAGGGAGCCTGAGTGCCTTGTCGATTGCTCTTCAATTTATCAGTATTTTCCTGGAGTTCCTTTGCAAAGCCCTCTGCTTAATCTCGCCACTGCGGGGGAGCGGCGGGGGGGATTGGAAGAGGGGACGTGGCTTCCCGCTTGCCTTGGCTTCCAGACCAGTTTAGGCCGGCAGCTCTGCCCCTGCTCCAGAGCTGTCCTGCTTTTCTCAGACAGCGTATGGCTTTCAGGTTAGAGTTCTAGGTCCCCAAAAGAAAAAAGTGGGAGACAGTGGTCCCGCCTGTGCCCTCTGTGGGGCACAGGACCTGGTACAAAACCTTTGCACTGCAGCACGGGTACCCTTGCACCTGTGAGTCATAAGATAAAGCAGTCCTACGCTGTGAAACGGCAGCGAGGATGGCTGGTAAGGTTCCAACAGTGCTTACAAACGCGACAAAAGTAAAAATAAAAGAGGGCTGTCTCGAGGGGCGCCTGGGTGGCTTGTTGGTTGAGCATCCGGCTCTTGGTTTTGGCTCAGGTTATGATCTCAGGGTCCTGGGATCCAGCCCCGCATCAGCATGGAGTCTGCTTGAGGATTCTCTCCCTTTCCCTCTGCCCGCCCCCTCGCCCCCCATGCTCTTTCTCTCTCTCTCTCTCAAATAAATAAATAAATCTTAAAAAAAAAAAAAAAAGAAGGCTGTCTCCGATGGGTGAGGGGAGCAGGGAATAGCAAGAGAGGAAAATGGGGTTCCTAGTTCTCTGCTCCCTGTCCCCCTTCTCCCGAGGGCCGCTAGGCATTCCAGGGTCCCTAGGTGGATTTTCTCTAAAACCTCAAAAAAGCCCCCTTCCCAGTTTTTCTGGGTTGGGCTCCTGTCTCATTTGCTGAGACTGCCGTCACGAAGTACCGGAAACTGGGTGGCTTAGAAAAACATTTATCCTTTCGCAGTTCTGGAGGCTAGAAGTTGGAGATCAAGGTGTTTCTCTAGCTCCTGGTAGTTCCTGGGCATGTGGAGCAGAACTCCAATCTTCACCTAGTGTTCTCACTGTGTGTGTGTCTGTCTCTTGTCCAAAGTTCCTCTTTTTATAAGGACACCAGGCCTATTGGATTGGGGTCCACCCTGATATCCTATCTTAACTTGATTACCTCTGTAAGGAAGCTAGCTTCAGAGAAGGTTACATTTTGAAGTACTGGGGGTTAGGACTCCAACATATCTTTTTCGGGGGCACAATGAGACCCTCATAGCCCCTCTCTTCTCCAGACTTGTTTTTCTGATTTAGCTGTCCCTTAAATTTGAATGAGACTTTACAGTCTGCAAACTGCTAGCATAGTGAGAAACACGTGGGCTAGAAATTCATAAAGTTTTGTGTTCAAACCCTGGTGTTCCCATGTACTAGCTACATGGCTGTGGAACACCCACCAGTTTCTTAATCTTGGTTCTTCGTTGGAAATTGGTGGCAAAATTTCTACTTTATTGGTCAGACGGGAGGTTTGATGAACTGAAGGGCTTGGTATGGTGCCTGATACAGCAGGATAGGTGCTCGACAGATGGAGGCTGCAACAAAGGGGGAAGTGATTATCCCCATTTGCTGATGAGGACACTGAGGCTCAGATGATCCAATCTGGAGACAGCTCGACAGCCATGTCTGCAGACTCTGGAGCCCCCTCCCTGCAGGACCCCACTTTGGCTTCATGCCTTGTGTGGTTACAGTACTCACCTCACCATGTTGCACTTACTGTGTATATTTTTTAAACCTGTCTTCTTCCCTTGCTTGACTCCAAGTTCCTTGAGGACTGTGACTCACCTTATTCGTTTTTCTTTTGTATTTGCTTTTTTATGGTAGTAAAATATATATAACATCAATTTGACCATTTTCACCATTTTTAAGTGTAAGGTTTGGTGGCATTAAATACACCCAACATTATCATGTAACCATCACCACCATCCATCTTCAGAATATTTTTATCTTCCCAAACTGAAACTCTGGACCCACTAAACACTAACTCTCCATTTCGCCCTCCCCGCCAGCCCCTGTCTCTGTGAATTTCACTACTCTAGGAACCTCATGTATGTGGAAATCATGCAATATCTGTCCTTTTGTGCCTGGCTTCTTTCACTTAGCATAATGTTTTTAAGGTTCATCCTTGTTGTAGCATATATCAGAATTTCCTTCCTTTTTAAGGCTGGGTAATATTCCATTGTGTGTATAGACCACATTTATCCATTCATCCATCGATGGACATTGCGGGTGTTTCCGTCTTTAGGCTTTGGTGAATAGTGCTTCCATGAACATGGGTGTGCAAGTATCTCTTCAACTCTCTGCTTGCAATTGTTTTGGGTATCTACCCAGAAGGGGAATTAGTGGATCCAACCCCACTCACTTCTGTATTCTCAGGGTCGATGATAGTACCGATAGAACCTATTACTTAATAAATATTTGTTGACTGACTATATGTAGGAGTGAATGATTGAACAAGTAACTGAGAAGTGAATGAAACAAGGAACAGAAACCTGGCAAAGAAAGAGGGGTCATTTTAACGGTGAGAAGATGCAGATGAAGCCGTGGACCAGACCAGGACGGGGAGAAGGGCATGGTTGGATTTCACAAGAACTCAATGCATTTTTGTTCTGGCAAGGTGCTGCAGCAGTAAGGATTCAACCAAGACACTTCCCTAATGCTTTTCTCAAAGTATTCTTTTCAAAGTAATGAAAATACCAGTCAGGTCTATGCTCTTGATTGGTACCCATAGGTTGTGCTGTGAGACATACTGGAAAGTGGTCTGGAACTGCGGACTTGCAGAAGGAAGCTTCTAGGCCTCACCCACAGACAAATCAGGAGTCTCATCAGCAAGGAGACCCCATGGTGTCTTCAAGCATCTACTTCTAGGAGCTCTCCAGACCCAGCTCTGGGTTCGGGCAGCTGTGCTTTGCCTCCTGCAACCAGCTCCACGCACTGCCCGTGTGACCTGTTCCTTTTCCATCTGACATGAATGTCATGCAGCTGAATGTGACTTTATGTGTTTTTCTTTTGTTCAGAGCTGAGGACAAGCTGCCCATCTTCCTCCTAGCCCTGGATACTGGGGAGGCTGTGATTGGCAGCGGCCCAGGATGAAAGACAAATGTGCCTCAGGTAGCGGATCTGCCAGAAAAATTCTGGCTGGTCTGAGCTCATCTCGCCCCCATTCTTGATGGCAGGAGTTTCACATTTCTCTGGGCAACTCCATCCTCTCATCCCTCAACCAGCCCCCAAGAAACTCAAATCCCAGCGGCAGCAGCATTGGATCCGAAGGATTCTTCTTCTGTTGTCAGCTCGTCGCTCAGATTTGGCCACCAGATTGACAAGGAGAGTCCCCAAGAGGGTGGCATGGCGGTGGGGGGCGGGGAATGGGCAGGAGGATGGCAACTGCGGACGGCTTAGCCAAGGCCTATTGCTCTAAACTTTATTTAAAAACCTCGTATCTTGCTGACCTTCTCTCTCTAAATAAATAAGAAGCCAGGGAGAGGAAGTACATCTTCACCTCAGACCTCTGTCAGATGCCAATGAAAGCAAAGGCCCTTGGGGAGGCCCCAGTGGCTGTTCCTATTTTGCTATTAAATGTGGGAGAGCTGATGGGGGAGCCACAGGGGGCTGGGGCCTGGGGAGGTAGCCCAAAGGGGAGCAGAGGGGAGGAGGGGGCATGGGCTGGGTGAATAGCAAGCTCAAGAGCTCTTCTGCACAACGAGATTAGCACGATGTGAGCATTTCCATGCCAAGGTGCTAACGCAATAATACACACGAGTTTGCCAACTTTTCAAATTGAATGTATTTGATTATTTGCTTTTAATTAGTGTGAGTTTTGGAGTATGTACAGGATTGTCAGGGATACACGCAAAGCCTCCTACAGCCCATGAAGCCTCCCCTCGGTAAAGACGGTCCGGGATTGTTCTTTTTTAGCTGTGGGGAATGAGATTTAACAGCCCTGTTAAATGTTTTAGCCCATTCCCATTGTGCCTCTGTTTCAACCTATTGGCAAGACCAATTGAAGGGAGAAAATAAACCTCTTATCTGATCTGAATGCTGAGAGCTGCTCCTAAGAAGAATTTTCCTGCTGAACTTCGGCTTTCCACGAACATCCTTGTTTTGCTTTGTGTCTTCTTTCCTTTTGCTTCCCAGAGTTGCCCGTTACGCCGACTTTTTCTCTTCTCTCTTCTCTAGAAGTATGTTTTCGGAAACACCCATACGCGTGAAGAAGAAGTGAGTGGGGGTGGGGGAGGGAGAGGAGAAGAAATCTGTTTATGTAACAGAAGCGATCGGAGGGCCTTTCTATCTGCCCACGGCTGATAATCCTGGTTTGGAGTCTCTCCACAGGGCGGGCTCTGCCCGGGACGATTCTCGAACATGCACTACGTGGGGGCCAAGGAAGCCTTGGAGAGGCTGGGCTCGCCGGGCCAGTGAGGGACCGGGTGGGGTTTGACGTTGGTGCTCGTGCTCTCATCTGCACCCTGGGGGGCCGTGCCATCTGGGCTAAGGCGCCAGCCCTGCACCTTCCACGTTGTTGGGGTTTTAACCAGGATTCCCCACTGGGAGTTCTGCAGGCGGTGATCCTTTACAAAGACAAAGCACGTCCTTCTCGTCCTTCTCGAGGCCCCAACTTAGAGAAGCAGGAGGAGGTGGAGAACTCAGGGTTTGCTACAGAGGACAGGAAAGATGTGGCGTGAGGAGGCTTTTTCCACCGGCACCCCTTTCCTCCCAGCCTCCTCAGGCCCATCACTTGGCTTGCCTCTGCCCTAGGACCCTGGGGACATGGACAGAGGCTGCAGCCCACCCTGGCATGGCCAGCCACTTTGCCCTTTGCTGCTCCCAGCTCACATCACTGTCCCAGCGACTCACTCGGACCACGGGAGCCACCATGGAGCAGGGCAGCAAGACCCCTCATACACATTCTGAGGATGGCCGCCCGCTCACCCATTACCTACACAATCTCTCAGTTACATTAAAAAAAAAAAAAAAATCTTTCCCCCCCTCAACAATAGAGAGGAACAAATGGTTGACAAATAACAACAGCAGCAGCTCTCCAACAAAAGCACGCAATTATTACAATTATACTATCCTTGATTAGGCTGCCATGCATTGCATTTCAATGTAATTGATGTTGTAGGTTGACACATCGGACACCAAATATTCTCGCCTGTCCCTTCTCTCTTTTGTTTCAGAAGCTGATTTGCATTTTCTATGCTTTTAGTAATGAAGACTTAGCACTTTTCCTCCATTAGAAAAAAAAAGAGAGATACAATAATCTGCAACTCGGCACTTGTTTAAGGATTCTGACCCTCGAAAATACCACTTTGCTTCACACATTAGCTGCTTACAAAGAAGGAAGCTAATGTATCATCTAATTGGGCAAACCACTGCATCTGATTTCTCTCAATCAGACTATTAGCTTCGTAATTACCCATCTGCCTCGTGTGGAAAAACGGCAAGGCGCACACCCAGCTAATAACGTTCTCAAGAGCACTCCACCACAATGAGAGGAGACAACGTGGAGGGATATGGTCTCTAACCATTTCGGTGCCAAGGTGGTCACACAATGCAGGGGGCTCTGCCAACCTTCCCCCTTCTGAATGTGCTTAATTATTTGTCTTTAATTAGTCGGAGTCTGGGGGGTTTGTTCAGGACTACAGTCACCAGTGGCCGCAGGGAGGAGGAAGGATGGTGACCTACGTGAAGGCAAGGAGTAGGCTTCCTGTGGCCCCTTGTGGGAGACGCTTGAGGGAGGAATGTCGCCTGGCTCCACAGGGTGTCCTCAAAGGTTGCAGCACGATGTTCCACTTCTCTTTTTGTTCCTTTCCTTCCTCTGGCATTGGATTCCCTCTATTCCTTGTGAAGATGTACTCTTTGCACCCCTGCCATGGCTTACCCGAGGATGAAGACATCAGGGTGGGACCTGGGACCTCCTGGTGTGTGCGTGTAGGCTGAGTAGTACAGTGACATCTCTAACTTGTCATTTCTTCTGGCTCACGTTCACTTTTGTCTGCTATCACATTCTGCACACCTTGTCGTTCAGTTCCGGGGCTGTAGGTCTGGAGATTGTGTGACCTTGGGCAAGTTGCAGGATGCCTCCTTTTCCCCTGCTCCCTGACCCGGGAGACGAGGCTGGGCCAGCTCGTGTCCTCAAGGACTTGGGGTGGTTGCCGTGTGGGTGTGTTTGGGAGAGCAGGTGGGGCCAATTTTGATGGAAACTGCAGTGAGTGTTTGGGGCTCCCTGCCCCCACAACTAGAGTAGCTCAGCTCTTTTTTATATATCCTTCTAGGAGAATTTTACTTGAACGAAGCGTTCCAGCTCAAAATCTTGAGACCAACTGGTCTGGCTAAGAATGTCTAATGACTTAATGTCTCTCGAAAAAGTAAACTGTGCCTGGGTCAATACTGACATTCATCATCTAACAGTTGGTTGATTTAGAGGTCAGGTAACAGAGGTTAGCATGTAAAAATGGAGTCTTTTGAGCCTGACACAGTGAGGAATTTTGCTTTTGTGTATTTTTTTGTTTAATTATGATATGATTTTGAAGACTCACTGATAGCTAATGCTGAAGTATTAGGTTGAGAACGGAAATTTACAGATGCATTGTATCACCTGGGAACATATTTCTAAATCCTCCTACGTGTGTGTTCTGGTGAGAGGCCCTGTAGATAATATTTATATTGGGCATAGGCCCTGCTTAGTGGAGCTTTGAGTGGTAAATAAAAGATAAATTTGTTCCTTATACAAGTAAAAGACCAAGCATCAGGGTTCATCTGGTCTTGCTAAACGCCCATCAAGCTGGCCAAGATTTTCCACGGTGGGCATGACATATTCATTCATAAGCCCACCTCAACCTGATTACTCCCATCTCTTGTGCCCAGGCTTTTAGGGGTCAGTTCTGTTGAACTTCACAATTTCCCCTGGAAAGAGTTTGGTTGACCAGTGATATCTTTCCTATTCTATGTGTAGGAAATAGGAAAAATTAAGAGCCACATGGATCTCTTAGGGTTGAGGAATTTTGTGGAGGATGCTGTCACTGCGTCACATATAAGGATCTTCTAAAAATTCTTTCCAGGTATCTGTTTAAGGAAAGGATTGGCTTCCTATGCACTATAGATAGATAGATAGATAGATAGATAGATAGATAGATAGATAGATATACAGCCTGTATTTTATAACTGATCATTTTTCCGTCTTTGCTTTGGCTGCTAGGAAGCTCAAAGGCTGAATTTTAGCCTCTCTCCATTGGCTTAATAGGACTAGATGCCATGTTTTATGTGTGAATATACCTCTAAAACTTTATTATTTTTTTATCTGTTTATAATCATATTTTCCCTTAGTTCTCACTTGTGCAAATATTTCTCTGACATGCTTTTGTATTATACGCATTTTTGTACAATACCTCAGTACTTGGTGGGAAGAGGTTCTGGTAGAAATGGAGACCAGAGAAGTTAAGTGATTTGTCTAAGTTACATAAAAGAATGAGGTCAAGAAATCTTCCTCGTGCCCTGAGCAGGGCTTCCCAGATGTTTTGATGTTAGCCATGAAATCTGCTAAAATTAGTTTACCTTGTGATCCACTTAATTTCTCTTTGGAGAAATTCACACAATTTGTTAGCCTCTGTTACAGCTTTCTTACTCTTCCCTGAAAGTCTGGGACACTAAGCATCCCTCAAGCCACACCCAGGGACAGAGCTAAGGGAAAAGATGCTCTCATTGAGCTCCCCACCAGCACTTCTGGCATCCTCAAGCCTTCTTATGAGGGCTCTTCCCCTGAGAAGTCAGTGCCTGCCACAGGGCCCAGGACTGAGGTGACAAGTGAGCTGTGTATGGCTCAGGGAGTAAGCGCCGAAGAGCAGAGAAAACACTACCTCCTCACAAACCACATTATGAGAGTCAGCAACCTGTGGAATGTGCTGCCTGGGACATGCTCTCATTTTGTCCCCAAAGGAGAATCATCTGCTTGGCAATGACATGATTTTTTTTTTTTTTTACTTGCCCCCCAGCATTCCCTACTGTTCCCCAGAGGCCAACAGGGGGTCTGTTCTCAAAGGACTCCCCCAGGGACGGAGGTTCCATAGTTTGGCAATTCCTAACCTTTTTGGAGTGGAGACATCCTATCGATTGTTTTTCACACTGCCCTTTTTCTCCCTACCTTTTTATCGAAAAATATCATGTGACTTATTGACCTTTTTTTTTTTTTTTTAAAGTATACTTTTGAGAATTTGGTTATCATCACCTCTTCCCCACCAACACACACGTGGGAAAAACCTGACACGTGGGGCAGGTAACTCTTATAATGTGTTCCAGTTTGAGCAGCTCCCAGGAAGTTGTCCCCTATCTCTAACCGCTGTCCTTCCTAATGCACTCTACCCCATTTCCTCTGGGTCTTTCCTCAGAGGAGACGAGCATCTTCCTGATACCAGGATAATTGGAAATACAGCCAACTTTCTATTGATTATAAGTAGATTATGTTACAGTTTATCTCTGGCAAATCTTGCTTTCATCTCTTCGTTAACATCTCTGTTGCTTACTTAATTTCTTTATTGCTTTTATAACCGTTGCCATCTGCTCCTGAATTGGGAGTTCCACAGGAACGAAAAGATTGAAATTTTCAAAATGGAAACAATGATTTTGAGGCCAATGGGACTAGAAAAGACAGATCGTGGTCTGAGAGGAAGGAGAGGTCTGCTTAAACTGACCACAGGGTGCTCAGAGTCAGACTGGCCTTAGCAACCGTCTGATCGGCTCCCATCAGGTTTATTGATCAGGAAATCAAGATCTCGATCCAGTGAGAGTCTTGTCAGATGTCACAGAGCTACTTGGAGGAAGCCCTGATACTAGGATCCAGGTCCAGGGATCTTTATAGTCTCTCACGATTTTTTTTTTTTAATTGAGGTATAATTGACATACAACATTATATTGGTTTCAGGTGTACAACATAATGATTCGATACTTGTGTATATTGCAAAATGATTACCACAATAAGTCTAGTTAACGTCTGTCCCCATACACAGTTACAATTTTTTTTTCTTGTGAGGAGGACTTTTGAGATCTACTCTCTTTGCCATGATTCTTATTTATCAGTCTGAAAGGTGAAATTGCCCATTTGCAGCATGAAATGTGTGGCTGGGAAGAATTGCGTGTTGGGACAGAGCTGAAAAATGGGAGGCTAGTTCTTAGCTTCCCCGCTCCTCTAGAATTCTGTCTTCGTGGTGCAATTTCATAATTTTGTGTGCGATATCATGAATAGCTAGGACATCAGATATCCCCATAAGAAAAAGCAAGTAGAACCACAGACTGCAACGCAGAGACTTCAAAATAATTTGACATACAGGAATTATTTCCTATTTATCTACTGTTTGGATTACCTTTGCAAGGACTCTCACGCATTTCTGTGGACGATGAGGAATTGGTGTTATTTATGCCTTCACTTGGGAGTCAGAATATGGGCAACATCCTCAGCATCTGGACCAAGTCCAGTCTGTATTTTTTTTCCCCATCTGCTCCTGGTATTTTAAGTAAAAATGTTTGTATCTGCATCCCCCAAGCCCTGTTGTAAATTGTAAATCATGCCATTATTTCTGGTAAAACCACAATGTCAAGCAACAATTCACAAAGCCACAAAAATTCTCTGGAGTAATTTTCCTGTTCTCGTTGATCAATTTTATATTTTCCCCTTGGCCATATGCACACATTAAATGGCACTAATTCAGTGAGAAAACTCATAAGGGATAATATTTCAAGTGGCACAAATGGAGGAATGCCTTTACAAGTACCTGTTTTCTAACTGCCTCTACGTTCTACCTGAATCTGCTCTTCTCTTGTGGTTTCAATGGAGTGAAATGGACACAGAAATGGTGGGGGTCGGAGAGTAAGGGAAGGGGGAGGAGAACATTTCAGTTAAATTAGGAGCAGAAACAGGAAAATATCAAGTCAAAAATTGTGTGGCTGCAATTACTGCTTTCTTCTGGTGAAAATATTTATTATCTGATCTGGAAAGATGACAGGTGGAGAGAGCCGGCTGGTGCTGGCTGGTCAGGATGGGTGCTTACGGTTGATTATCTCCCACCTATAACTTGGTGCAGGTCTTTAGGTCATTGATTCTTTCTTTTACATTTTTTTATTAATTTTTTAAGTGATAATTTTAAAATACACTTCTAAAATCAAGTACAACATGTATACACACATATATTTAATTCAAGTACAACACGTGTACATAAATCATAATTATACAAGATGATAATTTTTTTTTTTTACAGTGTGGACACACCTGTGTAACCACCACACACGTAAGATGCAGAACCTTATTAGCCGCCCAGAACATTCCCTCTTACCCCTTTCTTTCCACTTGTGTTGATTATTCTTGACCTTTGCGCTTCTACTCAAGTTTTAGAAACAGTATCAATTTCCAGAAAAAAACCTGCTGGGATATTGATTGGAATTACCTTGTGTCTATATATCAATTCAGGGAAAATTGACATCTTGAAAACTTGCATGCTTCCCATCTGTGACTAGTAATAGGGGGAACTCTCTGTAACAGTGTTTCATAGTTTTCTGGGTAAAAATGTTAGATAGCTTTCATTAGATTTATTCCTAAGCATTTGATGTTTTAGTTAGTCATATTTATAAATGGCATCATTTTAAAATTCCATTTTCTTATCTTTTGCTTCTAATATAGGAAGTGCGATCCATTTTGTACATTGATCTTTTATCGATGACCTTGATAAAATCAATTATTTACTGGAAAAAATTTTTAACTGAGGTATAACTGACATACAATACTATATTAGTTTCAGTTGTACAACATAGTGATTTGACATTTGTATACATTGTGAAGTGATCACCACATGTCTAGTTACCATCTGTCACCATACAAAGTTAATACGATATTATTGACTATATTCCCCATGCAGTACATTGCATCCTCATGACTTACTTATTTTGCAACTGGAAGTTTGTATGTCTTAAGCCCTTTTACCATTTCCAATCTCCCTCCCCACTCCCCTTACAATTCTCCACCCCTCTGGCAACCACCGATCTGTTCTCTGTGTCTATCAGTCTAGGTTTTGTTAAGTTTTGTTTGTTCATTTGTTTTATTTTTTAGATTGCACATGTAAGTAAAATTAGGCAGTATTTGTCTGTCTGACGTATTTCACTTAGGGTTATACTCTCAAGGTCCATCTATGGCCTTGCAAATGGCAAGGTCGTTCTTTTTTGTGGCTGAGTAATATTCCATTTGTACTTAAGTACCACGTCTTTATCCATTCATCTATTGATGGACACTTGGTAAATAATGCTGCAATGAACATAGGGATACATATATCTTTTCGAATTAGTGTTTTCAGTTTCTTTTTTTTTTAAGATTTTATTTATTTATTTGACAGAGAGAGAGAGAGCGAGAGTGGGAACACAAGCAGGGGGAGCAGGAGAGGGAGAAGCAGGCTTCCTGCCGAGCACGGAGCCTGATGCAGGGTTTGATCCCAGGACCCTGGGCTCATGACCTGAGCTGAAGGCAGACGCTTAATGACTGAGCCACCCAGGTGCCCCGTGTTTTCAGTTTCTTTGGATAGATGGTAGCAGAATTGCTGGATTATATTGTAGTTCTGTGTTTACTTTTTTGGGGAATCTCCATATTGTGGCTGTACCAATTTACATTCCCACCAGCAGGTCACGAGGGTTCCCTTTTCTCCACTTCCTCACCAACGCTTGTTATTTCTTGTCTTTTTGACACTAGCCATTCTGACAGGTGTGAGGTGATATCTCATTGTGATTTTGATTTGCATTTCCCTGAAGATTCGTGATGTTGTGTATCTTTTCATGTACCTGCCAGCCATGCATATATTTTCTTTGGAAAAAATGTCTAGTAATGTCTATCTCTGCCTATTTTTAAATCGGATTGCTTATTTTGTGGTGGTGGTGGTTGTTATTAAGTTTTATGAGTTCTCTAAATATTTGGATGTTAGCTGCTTATTGGATATATGATTTGTAAATATATTCTCCCACTCAGTAAGTTGCCTTTTCATTGTCTTATGGTTTCCTTTGCTGTGCAGAAGCTTTTAGTTTGATTTAGTACCATTTGTTTATTTTTGCTTTTGTTTCCCTTGCCTTTGGAGTCTGATCTAAAAGAACATTGCTGATGTCAAGGAGCTTACTGCCTATGTTTTCTTCTAGGATTAATATGGTTTCAGGTCTTATGTTCAAGTCTTCAATCCATTTTGAGTTAATTTTTGTATACGGTATAAGATAGTGGTCCAGTTTCATTCTTTTGCATGTAGCTGTCCAGTTTTCCCAACACTGTTTCTTGATTTTCCCCATGTATATTGTTGCCTCTTTTGTTGAAAATTAATTGACCATATATACGTGGCTTAATTTCTGGGCTCTCTATGTAGTTCAGTTGATCTATGTGTTTTTTGTGCCAATACCATGCTGTTTTGATTGCTGTACCTTTGTAGTATAGTTTGAAATCAGGGAGTGTGCTACTCCAGATTGGTTCTTTTTTGTTTGTTTTCAAGCATTTTATTTTATTTTATTTTTGTAATTTAAATTCAGTTCATTAACGTATGAGGTATCATTGGTTTCAGAGGTACAGGTCTGTGATTCATCAGTTTTATCTGATACCCAGTGCGCAATACATCACATGCCCTCCTTAATGTCCATCCCCCAGTTACCCCACCCTTCCATTCCCCCCTCCCCACTCCAGATTTGTTCTTCATTCCCAGGATTATTTTGATTGTTTGGGGGCTTTTGTAATTCCATATCTGTAGATTATTTTTGGAATTTATATGTAACCAATTATGTATCTATGAATAATGACAGTTTAATATCTTTCTTTTAATTCTTCATATTGTATATTTCTTTTTCTTGCCTTATAGTACTAGTGCGGACCTCGAGGATTTTACTTTGAGCACTAGTGGTGATAATCGACATCCACCTTGTTCCTCATCTCAAGGTAAAACTTTCAATATTTCACTATTATAAGTATGAGGTATGATAGATTTTTTTTTGGAAGTAGATACCTGTTACCATATTAAGAAATTTCCCTTTTAATTTCCTGATTGATTAAAAAAATTTGTTTCTAGCATGCTTTTTGAAATGGTGAACAGGTACTGGATATTACTGAAATTTTTTTTTTTTTTTGCATCTATTGAGATGATTACATATTTCAGAATTTTTTTTGTCAGTGTGATAAATACATTGATTGGTGTTCAGATTTAAAATCCACATTTTACTCTTTGATTAAAATAAGTTGTTTGTGATGTATTTTCCTTTTCCAGATATTGCTGGATTTGATTTGTCTGTGTTTTTGCTGAGTAAACATTTTTAAAAAGGCTTTTGAGTTTATGTTTATTAGAGGTATTGGCTTGCATTCTTTTTCTTATGATATACTTATCTGGTTTTACTTTCAAAATTACGCTGGTTTGATAGAATGAGCTTGGAAATGTTGGTACAAGATTGGTGTTATCTCTTTCTTAAATGTTTGGAAAAATTAATTGATAAAGGTATCTGGGCCTGGAATTTTCTTTGTAAGTTTTAAATTATAAATTCAATTTATTAAATAGATACAGACTATTCAGATTTTTAAATCCTTGCGTCCCTTTTGCTAAATTATGGGTTTAAGTTAGTTTGTCCAATTTGTTTCTATTTTCTCCCTTGTACTTTCCTTGTGCTTAATTTGCTATTTTTCTAGGTGCTTGAGCTGGATGCTTATGTAAATGCTTTTCAGCCTCCATTATTTTCTAGAATGTGTGTTTAAACTAGAAGTTTCCCTCTGAATACACTTGAGTTGTATTTTACAAGTTCTGATGATGTTGAATTTTATTGTTTTTCATTTTAAAATGTTTTCTGATTTTCATTTTGATTTCTGCTTTGACCCACGGGTTATTTATAATTTCTTCCCCTCTGTATGCCCGTCTCTGTATTTTCTGTTGATCTATCTTTCAGCTGAATAATCTTATCTTCTGATGTGCTACTTGGCTGTTAGATCCATTTCTTTAGTCCATGATATCTGTAATTGCATTTTTTTCTGTTGGAAGTTACATTTGATTCCTTTAAAAATAATTCATGGGTAAAATTTCCATCCTTTTATATATTTTCTTGAACACATTAACCACATTCATTATAAGTTCTGTGTCTAATAACTCAAATATCTGGATTGTCTGTGAGTGTAACTCTTCTATTTTTTTCCCTAGATTTTCAATTGTTTGGTCCTATCTCCTGACATATTTCATAATTTTTGATTACATGCTGGACATTATATTTGAAAAATTCTAAGGGTCTTGATGATGTTATCTATCTCTGGAGAAAATTTCTTCCTTCCTCTCTTTCTTTCTTTTTCCTTCCTTCCTTCCTTCCTTCCTTCCTTCCTTCCTTCCTTCCTTCCTTCCTTCCTTCCTTCCTTCTTCCCTTCCTTCCCCTTTCTTTCCTCCCTCTCTTCCTCTCTCTCTCTCTCTCTTTCTTTCCCAGCAATTGGACTAAGGGCAGACTCTCTTGATTCAATCACATATTGAGACGCTTGAAGGCAATTTTAGGTTTCGTGTGGGCTCTCTCTGGGCTGTGTAATTTTTGGTTTCTTCTTTTGGTGTATCAACTAAAAGTCTGATGTATAACTGAGGCTAATCCTCCTTGGTGGGCCTGTATTTCAATTTTAGTGTTTCCACTCCATACAGCTGATGGGGTTTTTTAAAAAAATTTATTTATTTATTTATTCACTCACTCACTCACTCATTCATTCATTTATTTATTTACATCTGTAGCCACTTAGCAGCTATTTTCCTTGGTTCCCCAGCCCGCAGTTCAGGGCTGTTTAAGGTTCAATACATACTTCAAGAGCAAAAGCGACACAGACTTCTGGCTTATTTTGTTGACGTTCTTTTTTCTCTAGGATCTTGATTTCTTGAGTCATAAGTCATACCACTTCGGCATCCTTGAATTCCAACTTTTATCTTCCCAATACCATGGGGCTGTCCAATGCTCTAGGTCATTGCTCGGGTCTCTACCTTTATGCCTTCTGATGTGAACTGGCAAATGCTCTTACAGGAAAGAGCAGCAGAGGAAAGCCTGGCTCACTTCAATATGTGCTTCCCATTTCTCCAAGATCTTGGACCCTCAAATCCTACTTACCTTGATTTTTCTCTGATGCCTTCAAATAGTTTGTTTCCCCCCAGCTTTTATCATTCTTCTTGGCAGGTAGATTGGTTTGGTGCAAGCGACCCTAGCATAGTTGGACTGGTGATTAATTTTCTTAATAAGAGTTGTTCATTCTTATTTGGTAGAATTCAGAAGTCTTTACCGGTGTGAGCACTGCCTCCAGCTGGTGGTTTACATGGCTAGCAAAAGACTAACGTGTTATTGTGGGGTAGAAGCATACACAAGATATTTATTAAGGATCAGCACCAGTGAAAGGATGGGGGAGAAAGTAGGATTAGAAAGGGAGCATTTGACCTTGGGCCTAACATAGCGCAGCTGACAGTGACTCTGGAGTGAACACTGACTCTCAGAGTTAGCTATATTGGGCAGAAATGGCCAGGCATTTATACCGCTGCCTTGCTGGTCATCAGACGGAGGAGGCCCCAGGAAGGGCCTGAGCTCATTCAAGGTGCTTCTCTGAGACTCTGGCGGACCTGGAAGGAGCCGACAGTGGTGACTGTCTCCTTCACTCTCTGCAGCTGGGAAGCAGGTCCTTCCGGGAAGGGGAAACTGGGTGGCACAGCTCTTACCTGCACCAGAGTGGTGACAGGAGACCGCAGGCTCATTGCAAGGAGATGGTTAGGGGAAGCTGCCAAGGAAAATCCTTGGAGGTAGAGTACAAAAATAGGGCAATGCAGGAGTAGGGCAAGGGCGTTCCTCTTCTTAGCACTTATCAATAGAAGGGGCATCAGATGGGTTTATTATTGTGAACTCTTCTTAAAAAATGATTTCTATCATCTTGTTATTATTTTTACTATGTAACTGCAGGGTGCAGGTGGGTCAGCATTGTTTGTAACAAAGGGCTGGGGAATCAATAAAAGATCAATGAGAGGAAGAGATAGGATGCAAGCTATTGCTTAATGGCACCTTATTGAAAGGGGCTTCTACATGTCGCTGATATAAAGCCATGCCCATCTTCCGCCCATGGCGCATAGCCACAGAGCTTCGTGGCTTTGGTTATAATGACACACCTTCCCGTGTTCATGAGAGAATTGCCTTCCAGAGGAGTGTGTTTGATTATGTGCATAATCGGATACACCGCACCACAGGGGAGGTGAGAAAAGCTTTATTCCTTTGTGAAGTCATTACTTCCCCCCACCCCCACCCGCCAGCTCCAGCGTCCCCATTATAGCTGGCAGAAATGGTCCAAAGACAATCACAACCACAAGTCATGAGCCTCCTGTGTGTCAGGCAGTCTCCTCCTGTGTGACTTGAAGACAAGTCACAACCAGATGATGTAACAAAATTCACAAAGAGATCTAAGAGAAGAGGGACTGGGGAGGGGGATGTGAGGATGTCTCTCTCTTTCCCTACAGTTTAAGAACCTTCTCTTTATTTGCTTGTAACTCAGTTCTTTCTAGGATTGAAAAGTTCTTGGGAGGGGCTGCATTTGAGCTGTGAAATGTTAACAGGAACAGGTACCTACCTTACAAATGCTATTGTTAAATAACACTTGGTGTGACAAAGTGATTTTGTGCCCATTTCCATGACAGTGGGGAAAAAGTGTTTCAGGGATAGACAGAATTGGTGCAAAGCCAGGTCCATACAATAAGGTTTTACTCTGTCCTCACTGTGTAGCAGTTTCTCTTAGAGAAGAAGAGCTCCGGAAGCTGCCTGTTTATACAGAAGCCAGAGAAGGTCGAGAAGATAGTTCCCTGGTTAGTTGCCATACAATTTCCCATCACATGTGTAGTGAGTGTAAGTCGTCAGAAAATGATAGAGAAGAAGTCTCAAGCCCTGGCCGTGGCCTCTCTGGGCACCTCCTGTAGCTGGGCATCAAGCCCTTCCTTGAGGGAGGAGCTGGGGGGGCACATCTCTTGTCTCTACTGCAGGAGGCAACAGGAGAGCTGATAGGTGACCAAAAAGGCGTACAAACAAATGACAGCAATACCAGACAGATCAGGTGGCAAGTCATCACGGAGCTCCCTGATCCCACAACACTGTGTGCTTTGCCCCAACCGAGTCTGATCAGGAGGAGGAGACTGGGAAAGCTTCATGGCAGAGGTGAGATTTGACTTGTCCTTGTCAAGGCGGGCAGGACAGGCTCCGTGTCATAGATGGGGTGTGTTTGCAGATAATAGTGATGATGGCTAACATTTACCTAGATTTTACTCTATGGCAGTTCCTGTGCTGAGGGCTTTCCATGCATTACCTTAGTGCAGCCTCGTAACCATCATACTCAGTTTGGAGACAGTATCCCTATTTACAGAGAGGGAAACTGAGGTTTTGGGAGGTGGGAGTTGGAGAAGCCAGAGCACTCTGGCTGCACATGAGGATCCCATGGAACGTTGAAAAGCCATCCTCACCTGGGCTGCACCCTGTTCATGCCGACGCTAATCTCCAGCGACAGGGCTCAACTCCCCATCTTATCTTAACCACCCATCGGCTCGTATCTGCCACAAGCTCTCCGGGGGGGAGCCAAGGAGGTGATCTGCGGAGCAGAGAGGGTTGAGAAGTAGTCGCCTGGAGGAAACTCAGCACTACACTCAGCATAGGCCCTTTAAACAATTATTATCAACTATTTTGGAAAAATACAGGGAAATTCTAAGAAATTCTCCTCTGCGAGACACCCAGTTTAAAATTATAAGCACTGCTGATCTATTTGGGAGACCCCCAATCTCATCCCCCCCTCCTGCCGCTGGCTCCAAGGAGCCACTGCCTTGAATTTTGAATTTTTCATTTTTCATCCCCATGCATTTCCATGGGATGGAACACTTTGCCCTAAGCAACAGTAACTCCTTAAAATGTGATTCTGAGTGTGTGCGTAGGGAGGTGCGCATGTTCTTAGGCAAGAACATATTAGAATCTCTTGGAAATGGGAAATTTGTTAAATTTGGAAAATAAGCCCAGGCAATTCTGATACTACCTCGCCCCTTCCCTGGAGTGACTCCTCAGTGGCAGTATCTGTTCATCCATTTACTGTCCATACCTTCTGCCCCCTCCACCCATCACACCCCATACGCCTCTTGAGGGCAGGGATTTTATCCTATTCATCATTCTACTCTACCCCCAGTGCCCAGAACAGTGCTTGCACTTAGTAGGTACTCCACAGACATTTTTTTGATGAATGAAAGAATCACTGAACCATAAGCTTCTCAAGGGCTGGGAGTTCTTTAAATAACACAACAGAGGGATCAAGAACCTGGGTTTGGGCTGTAGGAAGCCTTGGATTGGAATCCCAACCCTTCCACTTCTGATCTGTTATATATCTTGGGCAGAGTTACTCAACGACTCTAAGCCTTCATTTCCTCATCTGTACAATGGGAGTGGCTAGCCAGTCTATTGCGGAGAGGATTGAGTGACACAATGCATGCATGTATGTATTAATATCTGGAATGATTCCATGTGTGTGCAGGTTGTTTTGCATGGTGCTCAGTCCTACCAAGGGTTCATAGTAGCTTTAGCTCTGGTGGTAGACTTCTTTGGGGTTGTTTCTGCCTCATACCCCTCTTTCCAGGGGAACTGCCCCTCCTGCTCCAAAGGCTCCCATGGGGATTCCTATTCTGACGTGGCTGTGGCCCTGTGGCCATACCTAGCTCTTTCCTCCTGGGCACGTGATTCACTCTGGGCCCATCAAAATGCTGCCCCTCTGGCCACAGTTCAGGAGTGAACCCCCACTGTAGATTGGACCACTAGATCCTTTAACCTTTTAGGGCTTTTTTTTTTTATGGCCACAGTTCAGGAGTGAACCCCCATTGTAGATTGGACCACTAGATCCTTTAACCTTTTAGGGCTTTTTTTTTTTAAGGCTTACAACACCTGCATTAGAGAGTCTCTCTCTCTTTCTGAGAGCTGACACTATTAGCTGTAGGATCTCAGAGCTGTTGATAGCCTTGTTTCTGCTAATGAACAAGGGTCAAGCTGACATTCTGACAAAAGCAGAGGTAGGAGATGGAAACACTTTGGCACTCCCAATACCAGTAATACCTAAGACCCAGCTATTTCCCAGCTTTTTCTAGGCTGTGGTCATGGCAGGGCCAGCCCACATGGGGCGATTGGGTGAACTTGAAGAAATCTCCCTGTCTTAAGATGATTTACTTCCATCTATCAGGAAATTGCTTTATTATATCAATATTGTTAGTATCAGACACTTTTCTGCCATCTTCTAGAAAATTGTTGGAATATAGCAATTGATGCTCACAGGCCATCTTCTAGGATTGTACAGTGAACAACCTGCACAACTGATCACACAGTGGTCCTGTGCATTGGACCAAACCCTCCTTGGCCTGAATTGGATTTCTGTTAGTTTCAGCCAAGTTTGCTAATGTAATTGTTACATAGTGTCACAGTGCCTGGGCTATAGGAGGCGCTAAGAGATTTGTGGAATAAGTCTATGGATGAATAAGTGAATGTGTGAACCTTACCAGCGTACTCCTAACAAGGTAACTTCTAGGGTCCTCTTCAGATTCTGGGCTTTTGGATTCTGTGCGGACTCTAGGGTATTAAGGTCTGTGGTGCTCCTTAGGAAGCAGTGAATGTTTCTGCCTCCTCCACCCTTGTGCCCCTCTTGCAGGCCTCTATCCCTAGCTCCGCACAGCCATATTCAGAGTTTATCAGAATTTTTTTCGAACGGTGAGTTTTGTTATTGTTCAAGCAACTTTGCTGTTGCTTCATGAAAGAGACCTGTCAATACTGGTACTTGAACTCTTTCTGGAGTGGTGATACCCCCTACCCTCAGACCTTATTTCAGCCAGGCCTGGACTAGCTCACTGAGGCTGTGTCAGCGTGGCCAAGCTTCTCTGAAAGCCCGCCCATTTTGCCCGCACGGAAATGCTGTGTTCTTCCTTTCCCTTGGGAGATTGGCTGGGCCGGTTGTCAGGCTGAGGTGAGCTGTGGGAAGGTTTGTCACTTTGCCATTACTTCCTGTTTGAGTCTTCGAGGGCGGCCGTAACAGAGTACCACTGGGGGGCTTAAACAACAGACACCCACTGTCTCACAGCTCTGGATGCGAGGAGTCCAAGCTCAAGGTGCCGGCAGGGTTGGCTCTTTCTGAGGGCCCTGGGGAAGAATCTTTTCCATATCATTCCCTTTGCTTCTGGTGGTTTGCTGGCCATCCTTTGTACTCCTTGGTGCCCAGCTCGATCACTTCAATCTCCACATGGTGCCCTCGCTGGGTATCCACATTGCTTCCCTCTGTGCTGAGTGTCCACATTGCCCTCTTTCATAAGGACAGCAAGCACAGTGGATTAGAATCTACCCTCATTTTAATTTGATCACCTTCCCTAAAGAGCCTATCTCCAAATAAGGTCACATTCACAGGGACTGGGGGTCAGCACTTTGACAACTTTTGGGGGGGACACAGTGCAACCCATAACACTTCCCTTGGATTATTCCTTCTCTGAGGCTCGGTAGGATGGGTCCAGTGGAGCTGGGTTCAATATCACCATTCCCTGAGCTACACTGAGGTTCTTTCCACGTGTGCTGTATTTTAGAATGGTGTGTGCCTCCAGCGCAAAAGCTTTAGCAATCGTCTTTTTCGTTTTGGGTATGTTTGTCCTTAACATGGGTGGGATTTTTCCTAATAGGGTTGGTGGACTGTGGGGCTCATTCATGTACCTGTTTTTTTCAGCCAAATGCTCAGTGCCATCTTTGGGGCTTGATGGAGGCCCTGGTCTCTGTGCTTGACATAAATGATCAAGTTCTTCCCAAGGAGGGAGACTTTGCGAAGCGGGGCTGGGAGAAGCCCTCTCGCGTCTGCTTTGGAGGGGGTGAGTGTCAGAGGCCCAGAGTGCGATACAGGGCAGCGTGCCCCTATGAATCCAAAGGGGCATGTTTTTGTGGAGTGCGAACCGACATGGACCAGGAAATTCTCATCTGGAGCTCCTCAGTACGATGCTGTTTGTTATGGGTTTGTCTTTCTCACCTTTAATGTCCTTGCTAGCTGTTTGGTAGTTGATGGAAGAGGATGTTCTTGACTCAGCCTTAAATATGTTTTCATAACCAATATCATAATGAAAATATTTTCTTCCATTCTGGAGTCTCTAAAGGTGTGTTTGCATCTCCTGATTGCTCCATGGGTAGGCACGTTACCTTCTCCTTGAAAGGTGGGATGGCCTGGTGGTCAAGTGCGTGGGCTCTGGTGCCCCAACGCTTGGGTCCAGCTTCTTGCCACCATTTACCAACTCCAAAGACTTTTGGCTTTAACCTCTCGGTGTCCCGTTTTTCTCGTCTATAAAATGGAACTAATAATGCAGCTTAACTCGTTGGGTCATTGTGAGTCTGAAATGAGTTAACATTTATAAGGCACTTAGAACAGCCATTCGTGGCAGCATATGGTAAATGCTACACATTAGCTCCTATTTGATTGACAGCTGAGCAAATGTAGGCTCTGGGAAGTTAAGAGAATTCTCCAAAGCCACACATGTCTTGTAAGCTATAGACTGTATCCTAATTCCTGATGGAATGACTCGAAGCCCAGTGGGCTCTCACCTCCATCACATTTATACAATTTGAAGCACATTCCACAGCTCAGTTTCTTTGGCAAAAATGTTCTTGCCATTTTCTACCTGGCCCACTTCCACAGCTGTACGCGTCTGACACCTGCCCTCGTGTTCCCAGAGCCCCACGGGCCTTCTCTGACCCACGACCATCTGCTCGTCTCTGTCCCTCCAGGCTGCAAGTCCTCAAGGACCTAGCATGAGCTTGTGCATGACTGAAGAAAGCTACGCTCTGCACTCACGAGATGAGTGAATACTCCCTGAAGGGTCAAGACAGCAGTTTTGGGTCATAGAAAGGAAGTGCCGGTTTTCATAAGGAGCAAGGTTTTGATACCCTCTGAGTAGCATGGGGAAAAATGAGAATTAAGTCCAAAAAAAGGCCTGACTGTGTTCAAGGACAATAAGCTGGGTTAGAAGTGACCTTGAAGATGGCCGTAATGTACTTGTGAAAATGATATCTTAGAAGCAGAAATGACACTTTCCTGGAAAGTATTCCTTGTTACCTGTGCGCCCGTTCCTGAGAGAGCAGCCAAGTGTTTCCTAGTCTTTGTGTTGGGAGCAGCTAATGGCCTCGAGGTGGCACACGGTGTTTGGAAAATTTCCCACCACGTGAAAATCACTGGCATCGAATAGGATGATATCCATAACCTCGGCATCAGTAGCTGACGTTTCCCAAGTGCCAAGAACGATACCTGGTACGTAACAGATGCTCAATAACTATTTGTTCAATGAATTAAAGGAAGTGCCATGTTCAGAGTGACTCAGCCATGTGTGCGTTGGCTCTAGATTCAGGTAAAAGACCACCTCATTTTGCAAATGAGGACACTGAGCCTGAGAGAGGAAGAGGTCACTCAGCTTGGTTAAAAGCTATGTGATGACAGGGACTCCTTTTTCTCTGTCTATAAATCCTCAGCGCCCTGCTCCCCTCCTGAGCCTCCTGCACGGTTGGTTGTGTGGTTGGGCGGGGTCAGCCAGGGCCCAGGATTGGAACCTCTCCCTACGGGAAGCTGATCCTGGGAAAGGAGTGGGCACGGTGCCTGCCCTTGGGGTTAATGGAATGAGCACCAGTCCGAGAACCCACACAACTCGATGAGGCTGTCAGACCCAGTATCCTCTTCGATACTCCTGCATCTGATCGTCCCAAACTCCACCTAGCTTGCTATATTTTTCTCTGTGGAAGTGTTACCATTTCGGTGGCGGGGGAGGGTAGTCCCGGGAGAAACCCTGCTGGATTCGGAGAAGCTCCGCAGGAGGGCAGGGCAGAGGACAAGCTTCGGCAGCACAGCAGGGGCAAGCTGGCTGCCCGTCTCCAGGGACAGACTCCCCAGAGAGAACAGGCTGGCCTGTGCTTTCCTGGGAAAGCAAAACACAGCAGAGCAGGAATCCGAAATTGTTGGGGAAGCTATACCCTATTTGCCAGGGCCCACACTTTCTCCAGGGAAGCGGTGTGTGTGTGGGGGGGGGGTACTGGAAAGCACCAGAAGGCAGAATGCTGCTGCAGGCTGTCGCGGAAGGGGCTGGTTTCTGGCTCCGAGCGCCTGGTAGCCCTTTGCATTCATGGTGCACAAAGCCCTCCCAAGCCTTTCCTAATGGGAGGTGTTATCTCCATCTTCCAGACTGAGAAGCCTCGTGCAGAGAGGAAGCTGGGCCTTCCCACCCCCGCGCCTCCTCCCAACCTTGGCGGGCAGAGGGTGAGTCGGTGGCGGTGCCACAGACGCGGTCCAGGTCTTCTGCTTCCAAACGTGAGCTTTATCTCCCAGACCGTGCTGCCTCTTGGAGCCTTCTGGAGAGGATCGTGCTGTGGAAATGAGCATCAGTCCAAAGTTTGGAGCCTGGGCTTCAAGGGTCTGCATGACTTTCCACCCCAGCTTCCATTCACCACCATTCTTCATGTCTCCCCCTTATGGGTCTTCGTGGCTGCTGGGGGAACCTGCAAGCAATTGACTCGCTTCCGTGCATCCAGGCAGGACTTTGCCCATATCCGGATTTCCCTTTCTCCCCACTTTATTTTCCTTCTGGAGTTATTTGAATGAAAGTATATGGATCCTGGACAATACACGGGGTGAATTTCTTTTATACACTTATATTACACGTGCTGTATATAATATTGGTTATCTGTACAGCCTCTTCGTCCATTCATCTGCTCCTTGGTCCATCCTATTGAGCCTCTACCATGTGCCAACCACGGTGTGGGGTCTCAAGGAATTCCTACGCTTCCTGGACAATTGGGGACATAGCTGTTTGTAAGGACGGACCAAGTATCTCTCTAGAACACACACATATCCAGAGGATAGTCAAGGGTCAAAATGTTGATAAACCTCTCATTCTGTAGGTCGGGTCCATCAGAGGAACTGCAGGAAGTCTAGTTTCCACCAGTACCCCTTCTCCGGTTCAAGATGGAGGTGGTAAAACTTGTAATCCATCATTTTCTGTACTCTGGCTGGCCCCCTGGCTTCGTGGGCATGGTGAGATGTCCAGACCCTCCTTCCAGATCAGGTGCTCGGCACTAATGCCGCCGCCCCAGGACGGGGACTTTCAGGGGTGCTTCTCACCGACGCCTATGAGGGTTTCTGTTCTCTACCCACTTTTGGTTTGGAGGCAGAGTCTCTGGAATGATACAGCATCCTCTAACCCATAGCAGACATCCTCTCATGCAGTTCCTCTGATGGATGCCCAGCCTGGACTACGAGCAGCTCTGCATCCCATTGCAGTTTGGGGAAGCGTCCATGGACAGTCCTCCGTGGTTCCGTCCTTGCTACTGCTTCTCATGCCCACTGTCTTCTCTTTGGGAATGCATGAACATGGCAGGAGAAAGCATGGGATTCAAATCGGACAGACTGGTTCTGGAGCCTAGCTCTGCCACATCTTGACTGGGAGATATTCGCTCAATTCACTAATCTCAACCATCAAATGGAAAACAAAAACAAAAACAAAAAACCAAACCCAAATGCCTCCCTGTCAGGATGCTGCAGAGAAATACAACCAATAGGAGATATATATTTATGCTAAGGAATTGGATGCCACAATTATTTTAAGGAATTTAAAATAATTTAAATTGGTTGACAATTTACCTTAGGGGATTGGCTGACACAATTGTGAGAGCTGGCAAGTCTAAAAATCTGTAGGGCAATCAGCAAGCTGCAAACTCTGAGGCCTTCGACTGATTGGATGAGGCCCACCCACATTTCCATAGTAATTTTTTTCACTTAAAGTTGACTGTAGATGTTAGTACCATCTACAAAGTACCTTCACAGCAGCCTTGATTCGTGTTTGACTAAGTAACTAAGTACCATAGCCTAGCCAAACTGACCCATAAAACTGATCATTGCATTCTGCCCTAGGGGAGTGATGAGGATTAAGTGAAATAATGTATGCAAAGTGCTACACATACAGCCTGGCACACGGCAAGCTTTTATTCACTAGTGCCATTATTATTTACTGCTAGCATTGTTATTTTATACTTATTTTTGGTCTGCTGATTCAATAAGGCCTTGTGCTTCCTTCCAATGTATTTGCTACTCTGGTACTTCACGGAAAAGGTGATGTTTGCTCTGATAGCAGGATGAGCTCTGCAGGAACTCAGAGATGAGAGTGCACCAATCCGTAAGCCCCCGGAGGGCAAGCACACATCTGCTTTGCACACAGCTCAGAGTAAACGCTCAACACCTATGAAGAAATGAATGCACGGATGAAAGCAAACTCCTTATGAGCATGGCTGTCCAATGTGTGTACAAGATGAGCCTCATGTATAACTTAGGATTTTCTAGTAGGCGTGTGAAAAAAACAGATACTACTATCCCAAATGGTATTTCCAAATGGAGTCAATATAAAAATTATTAATTAGACATTTTACATTCTTTTTCGTCACACTAAATCTTTGAAATCCAGCTTGCTGTGTTTGACTTACGGGATGTCTCTCTTTGGACTGGGCACATTTCAAGGGATCAAAGTCACACGTGGCCAGTGGCTACTATATTAGCCAGCATAGCTTTAGAGGAATGTTTCTCTGAGTTTAGTTCCTGAATAATTGCATCCTAATTATTGCGCCGAGGTATAGAGTGGGCGGTGTGTTGATAACGGGCCCTACTCTAGAACAAACTCTGAATATGATTTGCCCGACTAGGCCTGCCTGTTCGTAGACTGTTTATGACCAGCCCTTGGCAAGATAAGAACAGACATCGAGAGCAAGCATTTAGAAAGTTTTATAACAATTTGACAGGGTAATTTTACATTCCTTGAGTCTAGTAATAAAAAACCTGGGGATTGTCTTATGTGTTATTTAAGTTTTAATGTTTCTATAAATTCATTTATATTGTACTTTACAAAAGTATCTATCTGTGATGGAGTGGAAATAAGTAAAAAAAACTGGTCCTTTACCCGAGACAGCGTAAGAAACACTCCCCTTGATTGCTAAAGCCAAGTCTCTGGGGTGGACACGGGGGATTTGTGTTTTTAACAAACCCCCTGGTGCTTCCTAGGCACATGGATGTTTGAACCTTCTGAAATGAGGCCAAAAAGCCCTAGAAGTGTAGACCTTATTTTATCCCCCCCCCCCGCCCCCAAATTGCTGATCCAGAGACAGAGCCTCAGGCCTGGGTGGGACTTCATAATAAGGGCAGCTCTGCTCACTTCAAAGATGCTGTCCCCGCGCAGGTGGGGAGCCCTGTGCCTCCCTGACATCCACACAGGCCAGAACACGAGTCCCACACAGTCCTGCTTCTTCTTGAGACCCTTTGTGAATCCTCTAGGATACTGGGATTTTCAAGGTTTTCTCTGATCCTTCACACAGAGAATACGACTTTTCAATCTCCATCTCTTGGAGCAGACAGGCAATCTGTTTAAAAAAAAAAAAAAAAAGGAAAAAAAATCTCTAGACCCAAAGGAACTCTATTTTTTCTTGTCCTTGCTCAAAGCTTTTATAGAACATCTTGAGTTTTCAAAGGTAGTGCGCGTATTGATTTTTTGTCCCTGACCCCCAGGGTTCATTGCTGCTGTGTTTTGGGCTAAGGCTCCCTATAGAAATCCCAGTGGCCTCAACTCGGGAAGTCTTGGTGATTGGACGGTATTGGAAGCAGTTTCCTTATATAAACCATCACAGATGTCCTTTGTAATTTGTCATCTTCTCTTTCTGTGAGGCTCTCCTCACAGGATCTTTCTTGTGTGGCTAGAAACTTTTAAATCAACCTTCGGGCCGGAATGTCTGCAAGGAAATGGAGGCCTTTACTCTGGATCTGCCCCAGCATCCAGGGAAGCTGTTTTAGGGTCTGGCCCCCACTGTGCCAGGCCAATACTCTCTTATAGACATAGTTCATCTCTTCCCACAAAATCTCGATATATGACTGTATTAGTTTTCTGGGGCTGCCAACATAATACCATAGACGGAGGAGCTTCGACGACAGAATTGTTGTCATTCGGAGGCTGGAAGTCCAAGATAGAGGTGCTGGCAGGGTTGGTTTCTCCCGAGGCCCCCCTCTTTGGCTTGTAGAGGGCTGCCTTCTGGTTGTGTTTCCTCACGGCTGCTCCTCTGTACACACACATTTCCTGGTGTCTCTTCTTCTTCTTATACGGACACCAGGCCTATTGGATTAGGGCCCTGCACTTAGGACCTCATTGGACCTTAAGTACCTTATTAAAGGCCAGATCTCCCAAGGCGGTCACACTGGGCTTAGGGCTTCAACATATGGATTTTGGGGGACACGATTTAGTCCACAATTTAGGAACTACTAAGTTGACTTCAACTCATGGCCCAAATTCCTTTTGGATTCTGGGGTTCTCACACCTGCCAGCTGTGTTCCCTACCTCTATGATCAATGTTTGGCTCATACCCCATTACCCCCTGGAGGCTGTGTCCACGCTGGGTAGAGGCCTGCTTAGGCTTCTTCCAGCGCTGAGCAGGGTTGTCTGGCCTCAAAGCTGTGTTGGATGCTGCCTGTGGTACCATTGCTACAGCTCTCAGAAGAGTTTTGTGAGCAGCGGTGAGTTCTATCAGAGCTCTCCACCCCTACTCCTCAGAAACGGTTCCAGGCTTTATGTAGACCCTGATTTCTGGGTGCATGACACCCATTCTCCTGCTTGCCTCTCCCTTGGAGACTTCTCCTCTGCTTCACTGCCCCAGATTTGGAGAAAGAACAGGAGTTAGTCACCTTAACTGTTGTAGCCATGAGTATTCTTACTCTTTCCATTAGAAGACTGGGCATCTACTTACCTCTCCTCCTTCCAATCACCAAGTAGATTGGTATCTACTTCTGACAGGGACCCAGAACCATTTCTGAGTTCTTTGTACTCATCAAACAAAAGACAAGAGAGGGCAAATTAGTCAAATTTAAGTCTTCAGTGACCAGGCTTATTTAATGACCATAATAAGTAAAGAAGCACTAAGCTTTTGTCTGGGACCATTTGTCGATCCATTGAACCATGGATTCATTCATCAAACACTCACTGAGCACCATCACTGTCCCAGCAATATGCTGGGGATGATGGGTGATAGAGATGAGACACACCATCTCTGCTCTCTAAAAACTTTTGGTTTGGGAAGGAAAAGAGTCCAGAAAGCAGGTGATTGTAATGCTGTGTGGCAGGGGTGGCCATGGGTACAAACCCAGCATGCTGTTTGAACCAGAGTGGGACATTCAGCCACATTGAGAAATTCAGAAGAGGCTTCCCAAAGGAGGCGAAAGCTGAGTTGAATCTTGAAAGAAGAGTAGGAGTTAGCCTGGAGCAGAAGGTTGGGATAGGGAATGAGGAGGGAAGGAAGGACATTCTAAGCAGAAGTAACAACATCCGAAGGGTTGAAGGGGTGAGGGACATGGCGCAAGAGAGACAATGTGTAAACATTGCATGTGGTTTCTGGGAGGCCAGTAGTTAAAGCCCAAGAATGGCTCTCTCTATGGCCTGGAGGGATATACCTACCTCAGGTGGAGAGTGTGTATGCATGCGTGTGTTGGTGTGTACAGTAAAGGTCCTAAAATGAAAATGGCACCCCACTAGCTCTCTTCCCACTTTGCTGACCACATGCTCCCTAACACTTTCTTGGTCTTCTCCTGACCTCCCTTCTCCCCTCTGCTGCCAGCCACCAAAGCTCAGTCCTTGGATCCCTGTTCTCTATAGACATGGATGTTTTAGAGAGTGACCCTCTCTCAGAGCTTCGCACTGGGCTTCTCGGGAGCTGGCAGAGACCACGTCCCATGGTCCCGACTTGCCCCAGCGCTCCAGGCTGGCATTGCTCACTACCTCCTGAACATTTCCTCCATCACCCAGTCCAGGGTGGCCACATGCCCTGGTTGGCCTCTGTGCTCCCAGTTATGTGTTTTGTTGTGGGGTCATTATTAGCAGTGCCCCCCTTCCCTTTCACTCTCAAAAGTGCTCCAGTTTAGACAATAAATGGTATGGTCACCTTACATATGTTTTACTAAATCCTAAAACCAAACTCTTTGTTCTCTATCCCTTCCGCTCCAAGGACCTCTAATGATTTCTTTGTTTCTGATAGTTGCTACTAGAATTTATTGGCCGTACCTTCCTCCTTGTCATTTTTCTTCAACCCATCGTCCCTCGTTCCTCGTTAATCTCTTCCACACGTAACCTGCCCTTTCCACTGGCACTGCTGCAACGCCAGTCCAGATGCGTACAACTTCAGACCCTCTCCCCACTCCCCAGATCTGTTCTGAGCGATCTAGTTCACACACAGGCTCAACTCCTCCAGTGACCTCCCAAAGTCTACAAGAGAACATCTCTGCTTGAGCTGGACATTCACATTGGCTGTATTTGGCCTGACTTTCCCTTTTGTTTAAACATTTTTTATTAACTTCCTGGTCTTTTATTATTAAATTTTAATTCTGATTTTTTATTACTTTCTGTGATTCCTCGTCAGCCAGATCATTCTATCCACTGACCCTTGAAAATGATGTGCATATTCTGACTTCCAAATTTTCGCTCATGCTGTGTTCTCCTTTGTTCAAGGCTCTCTTCACTTCTCTTCCAAATCTTATTTCGACTTCAAGGCCTACATTGATTCTATCACCTCCGGGAGCCGACTGTAAACCCCCATGCCTGGAGGAGTCCGTAGGTCTGTCTCTCTTGCTCTCCCTTTCTGGGTCATTGGATTCCTTGCTATCCAGTGCTCAGCAGAGTGTAGATGCCCATGTTCATGCTGCTTGAGCAAATGGAATATTGATTGACTTGAGATCTTGGAAAAGACATTTCTTTTGTCAAACTCTTATTTTGCCAAAGGCGAGATGCTTGCAGCCAGCATGATCACTTCAAAAGCCATGCTGTAGGGGCGCCTGGGTAGTCCGTTGGTTAGGCATCTGTCTTCAGCTCAGGTCATGATCCTGGGGTCCTGGATCGAGTCCCACATGGGGCTCCCTGCTCAGTGGGGAGCCTGCTTCTCCCTCTGCTTCTCCCTCTGCTGCTCACCCTGCTCGTGCACTCTCTTTCTCTCTCAAATAAATAAATAAATAAAATCTTTTTAAAAAAAGCCATGGTGTAGAAGCAGGATTTCAAAACCTCAGCTGGCTAAATTGTGTGACCTTGGGCAAACATAACCTCCCTGTGACTCAGCTTCCTCGTTTGTAAAACGGAGCTACTGATAGTACCCACCTTATGGGTGGTCATCAGGATTAAATGAAATAAAGTTAGGTGCTGAGTATGGCACCTGGAATATAGAAAGAAAGAACTCAATACATGGTCATTTTTTTTTTTTTCATCATCAAGCAACCAATTCTTGGTAAGAGTTTCCTGGTTTAGCATTGATTTTTCTCAAAGCTAGCAATTTAAGACAGTAGAAATAACTGAGCTTGTAAACATTTATTTGGGGATAACCATAATAAACTCCTTTCTTGATTCAACCCCCAAATTAGCCCCATCAGGTGGTTAAACTCCATGCCTGCACATCGCCTGCTCTACCTAATTTGGGTACATCTTGAAAATCATCCAAATGGGACTTACTGTTGCCTGCACTGACCCCACCTTTTTGTGGGTTGATGCCCTATTGTGTTCTCTCCTCTCTCCACTTACCTAAATCCGACCCATCCTGAGAGACCAATCGAGGTCCAACTTAGAGCTTATGCTAAAGTCTATGGACTTCAGCCCTTAGCCATTGTCTTCTGCAGTAAGGAATTAAATTTTATCTTTATTTTACGGAACTCAGAGAACTTCTCTGTGCTGAACACACAGCAGATGCTTCAGAACTATTTACTGGTTAACTGGTTGTTGATCGCAACCATTAGGTTACCTCGGGCAAATTTACTGGGGGAAAATAGTCACTTATTCCATGTTCAAAAGAGCCCCCATCCCGGGGTCAAATCTAAGCACCAGTTTCTGATTCTTCTACTGGGGTGGTGGTGTGCTGAATTCAGGACAAAGAGGGAGGAGAGAACAGTGGGCATGGTTTCAGATTCCTCACTCATTCAGTACCACACCTAAATATAGTATTATTTAGCATTATGAAATAGGCCCATTTTAGAGTCATTTTAAGGAAACCTGTGCATTGAAGCTTCAATATTTTATGTGGGTCACCTGGATTCTCAGTGAATATGAAAAACATGAACCAGATACCTTTTAAGCAAAGATACCTGTGGGATTTGGCTTCCTTAGTGTCGTCCTGCTCAACGTCTGCCTGAAGGACAGAAGGTTTAGTGTACCAGCCCGCTTGACAGGAGGATTGCCCAGAATTGGGATGTTCCTCTTCCCTCCCCTTCTGCTCAGTCACTGCTGACTACAGTTGCCCGGCTCCCTCTTGGACTCCCAGGGAGAGCCCCGCATGGCCCCTGGGCCTACGTGGACCTTGTATCTCCAGGGCCTGGGCTTCTAGTCGTCCTGGTGGATGCTGCCATCTCGATGTGCTTCCCATCCCCACCAGCTTGTGATGTTTGAAGACGCTAAGACGGGCTTTCCAGGAGCTGCTCTCCAAGGTGAGGCGGGTCAAGCTGAGCTATAGGACGAGCGCCCAGGCCCAGAATTGCGGAAGATGAGAAGAGGTAGAGGCGCCCAGGCCGCGACCAGAAGCCAGCTCCTGGGAGCCCTTCTCCAGCAGCCCCAGGCCCTCCAGCCAGGGCGGCACCAGCTGCTTTTCCAGGAAAAGGGGAGGCTTCCAGATGAACAAGGCTTTTTGAAAACACCGGGGCTGACGGTGTGATAACCACTCAAAAGCCAACAGAACAGCTGCAAAATATGATAAAAATCACTTGAAAAGTTCATTGATTTTGCAGCAAAACTGCAAGTACTTCACTTTATAATAATTGTTCCTTCACGCTCTCGAATCTGGTACTCGAGCTCCAAGGGCGTTCAGGTCAGGGCGGCATTCAGCAAACAGGCCTGGGTAGACAATGGCACATGGCTGAAGAGACACTTTAATCATGAGCTAATTTACAAACCAAAGCAAAACAGAGTCGGGTTTTGTCTAAGATTATTAGAAGATGTTAATTCTGTGCTTAAATTACGTCTCTCACTCCTTTCCCTGAGCTCATCACTAGGGAAAAAAAGGAACATCAACCCAATCTCGCCCCCCAATTCTTATCTTCCTAATGAAATTTTGTGGCTTGGCATACACGGGTGGGTGGGTTACTTTTTTCCTGTTCTTCTTTTTCCTCTGAGGACAATATACTTGTTATTCAAATTCTTATTGCTTCTTGGTGTGAGCTTTCTAGCCCCCAGATGGAATGGCTGTTAGCCCCTTCTCCCCAGTTTTTCCGCTGGGTTGGGGGAAACAGTGAAAGAACTTGGTGTAGAAGGAGTTCCTCATGGGTTCTCGACCCAGATCCCAGTGGGCTGCTCAGTGGCTATCCCTTCCTTCCACCCCCCTCCCCTGCAGGGCAGGGACCATAGCGGCGGTAGGCTGTGTCCTGCCCTGTCCTATCTTGCTGGCCCCACTTTCCTCCTAGGCTGACTGGATCCCATGGCCAAGATTTAAAAGTACACGAGCAAACAAACTCCAAACTGCACTAACTCTCAATTATCCGCATGAGTGGAGGGCTAATCCAATATTCATTGCTACTTGGCTTTGGAATACCTTGTGTGATTTGTGTAGGACGGATTTACCCGAGTGTTTCCACTTTGCTTGGGTGAATAGGGTTAGCATTTTTACTATGTCTGCAGATCACTGGCAAGGATAGCACCCCAGGCACATTCTGGGGCAGGAGGGAAATCAGTTTGGGTAGAAGAATCTGGCATCTGGTGTCACTGAGCTGGCTGTCTTCCCATCATCCCATTTCATGGCCATTTCTTCTGGCTTAGGATTTTCATCCACTCAAAGCATCTGGGGAGACTGCAGTATCTTGACTCACTTCTACTTTCTGATGGGAAGGAGATGCAGTTTATGAGTTGATTTGTTTATTCCATAAATAGTTATTACAGATCTCCTCCAGGCCAGGCACTCTGCTGGGGGCTGGGGATACAACTGTGGGGTCATCAGGGAGCTGATGGGGCTCGAACACCTGTAAGACCGTCACGTCCACGGATAGTTGTAAGTGAGGGTGATAAGGACGTGAGTGTGGTGGGAGAGGAACAGGGCGGGATGAGGTCCCCTGGTAGGGACACCTGATGGAGACTTCTTGGAGAAGGGGGAAGGAAGACACTTTTAAGAAGAGGAGAAATCACACTTGAGACCTGAAAAACAAGTAGGAGTTGTTCAGGGTCCTGGGGGTGTTTTGGGCCGAGGATGCTCCTTGTGCTGAGGCCAGCAGAGGGGAGTGCCGCAGAGGTAAGTGGGTGGGTGCGGGGGCTGGAAAGTGTTCAGTGGAGCTGGAACAGAGTTGGAGGCTGGAAAAGAAAGAGGAGAGGCCAGAGATGTGGGGAGCAGGGGGCGTCATGAAGGCCCTCGCAGAAACGGTGAGGACTCTGGATTCTATCCTCACCTCCCTGGCTGCAGACTCCGATGGGGGGACTGTCATGAGTGTCCCGGGCTGGTGAGGAATCAGACACCCCTTCAAGGGACTACCTGAAAAAAAAGTTTAATATTTGCTTTTAGACAATAAAGAGAAACTGATTTTCTATTAATAAAAATTTTACATCTCTTTCTTTGTGTTCAAAATCAGGAGTTAATTCTTTCCCGCTGAATGTAGTGACGTAACAATTTAACATATTTGGATTAGGTTTTCTTCTGACGACACTTATATATATACCTGCAAGGTGTTAATCACACACAGGCATACCTCACACAAATGTGGTTAGACAATCTTGTTGAAAATATTAAAAAATTTTTTTTGTTGTTTTCATGTGGACAAAAAGTGTTCCTGCTTTCCTGAGGTTTTTCCTTCTCTCTCTTTTTTTGTATGTGTGTCATTTTTGGAATTTGACAACTTCTTGTGAGCCTTAATAAAAGCCTTCAAATGTAGATAAAAGAAATCATGTGTTTGTTAATCCAAACTGTACCATATATAAGTGAGTTCTGAAATTTCCTCAGACTTCAGATGCCTGCCATGTAGCTGTCCCACGTTGGTGGTATAGCCCAGCCTTCAGCAAACAAATCACATTGTGACTGACAGAAATACTCTGCAGTGCTGGGTCAGCTCTTTCGGGGACCATAAATCTACTTTGGTCTGATTGGGACCATTTTATATTTTGTCAATGATGTAAGCTGCTCAGAAAACCGGAGTTAGCTGGTACCACACATTCGATCTGCTTGAACGATATCTCAGGATGTCCTATAACCTGGTGCCCCAGGGAGCTTCCTAGGCGATCGGGCCCCATAATCTCGTTCTGTCTGATTCCAGCGAACACTAGGTGTGAGAGAAAGAGGCAGGAGGCAGAGGGAGAAGTGCTGGGGACCTGGGTGAGGGACTGTGGTGGTTTCAACCAGGAAATCCATAGCGGGAATAGAGAGAACAAATCAATTTAAGAAATGCTAAAAAGTGCCCTTGACAGAACTTGGTGGTTGGATTTGGCGAATGAGGGAAGCATCATGGACAGGCCCTGGGTTTCTTGTTTGAGCAACTTGGTGGATGGTGATCCAGCTACCAAGTAGGGGACAAAAGAGGCATAGGTGCAGGGGGAGGAGAGTGACTGCAGGGTGGACATAAGGAACTTCAGTACGTGTGACCCATCCAAACTGAGACGTCAAGGAATAAGTTGAGTGAATGGGGCTCTATCTCAGGGGCCCTATCCAGGTGAAAAATACAAAATTTGGATATCATTCACGTAGAGAAGGAAGTCCTGAAATTAGATAAGATCATGCAGAGTGGGGGAGAGTAAGTAGAGAGGAAAGCTCAGGATAGGCCCTTGAGAAAAAATTTTTAAGGAGAAATCCATGGAATAGAAACAATAAAAGATATTAAGAAAGAGCTATTAAAAAATTAACCAGTTCTAAGAAGCAATCCGGATCTCTGTCTCATTACCTCTTTAAAAATTTTATTTATACTTTGCAATTTTATTCACTTATTTTATCAGGAAGTATTTCAGACATTCAAAAAGGTATAGGCTAGAATAATGTGACCAACACCATGAACACTCCTGCTGCTTTGTGCATCTCTCCTGATCACCATCCTCACCGTCCCCTCAGGAGTCACCTGTTCTGTGATTCCTATGCTGTCTTTAAACTTTCATGGCACCTCGTGATGCCATCAGGCAAGAGGAAACACTCCCTTCCATTACTACTAGGGCATGATTCTCAAATTCCAAAGAAATGAGTACCTACAAATTGTCTTCCAAAGAAATTATGGGCGTGTTTCCATTTATGAAACACCACTCACATTTGGAGTGCTAACTGTACTAACAGTTAGTTAGTTATTGAGTCATTGTCTTTCAGCGCCAAATCCAACCTGCTTCGCCCAGCTTGGTGGTGCTGGAGCGGGGCGTGGTACTATTTGTTCCTTGCCCGCTGGTGCAATATTTCCCTTGCCAGTAGAGGGCGCTGCGACCGCTGTGCAGGAGGCAGGGGCTTCCTAATGGTTCTGGTGCGCTTCTTGCTCCTGCCCTGCGGCCAGGGACTTGCTGTCATCCAGCGGTGCTCGACCAGTGGGTTTCGCGGGCATCAGAGCAGGTGGCTTCCCACCTGGTGCCCTCTTTGGCCTCAGCAGATAGTGTTCTCCCCTCCAGCCCTGGCGGCAGCACCCCAACCTCTCCATCACCCACTGGACCCCAGCCACCTCTTCCCCAGCGAGGTCTGGCCTCCAGCACTGGGGTGGGGTTCCTTCCATAGCTGCTCTGCTTCTGCCTCACAGGTAGCGACTACTCCCTCTGCCTGCAACCCCTCAGTCTTCAGAGTTCTCTCTACCCTGTAGTGGTTAATTACCTCTTCCTATGAATAATTCTTTATATCGAACTTGCCCTCTTCATACTACTGCATAGGCTCTGTCTCCTCCCTGGATCCCGACTAACATAAAGCAACAATAGAAAGAACACTGCGGTAACAGACTCTGACTTCGAAGTTCGAGACACTGGAAAGTCATTTCAACTTTCTGAAGTCCCCATCTATAAACTGGGGACAGCGATTCCTCCTGTGCCTCCCACCAGCATTCCAAGAATCACACTGGAAATTGTGACTTGTTGAGGGGTGTAGTGCCAGAGACACAACAGCCAAAGTCCAAGTAGGGGAAAACCAAGGGCTTGGGGGAGAATAAAAGAAGTGGAGAAGGATCGGGGAGCAAGACCCTGATGGGCATTTATGGCTTCATCACCCCAAAGCCTCCTTTCTCCATCCCTTCTGCTCAGTGGAGTGAAAAGAAGCAAGACTCTGGGATCGGGGAATTTGAAAAAGGAAAGTTCTTTCCTTTAATGATCTTAGAAGTCTAGAAAGAAATGTCTTTATTTTAGGCTCCTGGGAGCCGAGTGGCTCAGGGGGTTTGGTGCCGGGAACACCTAAGAGCTGAGGATAAACCAACTGTAGGGGCTTTATATTGACCTCAAATTTAGTTCTGGGGAACTGATAAAATTGCAGGATCAGAGAGAAAGATACTAAATTGTACCTCAGGATTTTTTAGTTTTAATTTTTTTTTTTTTTGCTTCAGAACAATGATCTCTTTTGGGGGTGGGGCATGTTATATTTAAGTTTTAATATCAAATTTTGTTTGACCCAAAGAGAACATTGGAGCCTGTGGTTCAGCGTGCATCTCTATGGCACGGCACCTAGCGGCCAAACATCTAAATTGCAGGTTTAGTTTTTTGTTTTGTGGGCAAAACAGGCCTCTGGCTAACACCATGGTAACCATCCGAGAGGTTACAGGCTCTGGTTAGCAACCATATAGCTGAGATTTTTCCGAAAAAGTCGTGTTTTTGTGTAGTTTTCTTTTCAATTAGCACAATTTGTTAAATGCACAATAAAAGCAGAATTGTATTTGATATCTATGAAGAGTATTCATAAAAATAAGTATGTCCTATGTCCTGAGTTGTTTTGTTTGGAGAGCGTGGTCTTTGTCGGTGGGCATGGCAGAAGGATTCAGACTAGCTATTCCTTGGTGGCCCCTTCCTCTTCCTGGTCCTTAATTTACTTACCTGTAAAACAAGAAGGGTTTTGTTGGTTCATTGACAGTACAACTTTTTAAAACTGTGACCCATGGTGGAAATTAGTTTTTATCACATTATTTCTCTCCGACTCTGTTTCTGCCTCTCTGGGTCACACACACACACACCCACACACTCAAACTTCCATGAAACAATGTCTAGCCTTACTAAATGCAGTGCATTTGGTTCCAAGCCATGGCACCCACTCCATTCCATTCTATTCACAACAAAACTTAATAAAAATGGTTGGGTTGAGAGTTCCTAATTTCATGACCTACAAATAGGTCTCACCCCAAAGTCCAAGATGCACTGGACAAAGTAATTTCTCACATATGATCTGTGTGTATACTATTTGCTACTTGATGGTAAGATCCCTTCACAATGGGTCCCTTACAGCTGCTACCACCCTCGTCAGCCCCACCAAGCAGCTGCCATCAGCAAATCCACAGCCAGTGAGAATCAAGTCTGAACGTAGAATAGGTGCCCCATTCCTACCAGTACTTATATTTGGAATTAGTTTTGTTCCTAAAACTTGGCCATGTAGTAGACCCCCCTGACAGGAGGTCTTCTTGTTGGCCTTCTGCCTCCCTTCCTTTGCTCTGGAGCCTCAGCTCCCTCTTAGGTTGTAGAGCTTGGAACCCGCCTCCTGTGTGGTCCCTTGCTGTGTCCTGCTTTATTTTGGAGAAAGCTTCCAGGAAGCATAATGCTAACATCTGTTTTTGATTCTGATGTCTGGCCTCAACATATCTTCATTCATGACCTTTCTTAGGGTTTCCTGATTCCGACTCCTGGCCTCCCCAATGTGACTCATTGTTCTCTCTCCTATCTGCCACATCAAGATCCCAGTAAACCTCATGGTCCAGCCGGGTGGACTGGGCAGTGCCTAAACCTATGAATTTACGTGGTGTTTTTTTTTTTTTTTTTTTTTTGTGCATGACTTACAGATACACAGTGGGCAATGGGTAATTTAACTTTCAATTTGCCTACTAAAAATTCTTTTGTGAAGAAATTCCTATTCTGTAAACAATCACTTAAATATACCATGTTAAAGAATCATGGAATAGGGGCACGTGGGTGGCTCAGTCGTTAAGTGTCTGCCTTCGGCTCAGGTCATGATCCCAGCATCCTGGGATAGAGCCCAGCATCAGGCTCCCTGCTCTGCTGGAAGCCTGCTTCTCCCTCTCCCACTCCACCTGCTTGTGTTCCCTCTCTGGCTGTCTCTCTCTCTCTCTGTCAAAAAATAAATTAAAAAAAATTAAAAAAAATCATGGAATAATTCCATTTTAAAAACAACCCCCTGTGTAACATATCTTCCCTTCTCTACCTAGGCCTTGTCTCGCAACTTACCTGTTTTATAAGAACACAGTTTTGTATCTAGTCTCTTAAATTGAGTGTGAAGTCTCTTTTTTTTTGTCCAAAGAATTTGTCAATATATTTTTGGGGCTTTGTACCCCAAGGATAATTTGGCTAGAGCTCAGGGAGAACTTTCTGACAGAGGGCAGTTATAGAATGTTCTCTTTAAAATAATAGTAATAATAAATGAAGGGGGATGGGGTGGGGAGGTTGTCCTACTCTGAGCAGGCTGGAGGGGGAGTTCAATGACTTCTCAAAGTCTGATCCAGTCCTAAGATTCTTGGAGGTGATTGCTCTGTCCTTCCCTGCTGTTTCTGATCCAAGGCATTGTCTGCTGGAGCCCCGAGTTCGGAGTGAGAAACTCCAGGCTCTGTACCACCCTTAGCACCCCATGACTTTCCACCAGTTGGCTGATCTGTGAACTCTGGGAATTCCAGACCAAGACTGATGGGCTCCTCTGACTTGCCTTGATGGTCCACCTTCCAGGGAAGACCCACAGTGCGTGGAGCTGATGCACCCCTCCCAGGGATCTTCTGCCTCCATTAGTCAACTCATTAGGGGCTTCCCGGGCCTTCTCTCAAACTGAGAGTGTCCCTTTCACCTTCAGTTTGCACTTCACGGGTTCTGCATGGCTGACTGGACAGCTCCGTTCAGCAACCAACCATCTCATCAGAGTTCAGCCTAATTACTGAATCCCTAGGTATGCTTCAGGTTAAGTGGGAGCCCGTTCAATCCCTTTCTGAGTACAAAGTGAACCAGCCAGTGGAGTACTCTAGATAAAGGAATACATGATTTGGGAAAAGGATGATTTTAATTTAATGCCTCTATGTCCATTGCAAAGAACAATTGAATCGAAAACTTATTTGCTGGGTTTGTGTATGTTTTAATACAGTCAACTCTTGAATAGTCTGAGACCCATGTGAGTCCCCAAATTCATAAATACGAAAATATTTGTGAGACTCCTGGCTTTCTCCTGAACCCCATTCCGGTCTTGTGACTTTCCAACTTTTGGGACATTTTATTTTAATAATAGTATTTAATATTTTAATAACAGTAAGTGTACTTCCTGAAACCACTCTACAAATTGCTTTTATTTGTATGTATGTATTCACATATTTCTATGCAGAGAACTTATTCTTTTCTTAAAAGATTTTATTTATTTATTTATTTGAGAAAAAGAGAGAGAGAGACTGCGAGAGGGAGAGAGAGGGAGACAGAGCAGGGGGAAGAGCAGAGCGAGAGGGACAAGCAGACTCTGAGCTGAGCAGGGAGCCCGACACCGGTTCCATTTGCGACCCTGAGACCATGACCCAAGCCAAAATCAAGAGTTGGACACTCAACTGACTGAACCACCAGGGGAACCCCGAGAACTTATTCTTGGTATAGGATCAGGCCACCACAGAATTAAACTTATACTCCAATGCATTCCAAACTTTTCTACTAAGGTTCATAACATCCCTTTTAAATTTTAGTTGTTATTTTAAAATTCCTGAACAACACATCAGTTTATTCTTGTTAAGCATTCATATAGAGCATAGGTTTAAAAGAATAGTTTTTTTTTTTAAGATTTTATTTGTTTATTTGAGAGAGAGAGAGCGAGCACATGAGCACGGGTGGGGAGGGACAGAGGGAGAGGGAGAAGCAGACTCCCTGCCAAGCAGGGAGCTCAATGCCCAGCATCGAGCCCAGGACCCTGGGATCGTGACCTGAGCCGTAGGACGCTTAACCGACTGAGCCACCCAGGTGCCCCTAGAACAGATAAAGTTGTTGGGTTGGACTACCAACCCAAATCCATTTTTCTGGCTGGAGGCAGCCACTGGTAAAAATTGGGATTGCATCTTTTGAGCACATTCCCCCAGGCATTATTGGAAGGGTACAGACCCTGGAGCCCATCTACTTGGGTTTGAATTCTATTCCTGTCATTATCAATTGAGTAATTTGGGCAAGTTACTTCCTCTATGCTCAATTTATTCCCCTGCAAAAGTGGAGACAATAATAGTACCTATTTCATAGGGTTTTCTTGAGGATTAAAAGAGTAAATTTGTGTAAAGCACTTACAACGATGTCTGACATACTGTAAGCACTCAAAAGTGTTTCATATAGGTATGCATACTCTAGAAAATTATGTTTTGCATACATGGTGTCAGACTGTACATGTATTTCTATGACTTGCTTTTTAAAAACTTTTCCCATGTTAGCACAATTAGATATAATCCCACTTTTTAAAAATTGTTGCATAGTCTTTCATTCTATATATACAACATAATTTATTTAGCCATCCCCTATATACAGATATTCATATTTCTTTCAAACTGTTGCTACTGTTAGAGTTACAGGGAGTATGCTTGCAAATGCATGTGAATTCACGATGAGCTCAGTGCCTCCTTTTGCCTACACACCTGAGTGTTTCTCCAGGCTAGGGACTGAGGTGTGGAATTACCTGGTTCTAGCCTCTATGTGTCGGTGGTGGTGGTGGTGGTGGTGTTATCTATTTTTACTATTTTGGACATTGTTAATATTCTTGCTTTAAAATGCCTTTTATGTTTACACAGACATTCAACCTTTCTGGAACTCTTCCATCCCTCTTGTACTGCTGTGCTTTCTTTGGGATCATCTTAGCCTGAAGAACTTCCTTTGGTATGTCTCGTAGTCCAGTCCATGCTGATGATATATTTGCTCGGCTTTTCTCAGCCTCAGATTCTTGAGAACATTTCTTTTTGTCTTCATTTTTCAAAATTAAACTTTTTTACTTTGAGATCATCATGGATTCACCTGCTGTTGTAAGAAACAGTACAGAGGGATCCCGTGTAGCCTTTACCCAGTTTACTCCACTGTGCAATTCTCTAATGCTATGGTACTGAAAGCCCAAGATTTTCACCAGGATCCATCCACTTTGGCTGAACCTGTGCTTCGGCATCTCCCTAGCAGTATAGGACCTCTGAAAACTCTGTTCAGTTCTGTGCCTTCCAGTGGCTCTCTGAGATCCTTGAGGTCTGCCCTCAAGGGTTGGGCAAAAGCTCGAGGTGTATTTTATGCAGAATTTTTGGACTCTTTCTCTCTCTCTTTTTTTTTTAGCTTCCTCCTCTCTTACCCTCTAGACTTCAGTCACTGTGGCAACCATTAATACTCTTTCTCTGTTTCCTCTATCCAGTGAGCTAGAAAAAGATGTAGTTGCAGATAACATTAGACTAGAGTGTGTTGGCCCACGCGAGCCATTTAAACTGCTGTAGGCCGTTGTGATACTTGATATCATAAATAATCAACATTATAAATGGGTGTTGATTTTGGGGGGCACCTATTGAGATAATTATATGGATTTTTCCCTTTAATGTGTTAATGAGATGGGTTACCTTATTAGATATGTAGAGCTGAGTCATCCTACATTTGTAGGATAAAACTATCTTGATTATGATTCATCAGTATCTTTAATATGCTGCTAATAAATTGTTAATATTGTAGTTAGGACTTTTGCACATCTGTTCACAGGTGATGTTGGCTTATAGTTTTATTTTCTTGTGTTATACTTGTCCAGTTTTGGTATCAGAATTATGCTAGCTTCATAAAATGAGTTTACCAGCTTTCTATCTTTTTTCTATGCTATGCAACATTTAATGTGAATTGGGTATTCTTTGTTCTTTGAATGTTTGGTAGAATTTTTCCAAAGGTTAATGGTTCATTGATCTTTATATTTTTTCTTGAGACTGTTATCATTTATACTTTCCTATAAAATCATCATTTTTAATCTAAGGTTCAAATTCCTTTGCATAACAGTGTACATACCGTTCTGATAATTAAAAATTTTTATCAATGTTTAGATACAATTTCCATTCATTTGTAGCTTTCTTTCTTTTCTTGATTAGACTCAGCCAGTTTTTTTTTCAGTCTTAGTTCTTAGTTTTATTGATCAATGCCTTTTAGAAAAATATTATTTTTCAGTAATTTTTAGGTTTAAATTTATTAATTCTTTGTGCTTTATTTGGTTTATTTATTTTTACTTTTCTAGATTTTTAATTGGTTCAATAATCTACAATCCTATTTTCTATCAAATGTATTAGGCCATAAATTTTCTTAGGATTCGTTTAGGATATATGCCGTTGATTTTGGTATGTTACGTTTTACTTGTTGTTCATCTCCAAATAGTTTGTTATTTACACATTTATTTCTTCTTTTGTCTTAGATATTTTCCCCCCTGAAATGTGTTTAAATTACTGGCTACATAGTTTTGAGGGTAGAGGGGTGCTACAGTGGATGCCATGATGTGCCATCCAGTTCTTTTTTTTAGGACCAAGACATCTGTTCTCCCTGGCATAGGGAATGTTGGCTGCTAATGGGTCACAACAGAGTCCGTCTTTAATTATTGGCCTCAGGCAAAGGGAGCTGTTTATCTGAAATCACCCTCTTCCCAGGGCAACTCGCATCCAGTGACTGGTCAATGAGGGGTACAAAGGCCTAGACTTCTTGCCTCAATTTGATACAACCTGAGAGGCAGTCCCAGGAGCAGAGTTCTCTGTAGGGTTGGCTGAAACTTCTGTTACTACTGTGATATGGTTCAACTTCTCCCTCTGCTTAGTTCCGCTTCCCTCATTTGCACAGGTGTTTCTCCCAAGAGTACACCTAAAACCCTCCTGCACAAATATCCATCTCAAGTCTGTTTCCTGGGGAACCTGATCTCTGACAGGGCTATCTTTTGGTTGTTCTTTCTTTCTTTCTTTTCTTGCTTTTTTTTTTTTTTTTTTTTTTTACGTAGGCTCCATGGAGTCCAACACAAGGTTTGAACTCACAACAACCCTGAGATCATGACCTGAGCCAAGATCAAAAGTTGGATGCTTAACCGACTAAGCCACCCAGGCACCTCTTGGTTATTATTTCTAATGTAATTTTCATTAATGAACATTTTTTTCTCATGTATGTGTATCAAAGTTTCTATACCTAGAAGTGGTATCACCAGATTAAAGGGAATATGCATCTTTGACTTTATTCGATATTGTGAACTAGTTCTCTTAAGAATCTGTGCTGACTGTCCCCTCCCCCCATTAGCCATACACTTCACATCCTTGTTAACACTGTACATTCCCATCCTGTTCCCAGATCACTTCTATTTGTATTGCTCATAGATAGGTTATAGGGAGGTTTTAAAAAAAACTCACTCAGTGAGTCTCCAGCTTTCAACAGATTAATTTGAAGTGGTCACTTCAATTATTAATGTCATTTTTATTAAAGAGGTATAGTTAAATGACCTAAATAGTTCAAAATCTGGAACAAGGGGTCAGAAACCTGGGTCTCATCCCCATTTTGCCCATGATCCACTCTATGGCTAGAAAATCATTTATTCTCTCTGAACCTCATTTTTCTCATCTGTTCTGTATGGAATTGGACTATGAGAATCTCCTAGACCCCATCCACTTGGACAGCAGACGATTCCCAGAGTTCAGTCACAACCCCTCCTTCCATTACCATCTTTACCCTACCCCTGCTCACCCTGAAGTCATACCTTAGAGACCATTCTTTCTCTTCTTAGAAGAAGAAGAAATCTTTTGCTTCTCATGATGATCAGGGGCTTGGGGCCAGCTTAGGATAGGAGAATGTCCAGAAGTTGGAGCCAGTTAGACTGGGATGGATTTCTTCATTCTTTTTGCTATTGTTCTCCCCTCCCCCACCAGTGTTCACCTAGCCCAAATTCTGACTGACTTCCCATTGACTGGTCTAGAGACAGTGTTCACTAATTCTTATTTAATAGTTTTTATTTAGTTCTACTTTGAGATATCTCATACAGTAAGTAATAAGACTTGATTCTTTAGAAGCTAAGGTTTTAGATGGATCAAAATTTATTAAATAAATATTTTTTGATACTGTGGGAATAAAAGCTGACTGAAATTCTGTCTCTCCCCTCAAAGCACACTTTCTGGTGGTGAGGTCTGGCACACGAGGAGCACATGCTCCATACAGAGTGCTCTGGGTGTGGCCAGGAATAAAGCTACCAGTCCTGGGTAAGGGCCTAAGGAGCCCTTTCTGAGGAGCTGGAGTTCAAGATGGCACTAGAAGAATAACAAAGAAGGGATGAGCCGATATTACCTATTCCACTTTTGGTTGTACGTTTCATACTTCTTTGTGTGGAGAAATGAATAGAAGTGAAAATCAGAGTCAGCTTTTCAAGATGCTCCAAGGCCCTTGAATCTGCTCCAGGCAAAGTCTAATATCACCTTAAGTATCTTTATCACCCTTATGTTTTTCTGGTTCATAGTCTTAGGGCCTTTCCTCCTGAGAGTCTGAGGGAAGAGACAAGAATGTGTGTTGTTGGCGGGGGGGGGGGGGGGGGGGGGGGGGGGGGGGGGGGGGGGGGG
>NW_027397075.1:46441820-46460848 GCF_003265705.2 Callorhinus ursinus | reverse complement strand
GGGGGGGGGGGGGGCCTGGGTGGCTCAGTTGGTTAAGCGGCTGACTCTTGATTTTAGCCAGGTCATGATCTCAGGGTCCTGGGATCGAGCCCCATGTGGGGCTCTGTGCTCAGCAGGGAGTCTGATGGAGATTCTCTCTCACCTTCTCCCTCTGCCCCTCCTCATGCTCACATGAGCACACTCTCTCTCTCTAAAATAAATAAATAAATCCTTAACAAAAAAAAAGAATGTAAAGAAGGGGTTGCTGAAAAGGCTGTGGTTTTCCCTGACAAGCAGGTCATTGGTTTCATGTAAGAAGATGCCCATTCCGCCATGAAAATAAAGGACTATGTGTCCTGGCTACAGACTGGAAGAAACAAGTCCACAGATTTGAGAGAAAGCAGACCCAAGACCCTTAAGGAAATGAATCAAAGCCTATTATTTTCTTTTTGCTTTTTTTTTTTTAGTTTTTCTTTTTTTCACTAGTCTCTTTTAGACTTTTGTTTTTACTTTTGTATATGTGAGTGTGAAACTCCATATTGGCATCAGAATTGATCAGCTCCAGGCAAATATCTGTGTGCCTAGAGCCTACTGATAAAGAGGCAGGAGAAGGAAGTGGAGATACTAAGACTTGATAAAGGAACATATGGGAAGAATCAATATAAATTATACCAACTGAATTGGAATTCCAGTGACCAAGCAATGTTTAAACAAAATGGCTGGTGAGTTTTCATCTCTGATGGAAATGTCATCTAATAGTTCCCCTTCTGGGAGTAATGCCACAAACAATTATAGAAAATTGACTTTATACCTGAATTCCCAAATGAAAGGGAAAAGTTCCAGGCACCTGAATTCTCAAATAAACACAAAAATACTCAGATGAAATGATCTGGAACAATGTAGCAGCAAATTATGCTCTTTGAAGCAATACATCAACATGTGCAAAAGTTCGTATGTAGATGGAACCCAAGTGCAGGGACCAATCTGGATGGGGTTAATCAAGGAAGATTTTGGTAAAGATGAATTTTTACATGTGTTTGAATTTCTTATTTTTATTTTAGGCAAATGAAGATATAGGTTGGGGTTGAGGACAGAGAGTAAATTCCAGGTGGTGGGATCTGTTGCCTTTGGAGGTGGTTTCAGACCATGGAGATCCCAAATGATTGTCTTCCCATCTCCATCTACCTGAATTTCCTGTACTAAGGACCTGTAGGTGGCAGGAAGGAAGAACAGACTACAGGTTATTCTTTCCTGAAGCCCAACTCCATGTGAGTTGGTGAACAAAGCCTCCTGGTGCCCTCCCTTGCATTTGTTTCCCCAAAGATTTATATTTCATTTGTAGCATTAACATATCAATGCCACCAATATGCATACATTTTCATTAAATTGCTTTTGGTTGGAATAGCTAACATGCCCTTGTAATGCCATTAAATGTGAACAATTATGAAGAAAGAGAACACTCCATTTGTTCTCTCTTTCAAGACCTCAAACTAGATTACCTTGTTCTCCTAACAGGTGAAAGTCCTTTTGCCCAACAAATTAGACATGGACAAATTGCTCCTATTTTAGGCTATTTTGAAAGCCTTCCCCCTCTGTTACCTTTCCCATTCATTTGTATTTGAGGTGCAATGTTAATTCTTGATCATAGGCGCTAAATGAAGGGAACTGTATCACAAGTAATAGAAAATGACAGATAATCTAAAAGACATTTTCGTTTGGCTTTGGAATATAGATATATACTTACCTTTGAATATGGGGATGTTTGACATTCCAGAAATTTATTTCAAACCAAATTAGGAAGCCAAACTGGGAAGACTTCATGCCCCTGGAACTAAGAGGCTATGTCCAATTTCTAGTCCTGCCAACCCCAATTAATTCTACCTTGCAACTCACTTCAAGCTGTGGAAAAGCATGAAGGACTCTTAGACTCATTGACATTTTATTCTCTGCCAAACCTGTGCTGAAGCAAGAAAGGAGTTAAATAGACCAGTTTCAGTAGGTTTCCTGAAATAAACAGAGAGACTTGAGAAATCAACAGGACTCTGGTTAATACTGTTAAAAGATAAACTGAGGCATATTAAAATTTTTGAGTTTATTTGAGTGAAAATTGATTCAAATTGGGCAACATCCAATCTAGCAGATAGAAAGGAGCTCCAAGGAGCTGCACAAAATGAAAGACTCAGGTAGAACGGAATGGGAACAAGGAAGTTACACTAGGCAAAAAAAGTGGGTTGGTTATTGCAGGGTTCCTTTCCTTTAGGGGATGACAGGTGTCTATCAGGCAGATTACCTAAAGAGTGCCATCAGGTGATTCCTGATTGACTGGTTTAAGATTCCATTTTGGGGAGAGGCAAAACTATAAAAAGTCTTGGTTTGGTGATGTGGGGCTTAGCATAAGTGACTTCATTTTGGTCCTGTGGTCTTGTTTTTTTAAAAATACAAATTTAAGAATTTGTCTATAAAGAGCATATGTGTTGCTTTGCAACCCTCTTGGGAACTTCCTGGCTGTAATCTGAAACAAAGCTCACTTACTTGGAGGGCAGGGAGAAATGGAAGAGAGAGGCAGGCCACTGTAATTTGGTAGGTGGCAGTTTTAAGAAGTAAAGGGAAATTTCTTGGGTGGCAACAAGATGAATGAATCCCTGCACCTGCTTGCCAAATTTTAAAAGTTTATAAAGAGGCCTTCACTGGGTTCAGTCATGTTTACCATGTAGGTGTTCTCAACAACATATCACTCTCTCAAGGCTCTGTCCTTGGAGCAGCCTCTGGAGTGAGAAAGGTAAGTGGATGGGGATGGGGTGAGAAGCCTCCAAGTCCTCGGGTCAAGCTCCTGGGTCAGTTGGTGGTCATATCTTCTTGATGACTTTCTGAAGGTCTAATACAGCCACTTTCCAATTACAGTATAGAAGGAGTTAATCCAGACCAACACATTGAGTTTATCATGCACCAGACACTCTGATTGTTATAATGGATATAAGATTAAAAAACAACCGAGCAGACAAACAATGTATTATGCCCATCAAGTCTCACCTGATCTAGCTCATGCCTATCTCTTGAACCTCATGTGCTCCTCTCTGCCCCTTATGATTTTGTGCCCATCCCACCGGTTGTCTCTTGTTTTCTTGAACCTGCCAGGTCTTTCTCGACTTAGGACTTTGTGCATTGGGTTCTCACTGCCTCTGCGGGAGATCCTCAATCTCCCTTCACGCGGCCTACTCCTTCTCTTCTTGCAGCTCAAGGGGCGCCACCCCAGAGAGGCCTTCCCAGCCTCTTTTCCTTAAATACATCCCCCTGTGGGACTTTCTGTCTTAGCAACCCTTCCTCTTGTGTCAGTTTGTTTTCTTTTTGGCCTTACACTCTGACTAGAGTATAAGCATTCTGTGGACGACAGGGACTTTCTGGCCTGAAGCTGCATTTTCAGCTCCAGGTACCCAGCCTGGCTCATAGAGATGTACATGCCTATTTTTGAGTCGATCAAACAGAGCTGAATAAGATCTGATGTGAAAGGGCTTATATAGTCTAGTGCTGAGTGTTAGGAAATCTGAAAACAGTAATTACTGTCACTTATTTCAAAATCTACTGTTAGCTTGAAATGTAAAAATAAAACATCACAACCAATTTTAAGGATTTTTTTAAATTGTATTTTTTATTAGAGATAGTTTCAAGTCTTCTTTCATTTCTGCTCCCATCCACCATTCTCTCCCCACTATTGGATTATTGAAGCAAATTCCAGACATCACACAAGGACCAGGGCTGGGGAGGAGCAAGGGAGGCATCTAGGAGGCAGCACTGGAGGGGCCCTTGGTCTTGGCCCTCATAATATCATTTCACCAGTAAATATTTTAGTATGTACCTGTCTGTATAAGACAAAACTCTATTTTTTTTTAAGATTTATTTATTTATTTTGGTGGGGAGGCGTAGAAGGAGAGAGAGTCTTAAGCAGACTCTGCGCTGAGCACAGAGCCCAACATGGGGCTTGATCTCATGACCCTGAGATCACAACCTGAGCTGAAGCCAAGAGTCAGCTGCTTACCCGACTATGCCACCCAGGCACCCCTAGACAATACTCTTTGGTTAAAAAGAAAACAAAACAAAACCTCACAGAACTATGTTACTATTGTCACACTTCGAAATACCAATTCCTTAATATCATAAATGTTTAGTCTGTGTTTAGGTTTCTCGGATTATTTCATACTATTTTTTTTTTAGGTTGATTTGTTTGAAGGAGCATTCAAAGTCCACACATCGCACTTGGTTGATACAACATAAAGAAAGTCTCTTGCCATCCATTGGTTTCTCCATTGCTCTTTTTATAGCTATTTAAAAAAAAAATGTGCCTGCAGTTTATGGCTTAAAGGAAAAACAGGTGATTTGTCCTATAAAGTTTTCCACATTCTTAATTTTGCAAATGCATCTGTGTGATATAATTGAATATGTTCTGCCTCTAGTATGTCCTGTCAATTGGTAATTAGATCTAGTGGTTTGACCAGTGTCTTAGTTCAGGCTGCTATGACAAAGTACTGGAGGCTGGGTGGCTCATACACAGAAATTTATTTCTCCCAGGTCGGGAGGCTGGAAGTCTGAGATCAGGGTGCAGCATGGTCAGGTTCTGGTGGGTTCTCTTCTGAGTTGCAGACTGCTGACTTCTTGCTGTATCCTTGCATGGCAGAAAGAGTTGGCTAACTCTAGCCTCTTCTTATAGGGAAACTAATCCCATCCAGGAGGACCCCACCCTCATGACCTAATGACCTTAAAGGCCCCACCTCCAAATACCATCACACTGGGGATTAGAGTTTCAACATACAAATTTGGAGGGAATAGAAACATTTAGTCCATTGCAACCAGATTCAATGTTTTATAAGGCTACTTCATAGATAATGTTCTGTCCATCCACACAGGCACATAATGCCTGGTCATCTTGCTCTTTGTGATGTTAGTAACCACTGAAGAGCATTGTCTAGATTCATTACTTATTAGAGTTACAAAATAGTGATATTCAGATTTTACTATTCTTCTTTTGTCAGCTGGAATACTTCTCTAAAGGGGAATTTCTCCCCATCAACTATTTGTTTACACTGAGATACAGTTCATACAGAAAAGGCAGATAAATGTGTGATTCTTTCCCTTTCCCTTTATGGTAATGAGTCCATTTTCCTTTATTCTCCAAAGATGACCAATGAGGTGGTGATGTTTTGTATCATCGGGAAATCATGGATTTATAAAGCATTTGATATGTTTCAATAAAGTTACCCAAACATTTTGCAATTGGAGCCCTTTTACGTTGGCACTTGCATCCTTTTGATAAGATCTGGTAGCCTTGCTGGTTGCCTGGTATGGCTAGATGCTCCAGGCTCATTTTGCATAATTCATGCCCCAGCTCTAGAATCAACCATTCCACCAAGGAGCCCAGATTTTACCATTTGAATGTGAAAAGATTTAAGTCCGGAATTTCAAATGTCTACCTCTATTATTATATATTTATTTGTTAAAGGAATATAGTTGATGATCGTTGATGGTCCAAGGCATGGAACCATTAGGAGGGAAGCCAGTTAAGGCTGAGGCCAGTAGAAAGAAGAGTGAGAAGGAAGATATCTATTTCAGTTCCTCCTTCTGCTTCCTCCCACCCTCCCTACGCTTTCTACGCCAAATTTCTGAGCATCATGAAAAGCCAAATGTTGCCTTTTTCTAAATGGAAAATTGTTACTGGTCTATCAGATGCAGTTGGGGTAGGAATAAACTTGGGTGTAAAGAATTGATTGAAAGACCACTAGGTGGAAAATCCATTTTGCCCTTTTAAAAGTAAAGCATTCTTTCTTCTTTCTTTCTTTTGCTTTCTTTCTTTCTTTCTTTCTTTCTTTCTTTCTTTCTTTCTTTCTTTCTCTCTCTCTCTCTTTCTTTCTTTCTTTCTTTCTTTCTTTCTTTCTTTCTTTCTTTCTTTCTTTCTCTGTCTTCATTTTTTTTTTTTTTGATTATGGATAATATTCTTTTGAGTTTGATATCCAAGAAGGAATGCAAAAGGAATGCAAAAGTTTGGGTCCCAGTATAAGAAATTGGAAATTGTAGGCAGTGAGGGGTAGCACTGGGTTTTTCTCAGGGCCCCCCAGGGCACAGGAGATGGAAGCCAGAACAATTGTTCTCTGTCTAGACCTGGATCTAGAGATGGGATTCTCCAGTAGATCCAGAAGAACCTGGGGCTCTCACATTCCTTCTGCTCCGTGACTGTCTGCAGCACCATAGTGCACTGGGATGTCCTTACCCATGGGATCAGGAGCAGTGTTTCATATGGGGGGGAAAAGAGCCACCTCTTCAAGCTGCCTGGAATTATTTTTGTTAGCGTTTCAGGGGAAAGCCATAATAGCATTTCTGAAAGTGGAGTGGTTGCTTTCTTTATTATTACCTGATATTTCTTCGTTGGTGTTTTTTTTTCTAGGATGCATTTCCACAAAAGTTATTGTTCAGGGGGAGACGCAATTGAAATCAATTGCTAATTAAATTTGTGTCTAAATTAATAAATCACAACTATTCAGATCATATCTGTCTGAATAATTTCTATTATGGTGAACATAATTGTTAGATTCAGCATTTAATGAACCATATTGTTAGGTAAAATTCTTATGACAATTGGGACTAATAGAATATATTAACCTTTATTCTTCCCAGCTTGACATTACATTGGACCATGTTAACATGAAAGCACCCGGAAAGAGTTTCATCATTAAGTATCCATTGTGACTCTGCTGGCCTTCGGATGGAGCCTGTGGGGCTTTGGGAAATTAGGGATGTTTGATGTTTGTCAATGAGTGTCCTTATCTCCAACCAGTTTTGAGAGCATTTGGTTCTGTGTGTGCAAGTCTTCACAAGACGGAAACAGTACCAAGCTCAAGAGCCCCATCAAATGTCAACAACGTGTTTGGAGCACCCATCTATAAAGTACTCTGGGTCTTAGGCCCTGGGGCAGGTATGTAGCGGGGTGGGTTAGAAATAAACATGACACTTTTCCAAGGGGAACCCACAGTCTAATGCTGACAACCGGAGAGCATTCTAAGAAAGTATAAAGAATGGTCATTCCAAAGAAATCTAAGTACATTTAACTAGAAGTAGTTTTGTGGACTATGTCAAGATGTGACTCTAAAGTTCTATGATTGCTTTCCTAGGGAATGTATCAAAATTTATTACATCCTCTTGACTGTTATGTCCTTCTAAATATCAGCATAGCAATCTGGAAACCTCTTCCGGTGAACTCTGTTCTGGGAGGTGTCTTTAGAGTTTGGCATCTGCCATTTTTAAATGCCCGGGGCTGAACATCTCTTCTGCCTTTGTAACTAGGAAAATAACCCCAGTTCACAGAACTAAGCAATACTGGGCAATGTTACGGTTAAAGGTGAAAGTCAGCCTCCCATGTCTACCTGTGACACCAATCAACCCGGCAGTGGCAATAGCCAGTGCTAATGGTCTTTTCCTGATGCTCAAAGTCAGGCCAGTAGCTCAGGGTCAGAGCTCACCTTCTCTCACTGATTACAAACCAGCACTTTGTGCAAAATCCTCTAGCACCGAGAGTAGCCAGGGGCCTTTGTGTCTTACATTAACTGTAAAACTGAACCCAAAAAGCCATGGAAAGTGTGGTCACTTCCCCTCACTCCAGTCCCTGGCTTCCTTTTCCTGCCTCTGAGAGGGAGTGGGATGGAGTGGGAGGATATAGTCTAGAGCATCACCTGCCCAAGTGACTCAGATGGACACCTACCTCCACTTTTCTTTTTTTTTTTTTAAGATTTTATTTATTTATTTGAGAGAGAGAATGAGATAGAGAGAGCATAAGAGGGGGAGGGTCAGAGGGAGAAGCAGACTCCCCGCTGAGCAGGGAGCCCGATGCGGGACTCGATCCTGGGACTCCAGGATCATGACCTGAGCCGAAGGCAGCCGCTTAACCAACTGAGCCACTCAGGCGCCCCTACCTCCACTTTTCTGTTGTTTTGTTAAAAGTAATAAACCTCTTGTAAGGGACATGTGGTTAGGATCATTAACTTTCGCTTTAAGCAGATTCCCAAGGGAAACACTGAACTCCAGTGATCTATAGTAGAAGGAGCAGGACAAACACTAACACCCTCACGTCCAATGGTCTGGGGATTTGTGCACAAGTCCATATTTGATTTACACGTGCACTTGGACTTTTAATCATCTCTGTTCCCTTTGAGCATTTTGGACTATGGTCTAAAACAAGGAAATCTTTCCAAACTGATCAGGATTCATGTTGGGAAATTTTCTGAGAGAATGTACAAGAGTTTCTGAAGAGTTAGACAGAGTTTAGCAGAAAGCAGTGGGGAGGGCAGCTTAGAGGGGAGGCACAGATGGGGATCTGCCTGAGTGGAGAGTGAGGGCATAACTGACCCCAGGTGTCTCCTGATGTTTCCAGGCAGCTGCCGTCAGGCCCCTATCTAGAATCTTCTACTTCCCTCCCCATCCTTAAGGCAGTTAGGAAAGACCCAGACTACTTCTCCAAAGTTGGTCTTCCAGGATATTCTCACCCCTCTCTCTCCTATCTCTGATTCTCCTTCCAATCAGTCTGTCTCCAGGCCTCAGACTAATTTTAGCCCAACTGTTACTGGGCTCTGGGTGGATGGAGCAACTGCTCCTGTCTGTCTGCCTGTGGGTGCTTGGTGGAGGTCAGCCATTAGCGGGACTCTCCTTGGCCCAGGGCCCAGTCCAAACAGAGCCGAGCTTGGAGACAGCCCTCAGAAGGGACCTAGGGCTGGCGAACAGGTGCTGTAATCCCTTTGTGAAGGTGGTTTCTGAGAGTGGGCGCAAGGCGAGTTTTCACGTGGCTGATTATGGGAGAGGGAGAGGGGACAGGGAAAAATCAATTCCTGAAAATAGTACTGATGTTCTTCCAGCTGCTTTTTCAAAACCATCAGAGATGGCATGTGGAAGGTGGTAAAATAAGGTATAATTTATCAAGCAGGCTAAAGGGGACCTTTCCAGGACATCGCAGGTATTTCCGTTTGGGTGCAAAAATATTTAGTTTTGACATTATTAAACAGCATCATCATCTTCTTGGTGATTTTGTTCTTTCGGTAATCTGAGCAGAGCGCATATGTATTTTGTCTGCAAATTACTTTGGAAAATGCATATTATTTACTTGTTCTGAAGAGGCTCTTAGGCTCTGTTGTCTAAATAGGAAATTTGGATCTAATAAAATGGGACTATTATAGACTCCCAGACAAATAATAACAGAGGCTAATACCTTTAAAAATTCAAAAATTTTTTTTTAAAAAAGGTCATTTTGATTAGAGAGCAGGACAAAATTCAGTAGAAACCTCTACAACTCATTTCTTTCTTCCTTCATTCCCTCGGTTTTAACAGTCAAGACAAATCCCTGGATACAAGGGGAAGTTTCTTCCTGCTCTCTGAGAAACAGCTGAGGCTATGAGCCTCAGCACCAAGAATGCCTCCTGCAAGTGGGGCCTCCTGGGAGCCCTGAAAAGGAGCAACTGGATACATTCTAAGCAGATTCTAGATGCATACATGCTGGTGGAGGAAGTGAATTGGGGCGAGGTATCTGACTGGCCTTTTTACTGGGTGGGAGGGTCAGGTCTCTGTCATCCCGGGTGAAGGGCTTATCTATGCACCCTGGGGGCCCTCGGGGCAAGCACGGGGTGCCTTTGAGTTGTGCAGGACTGCTACCCTGGGGCCCATTTCACCAGTCACAACTTCAGTACAATTTCTCAAATATAGTCACCAATTTACCTGCAGGAATCCCGAATCTTGGCTTTTCTTGGTTCATCTCCCCTTTCAAAGGCATCTTAATGAGGGTGGGCTTTGGGATTGTCTTGGCAGGTCATCTTCTTTCTTCCTTTGAACTCCTATGGTGATGACATGCCTACAGCTCAGTTTCATACTGTGCCTTGCTCTTCTCTTCCCTGAACCTCAGGTTTGCCATCTGCAAAATAAGCAGAGGTAGCCTTTCTTTTCCCAAGATATCTTAACGCAAAATTTCAGTGGATAGAATATATACCTATAAGAGCTGCTTTGCTAGAATCAGTGAGGAGCGCCCCCCGGTCCTTCTTCACCTGCCTGTCCCTCACTTCCTTGATGGTCCTCAAGGTGCACAGGGATGTGAAGGTCTGGGATTCCACTGGTCACTGTTTGAGTCCCAGGACAGAATGATTGCTAAGTCTTTCCAGTTCTGGGGTTTGGAGGTTCTAGGCATTTCATGGGTAAATGGCCATCTCTGGCTTCCAGTGTTGGCTTTGGCGTATATGAAGGAGAAAAAGGGGGTGAGACCATTGACATGGCCCTGCTACTCATTTGCCCCCTTTAGATGGAAAGCTTTGATGACTTGGGGTCTCCTAAGTCAATCTCCTGGAACTGCATGTTTGGAGGGATCTTCTCCCACATGGATTTCCCAGTTGATTTGCGGTGTCCTGGGGCAATATTTGTGTTGTTTTCCTGAAGAGGAACCAATACCTTAATCTGTGCCTTATATCTGTGGAGCACAGTGGCTGGTGCTGGGGGTGTAAGGACCTGCTTCGTGGGGTGTCAGGAGCTGAAAGAGAGGCCCTCAGGAAACACCCAGCAAAGGGACAGGCCTCACTTTCTGGAAACTTCCCTGGTTGTAAATCTCAGGCATCCTTCTTGGAGGATCAGAAAGATCAGTATTTACTGTGAGGCTCCTGGCTTCTTCCATAACCGCTCTGCACCCCACTCCTGCCCCCCCCCCACCGGTCACATGACATGCTGGCTGCTTTCTTCTGGAGCCCTTGGTTTCCTGAATGATAATGGATGAAAGATCAAATCTGTCCCACACAGGTAATCTTTGCCATCTTAATATTTGTTAAGCTTTTTGATTTACTGAAGAGTTAAAGTCACATCAGGTCACAAAACTGCACATTAGATCTGCTTCATGAAACACTCTGAGCGAACGGTTTAACTCATTTATTTCACCATCTTTAAACCAATGTAGCAGAAGAATTGCACCTCCCCTTTATAAATCTTCCCATTTATTTCTGACTCAGGTTTATGGGAGGGTGCAGAACTAGTCTGTTCTGGGGTTTTACGAATGGCTGTGGAAACCTGACGTATACTGCTCATCCTGGTGAGCAAGAGTAGCTCACATATGTTAAATTAGCCAGAGAAGAATTCCATCCGGGAAGCCGGAGGCATGTGCTTTGCTGATGGGACTTCCCTTTGGTGTCTGAGATTCACCAGTCCCTTACCTTCCTCTCTCCTCTGCCGCCCCTTGGTTTTTTTTTTTTTTTTTTTTCCCCCCCCCCCCCCCCCACATTTGCCTCTTTTACTCCAGAAGTTCAACTGATTTGAAGAGAAGTTTAACCAGCAAAGGATTTTCAGAGAATCATTGCAGGTGCCTCTAAAAGAGAAGGTTGAGAGGGGCGCCTGGGTGGCTCAGTTGGTTAAGCGACTGCCTTCGGCTCAGGTCATGATCCTGGGGTCCCGGGATCGAGTCCCGCATCGGGCTCCCTGCTCAGCGGGGAGACTGCTTCTCCCTCGGACCCTCCCCCCTCTCATGCTCTCTCTCTCTATCTCATTCTCTCTCTCAAATAAATAAATAAAATCTTTTTTTTTTTTTTTTTTTAAAAAGAGAGGGTTGAGAGACTGGAAACGTGACTTAAGTAAATTAGGTCAAGAAGAATCCAGTTGTAGCTTTTTGTCCCCCATTCAATTTAGTTTCTTACTCCTCAGAAAAGGAATTTCTAAAGAGGGACACGATGGCTCAAGGCATCTTTAGCAGCCCTGTAGAAGAGTTGCCCCTGAGGTAAGATCTGAGGGTGGTGCTGAGTGACTTCTTCAAATGTTGAGATTGGCAAGGGGGTGTCCTTCCCTGGAAGCCTGACTCCTTCCTAATGGGATCTAACATAGGGCCGGGACACTAGGCTTTTCATATTTCTATTTTCTAGATATTTCAAGCTTTATTTGTGGTCTGATATAGAATCAATTTTTAAAAAATATTCCAAGGATATTTGAAAAGCATTTCAAATATAAAATTCAAAATATGCAATATGTTTTATATTACGAAGTTCAAAATATATTTATTAAATCAGGCTTGCAATGGTTTGTTCATATCTGTTATATCCTTATTTATTTTTTATCTATTTCACCTATTGATTTTTTTGAAAGGTAAGTGAAGATCTCCACCATGATTGAGGTCTTCTCAGTGTTTCCTTGTGTTTCTAATAGATTTTACTTGATAAATTTCTCTGATATTTTTTGGAAGTGTAAATATTTATGATGGTTTGATCTTCTCTGTGAATTATACCTTTATTACTATAAAATATTCATCTGTATTTTCTTTAATGTACAGCTGCTGATACATATTTCCAATGATTATTTTCTTTAGAATGCCTTATTGGAAAATTAAGAGAAAACTATAAATGATAATATGGTAAAACCTAGATGCTCACTACTCCAGATGAACAAATACTAACTTCTTTCATGTATACTTCAAATTTAAAAAAAAAATGGATAGACTTTATTTTTTTAAAGCAGTTTTAGGTTCATAGCAAAACTGAGCAGAAAGTACAGAGAGTTTCTAAATTACTCGCCCCCCCAATACACACAGCCTCCCTTACCATTACCATCCTGCACCAGAGTGGTGCATTTGTCACTATCAGTGAACCAACACTGACATGCCACCCCCCAAAGTCCATACTTTACATTAGGGTTCACTGTTGGTGTTGTGCATTCTATGGGTTTGGAAAATGAATAATGACACCTATCCAATGTTATAGTATCACACAAAGTTTCACTGCCCTGAAAACTCCTTTTTGTTCTGTCTGTTCATCACTCCCACCTTTCTAATCCTTGGGAAACACTGACCTTTCTACTGTTTCCATGATTTTGCCTTTTACGGAATGTTGTGTTGCTGGACTCAGACAGTACTATAGCCATTTCAGATTTCTTCTTTCATTCAGTAATAACGTTTAAGTTTCCTTCATGTCTTTTTATGGATCAAATAATATTTCATTGCCTGATGTACCAGTTTACTTATCCATTCATCTACTAAAGTACATCTTGGTTGCTTCCAAGTTTTGGCAATCTTGGAAAAAGCTGCTATAAACATGCATGTGCACATTTTTGTGTAAACATAGTTTTCAACTCATTTGGGGAAATACCAAGGAGTGTGATTGCTGGATAATATAGTAAGAGTATGTTTAGTTTTGTAAGAAGCTGTCAAACTGTTGTCCAAAGTGGCTGTAACCATTTTTCTTTTCCTCCATCAATGAATAGGAGAGTTCCTGTTACTGCACATCTTTGCCGGCATTTGGTGTGTTCAGTGATTTGAATCTTGACGGTTCTAATAAGTGTATAGCAGCATCTCATTGTTGTCTTAATTTGCAATTCCTTAATGGTGTATGGTATTGAGCATCCTTTCTTATGTTTATTTGCTACTTGTGTGTCTTCTTTGGTGAGGTGTCAGGTTAAGTCTTTTGCCCAGGTTTTAATTGGGCTGTCTGTTTTCTTATTATTGAGTTGTAAGTGTTCATCTATATTTTGGATAACAGTTCTTAATCAGATATGTCTTTTGCAAATATTGTCTCCTAGTTTGTGACAAATTTGTTTTTAAAGAAAGAAACCATCATAGAAAAAGTTTAAATCTCCTGTATTTCCCTCTCTAGTTCAATTCCCTTCTGTCCTTCCTCAAAGGGAAAAATTTCCAAGAATTTGGTGTGTATTCAGTCTAGACTTTTCTGTATTTACTACATATATTCATGAATGACATAGTAATGTTTTGTGCATTTAAAATTTACTTAAAAATTCCCATGCTGTACAAGAGTTCACTCCCCCATTCAATCTATGTTTTTAAAAAATCTATTCACATTAATACATATAGATATACTTATTCATTTTAACTAGTGTAGAGTATCCTACCACATGAATGTATCACACATTTTATATCCATTCCCCTATGCCAGTCATCTGAATTATTTCTAATTTGTTGTTCTTACGAACAAAGCTTCAGTGTCTCATTGTGCTTGTGTGAAAGGGTTCCTCTGGTGTATGAAACTGGAAGTGGAATTTCTGAGTTATAGGACGTGTAGGATTTTTTTAGTTGTACTAGATATTGCCAAATTGTTTTTCAATGTGATTTATGTCAGAATAGACAAGGAGTGTATGAGGTTTCTATTTTTCCATATTTTTGTCAATGATTGGTGTGGTCAAAATTTTAAATTTTTGTCAGTTTAAAGAATCGGAATTAGCGTTTCACTGCTTTTTAAAAATATTTGTTTGTTGGTTTTTTTAAACTGCATCTACATGATTACTATTGAGTTGGAGCCTTTTTTATCCTTATTGGCCATTTTCTCATTTGCTTGTTGCCTGTTCATACCCTTTGCCCATTTTTATGGGGTTGTTTATTTCTTATGCATTTATAGGAGTCATTCATGTATTCTAGATGTGAAGTCTTCACTGGCAAAGATGAGGTTTAAAATATTAAGCAGACAGAGACAGTGAAACTCCAATACAGCATGATCAATTACCAATCACAATAAATGCCATATTTAATCAGAACAAACTAAATTCATAAAGACATTTTAAAATTCTTATTCTAAAATTATAGAGATTTGTTCCTTTAAATCTAGGTACATAACTAATTAGAATTTTTAATGAATATGATAGAGGATCAATTCTTTTTTTTTCTCTCTTGAAATACAGAATTTTATTTGGAAACTGTTTAAAGTAGAAAAAAACCCTGTCAAGAAAGACCAGGTGGAAAATGGGTTCCCAATAAAATGGAATTTTAGGGCAACAAAAGTCTAAAAGGCCACAAAAGAGAAATAGTACCACTGTTATTTGAACAATGGCTAGTTACTTGCATTTTTTGGCATTGTTAATTACTGAATCTGGGTTTTCCTCTGAATTCCACACAGAGCATGCACTACACAACAATTTTATAATAAAATATCTGCTTTCTACACACATTTTAGGACAAGCTACCACCAGGAACAAATCAATACAAATACATCAGGGGCTGAACAATCTCAGTAGTGGGTGACACACATTTTGCAGAATTCTGCCAAACAAAGAACTGAATAGGCTAGGAGCAAAGCAAATGAGGAAGAGTTAAGGAATGAAATATTTTAAATATTAATAATTAATTCAGACACAGTACTGTATCTTCTGCAAAAGAAAATTAACATATAGTAACATGCTAACGAATTTTATCTCCAAAGAGATTAGTGCACTGGCAAAGTATTCCAATAACAGTGGAGGGCGGTGGACAGCAGGTACCGAGAACACCCAGCCTTGCAGATACCAAGGTAGCAATGGCCTTCACTGGTCACTCCCTCTGCCAGAAGTCCAGAAAGAACTTGTAGCGTGACCATCTGCCTGCTGAACTTACACTCTAAGCAGCAAACTTTAAGGAGCCAAAGAGGAGTCCCCAGTGGGCGAGGGGAGCAGAGAAGAGAAACATGTTCAATGTAAACTTAAAAGACAGTAAAATGGGACACAACCCCATTCAAATCCCAGAGATGTGGGCAAATCCCCCAAAGTAGTTGTTAGATTTAAAAACTGGACATACCTCATTTCCCAAGAAACACAATACATAGAAATTTCAGGGATAACTGGAAAAATCGTCAGAGAAATGTTCAATGAAATTCAAGCTCTTCATCTCAAACATCCCAGGGCCGAAACACACCCTCTATTCATCCAGGCAACAATGCCTCTTACTTCTTAGAGCAGGGATACTATTGGTCAAGGACACCAAATGGCTTTACGGAGCAACTTTTTAAACTTTCCTTTTGGGCCAAGGTCTGGGTCTTTGAGGATTCAAGCAGCCCTGCAAGGCCTGTGAACAGCAGATTCCAAAGGTCCAGAGGTCTGGCCCTTCTTCCTTCCCAGATACAATGTCAAACATGTAAAATCTCCTGTCATGTTACATTTTATATTTTGAAATATGGAAGCATATTTTAAATACTCTTAAGGCATTTATTTATTAAAATGTTCTCTGCCAAGATTTCACATTAGCTTAAAATTCAAATCAGTCTTTACATTTCTCTACTGAGGTTTCCACCTCAGTGTATCACATAAAAAAACCTTCTCCAGCAATCAGTGTTACCAGCGTCCACACGGTGAGCCCCATGGTCAGCCTCTTTGTTCCCTAGGTGACCCAACTAGATGTTAATACTGCTCTGCTACAGGGTAAAAGCTCCTAACTCAAACTCATTGGAAAAAGGGTGAAATTTCTGTAAAGTGCACTTTAAGAAGAGGTACTGTTTGCTCATGAAAAGAAACCAGTGAGTCCTCTAAGAATAATAAAAGGGGGTATTTTACAGTTAAGCACATGATTTGGAGTGAAGAATTCGGATGTCGCTCTGCTGGTCCAGGCCGTTAATACTCTTCTTGTTCCTCTTGTGGGCCCCCTTCATCAGGTATCACAAAGCCTTCATCTGTGGCATACAGAATGTCCACGATCCTCCGCAATACTGGATTGTTTTCCCCCTCATTCTCCTGGCAAATCAATTCAATGTTCCTTAGCTTTCCAAAGTAGAAATCTTTCTTTCTCCAAGTCTTCGACGGCAAGTTTCAATACCTTGACCTGCTGCATCAGTTCAGCTGCTTCGTCATCCCCGCTGCCCACACCAGGATTCTTTCGCCACCACACCCGGGCCAGCCTGAGGGGTTGCAGTAGTTCTGTGTGTTGCAATGGCCCTCTGTGGGGCTGCACTGCTAGAGCTGAGAGGTTTCTTCGGTTTGTTCAGAGCTGGAGCAACAAGGGAGGGAGCCACTGCAGTTTCTTGACCTTGTCTGGCAGCTACGGGGTCATAGTCTTTTCCATCATAGTTTGCATCAAAAAACTTGAACCACTGAACAAGTTCAAAATTGTCCTGAAACTTTCCTTTTACTAATTTGTCCACAGGAATTATTTTGTCAACACCCATTCTTTTAAAAACTGCTTGTAGTATTTTGAAGTTCTGGATGTATTCAAGTTCTAGCTGAACCTGGAATTTCACTTTCTTCAAGGCAATGGAGCCAGGGAACAACATGTCCATAAACTGAGAGTAGGCAGCCCCTGAGCACAACTGTTCGATCTTCATCAGATTCAGCTGCAGAGACTCATTGATCCAGGCCAGCATGTCATGTCGACTTAGGTTATCACTGGTGACTGATGTTGAATATACATTCACTGCCATCTTCGGCTCTCGGCGGGACCACGTCCACGGCCTATGCCCGGCTTCGGTTCCGTCCTAGGATCAATTCTTTTTTAAATAAGAAAAATCCATCGTCCCAGTTTCATCTTTTGAATAGTGAATTGTGTCTCTACTCATTTTTATGCCTCCTCCATGTTACACAAATGTATCATGTATCAGGTCTGTTTTTGGTATTTCTTGTTTGTTTAACTGATTTCTTTATCTCTCTGTCAATGTCATACTTTTTAAATTATACCACAACTTTATAAAGTATTTTAATATTTCACAGAGCAAATCTTCTTCCTTGTTCTTTTTCTGAAGTATCTTGGATATTTGTGGACATTTACTCTTCCATGTAAATTTTAGATTCAGTGTTTAAATATCCAGGAAACATTCTGTTGGTATTTTGATTAGAATTATAGTGAATTTATAGGATAATTAGAGGAAGAACATTTTTATGGCTTTGAGTTGTTTTTTTTATCCATGATCATGATCTATCTAACCATTTATTCAGATTTTCTTTTCATGTTCTTTAATGACATTTTATGCATGTTTTTGTAAAGTTTCACATGTAGTTTGTAGTTTGATAATAATCTATCAAAGTGGTTTATTAAGGTACTTCATATTTTTGTAGCTGTCATGAATTCTGTTTGGTTTTCTATTATATTTTCCAATTAGTTATTAACTGTATTTCAATGCTATTGATTTTTGTGTGCGTATCACATGTCTAGCAATCTTGATGTACTTCTTATCAGTTCTAATAGTTTATGTGCAAATGACAATTCTTCTCATTCTTGTCTTATTGCTTTGGCTAAGGTTTGGTATCAGTATAAACAGTCTTATAAATCAGGAATAGAAAGAAATGTCCTTGATCTGGTGAACGGCATATAACACAAGTTATAGCACATATTACATTTAAAGGGTAAAATTTTAAATAATAAAATTTCAGATGTTTCTCATCAATATTGGAAAAAAAAGGGGTCACTACTTCTTTCCTACTAACAACTTTTTTTGTAGGTACATTATCAGGGTAAGGAAGTTTCTTTCTATTCCTAGCTACCTAAGAATCTTTCATGAATGGTATTCAATATTATTAAGTTTATATTATACTGTATGTATTGAGATATCATACGTATTTTTGTCCTTTAAATTGTTAGTATGGGGTATTACTTTAAAGGGGTTTGATGCTAACCCATCCTTTCACTTCTTTTTTTTTAAATTTTTTTATTGTTATGTTAATCACCATATATTACATCATTAGTTTTTGGTGGAGTGTTCCATGATTCATTGTTTGTTCATAACACCCAGTGCTCCATGCAGAACGTGCCCTCCTCAATACCCATCACCAGGATAACCAATCCCCCCACCCCCCTACCCTCTAGAACCCTCAGTTTGTTTTTCAGAGTCCACCATCTCTCATGGTTCGTCTCCCCCTCTGACATACTCCCCTTTTCTTCCTCTCCTGTTATCTTCTTTTCCTTTTTTCTTAAAATATGTTGCGTTATTTGTTTCAGAAGTACAGATCTGTGATTCAACAGTCTTGCACAATTCACAGCGCTCACCGTAGCACATACCCTCCCCAATGTCTATCACCCAGCCACCCCATCCCTCCCACCCCCAACCACTCCAGTAACACTCAGTTTGTTTCCTGAGATTAAGAATTCCTCATATCAGTGAGGTCATGTGATACATGTCTTTCTCTGATTGACTTATTTCACTCAGCATAACACCCTCCAGTTCCATCCACGTCATTGCAAATGGCAAGATCTCATTCCTTTTGATGGCTGCATAATATTCCATTGTGTATATATACCACAACTTCTTTATCCATTCATCTGTCGATGGGCATCTTGGCTCTTTCCACAGTTTGGCTATTGTGGACATTGCTGCTATAAACATTGGGGTACA
>NW_027397075.1:46339775-46436820 GCF_003265705.2 Callorhinus ursinus | reverse complement strand
AAAAGCCATGAATCTATGTGCAGTATTCCCCTAGCGCTGGAGTTCTCCCGTTCTCCTTGATCGATCAACTTGGTCTTGGCTTGCTGGCTGTTTGTGCTGATCTTCTGGGGGAGGGGCCTGTTGCTGTGGTTTCCAAATGTCTTTGCCGGAGGCGGAATTGCCCCGCCCTTGTCGGTCCGGGCTAAGGAAGCTGCTCCGGTTTGCTCTCAGGAGCTTTTGTTCCCTGCAAGCTCTCGGTACAGCTTTGGAGGACCAGGGCAGAAATGGTGGCCTCCCAATCTCCACTCGGAGGAGCTGAGAACTCGGGGCCCCGCTCCTCAGTGTGCCCCCAGAGAAAAGCAGTCACTTCCGTGTCCCCGGTCTCTGGCCGCACTCCGTGCTCACCCGGCCTGTGACCGGGCGTTGCTATCTCTGGCACCCGACCCCGCGCAGAGTCTCCAAACCCAGCAGATCCCTGCAGTGCGTTCCCGCACTGCTCCTCCCCGGGAAGGAAGGGGAGTCTCCCCGGATCTGCCGCCTGCTGGGTCCCTGCTGGAGGAGCCGTGCCCCGACTGGGCCGCGGATCACAGTTTATGGCAACCCCGAGCTGAGAGCCCGCGACTCTGCTCCGTCTCTGCAGCCGGCTTCCCCGCTCTGATACCTGGGAGCTCTGCCGCACTCAGGCACCCCCGGTCTTTCTGTGACCCCGAGGGTCCTGAGACCACACTGTCCCGGGAAGAGTCCACCCCCCGCTTAGCCACTGGAGCGACGTCCCTCAGCGGAGCCGACTTCTAAAAGTTCCGATTTTGTGCTCCGCGGCTCTATCACTTGCCAGAAGCGGCCGACGGAGGCCCCTCCCCCGCCGTCTATCCTCCCGAATATCGCCTCGGATTCACTTCTCCGCACGTCCTACCTTCCAGAAAGTGGTCACTTTTCTGTTCAGAGAGTTGTTGCTACTCTCTTCTTCGGTCTCCTGTTGAGTTCGTAGGTGTTCAGAATGGTTTGATCCCTATTCAGCTGAATTCCTGAGACCAGACGAAATCTAGGTCTCCTACTCCTCCGCCATCTTGCTCCGCCCCCCCATCCTTTCACTTCTGGGGTAAATCCTTCTTTAAAATTAACATATTTTTGTAGGCTTGGGTGGCTCAGTTGGTTAAGCATCTGCCTTCAGCTCAGGTCATGATCCCAGGGTCCTGGGATTGAGTCCACATCAGGCTCCTTGCTCAGAGGGGTGCCTGCTCCTCCCTCTGCCTGCTGCTCCCCCTGCTTGTACTCTCTATCTCTCTCTGACAAATAAATAAATAAAATATTACAAAAATAAATAAAATTAACATATTTTTATATAGTAATGGCTTCAACTTGTAAATTTTATGATTGGTTTGTTTTCTATGCTCATTAGTGAGATAGGTCTGTATTTTTCTTTTTTCTTCTGTCACTTTCTGGGTTGTGGATCAAGACTATACTAGTCTCATATAATACAATGATGGGACACTCTCTCTCTGATTTTATTTTTCTTTAAATACATTTCATTAAATCTTCTGTCCCTGAGATTTAATAAAACTTACCCAAAAAACGAAACTAGCTCTTCTTGGTGTCCGTTTTTTTGGAGGAATGGAGGCAGGAGTGAAAAAATATTTTAACTATCAATTCAATTTAAAAAAGAAAAAGACTTTTGGTTTACTTAGGGTTTCTATTCCAACTTGAATTTTGAAATTTGTATTATATATTTGATAATTTATATTCTTCTAGAAAATCACTCATTTCATCTATTACACAATGTTAATTTTGTAGTTAAGTTCCCCCTTTCGTTCTGAATATTGTTTATTTGTGCCTTCTCATTTTTTTCTTATGTAGTCTTACTATTTTCCTGAATAAATACTTAACTCATTTATTTTTAATCTTGTTAATTTTTGACAAATGCATTTAAAGTATATATATTTCCACTAAATAATACATTAGCTGTATCTTTGAAGTTTTGATAAATAGAACTTCTTTAGTTAGAAAACTTTTGTAATTTCTTCTTTAACTCAGGAGTTACTTGGGGGTGTGATTTTAACTTTCCAAATGTTTGGTTTCCACGGAAAAAATGTTTCTTTAGTGTTGAATTCTTATTAATTGAACTGTGGTTAGAAGACATGGGTTTTAATGATGTCAGTTCTTTGAAACTATTATCTAGAATGGAGTCAACTGTTGTAAATATTCCATATAAAACTGAGAAGAAAATTTAAGTAGAAACAAGGTTCTTGAATTGTAATTAGATACTTACATTGAAATTTCAACTGATGCAGTATTATAAAATAGATACTGACCAGAGTGAACTGTCATTCCCAAATGCAAATTTTAAAAGTAGATGAACCAGAACCAGTTTAATGAGTTTTGGGCCCTTTACTTGGAAATTACAACTGTTATATCTAATTGATGTATTTTTTTCAATATGTCGGTGTTCCTCATTAATTCTATAGTAAGGTTTTTCAGGTAAACCCCCCCACCCTTTTTTCCTCCTCTCTTTGATGCTCTTTTTGAGTTGGCAAATTTTGTTTTATTTTGGTTTTACTTTTCTCTGCCTCTGAGGTAGGTTTTATTCTAGTTTTTTCCTACTTTTAAAAATTTGATTCTGTCTTCTAAAAAATCAATTAAAAATCTATTATTTCTGTGTTCGGCATGGAGAAAGAAAATTTAAATGTAAGATCACTGACCCATCTCTTTATTTTCAACACTTTGTTTTTGTGTCATTTCAGGTAAATCTGTTATAAAGATTTCATATTTGGCTCTGGCTTTTCTTCTTTCAACCTAATTGAGAAGCTTTGTCTTTCACTAAGGGAATTTAACCCACTGACTTCTGTTCTTTAGGATAAGTGTCATGTCTGGTATTGCTCCCTGTCCTTTTCTGGCTTCTGTTTATTGTGTGCCTTAGTATCTTTTTCTTCTCTTTTTCATAGCTTTTGCTTGAATGACAGCTCTTTGTCACTGTTCTTCTCCACCTCTGCACAAAGGGACTTGGAATGTTAACATCTTAATTGCATTCTACTAGTAAGGATCTTTACATTTTTAATGAACATTTAAAAATGCATTTTTCTTTATTAATTTTATGACTTAAAATGATCCTCTTACACAAAAAATTAAGTTTAACCATGCCTTTCTTTCTTTCTTCTTTCTTTCTTTCTTTCTTTCTTTCTTTCTTTCTTTCTTTCTTTCTTTCTTTCTATCTATCTATCTATCTTCTCTTGAATCTCAGATAATCTGAGTTCTTATTTCTAGGTCGGTACTTCTTTTTCTGTTAGTCCATATCTTCTTTTTATTTATTTATTATTTATTATTTATTTATTTATTCATTTATACCATATAATCTTTTTAAACCATATTTTTTCATAGCTATACCATTAACACTTATTTAGGAGTAATTATACATATTTCTGGCTTCATTGATCACAATTAATTCATGTGTGTTATGTCTTAACTTTTTTATGAGGTCTTCAACTGAACTCATGAATGTTCAATTTGTGGAATTTTTTATGAGTACTTTTTTAAAAAAGATTTATTTATTATTGTAGAGAGAGAGAGAGAGCAGGAGGGAGGGGCTGGGGGAGAGATAGAGAAAGAGAGAGAGAATCTCCAACAGACTCTCCATTTGAGCATGGAGCCCTACGTGGGGCTCAATTCCACAACGCTGTGATCATGACCTGAGCTGAAATCAAGAGTCAGTTGCTTAACCAACTGAGCCACCCAGGTGCCCCTATGAGTACTTTCTTTATAGGGAGACATAATGTTAGACTTTCTGAATATGTGCATTGTCAAAAATGTCATGATTTCACTCATATGTGGGATCTAAAAAACAAAATGAATAAACCAACAATCAAAAAGCAGAGTCAAGCTTAAAAATACAGAAAACAAACTGGTGGTTGCCAGAGGGAAGGGAGTCGGGGATGGGCAAAATAAGCAAAAGGGAATGGGAGGTACAGGCTTCCAGTTATGGAATGAAGTCACAGGGATGAAAGGTGCAGCAGGGTTGTAGGGTGACAGATGGTAGCTACTTGTGGTGAGCATAGATAGCATAATGGACAGAGAAGTTGAATCACCAGGTTGTACACCTGAAACTAATGTAACATTGTGTGTCAACTATACTAAATTAAAAAAAAATTTAAATTCCTTTTCTTTTGTGTTCAGGAGAAATGCTACACTGGATAGGGAATTCTGTGGAAAACCTTTGTTATAAGAATTATATATAAAGTATCTTTCTGCTATCTTCTTTTTTACTGTTACTGATGAGAATTCATTGACAGTCTGAGTTGTTGTTGTCATTGTTGTTTTGAATTGTTGCTCATCTTGTCCATCTGGAAATGTATACAATATGTATGAAACAGTTTCATACATTTGGCAAGCCATGCTTATTTCTGATTTTTTTCTTAACTCTTTTTGATACTTGGCAAGCTTTTTCGATGTGAAGAATTAGGTTTTCCTCCTTATGGAGAACTTTTCTTACTTAGAAGAACAAATTACTAATCATTATTTGTTCTCGCTTATCCACTACTTTCTTTTTTTTTGGTTATCTTTTTGTGTTGATGTTGGCTCTCTTGGCTCTATCCTCCATGACTCCTACCATTTCCCCTCCCAAATCCCAATACTTTTGTGTTTTTGCCCAGTATTTTGGGAGACTTTCTTAAAGCATTCTTCTAAATGATGAGTCAGATTTCATTAATGTGTATTCTGCTATTTGCTTCCTCCACTGAGTTATTATGTTTGTGATTAAAAAAAATTCCAATAACCCTCTTGTTCTCAGATTGTCCTAATTCTTTAAAAAACAGAAACCTGTGGCTATTTAAAAAAAAAGTTTCATTGAGGCAAAATTTCATATAATAAAATTCACCATTTTAAAGTATACAATTCAAAATTTGACAAATGTCTACAGTTGTGTAATCATTACCACAATCATCATATAGAATATTTCCATTACCACAGAAATTCCTTTTTGCCAATTTATAGTTAATCCCTTTCTTTATCTTAACCCTTGGCAATCACTGGCCTGTTTTCTGTCACTTTAGCTTTGCTTTTTCTAGAATTTCATATAATGGAATTATTTATTCTGTACTTTTTGGTATCTGACATCTTTCATTTAGCATGCTTTTGAGATTTGTCCACGTTTTTACATATATCAATAGTTTGGTTTTTTTTTTTTTAAAGGATTTTATTTATTCATTTGAGACACAGAGATACAGAGAGAGAGAAGAGAAAGCATGAGCAGGGAGAGAGGCAGAGGGAGAGAGAGAAGCAGGCTCCTTGCTGAGCCAGGAGCCCGATGCGGGGCTCAATCCCAGGACCCTGGGATCATGACCTGAGCCGAAGGCAGATGCTTAACCATCTGAGCCACCCAGGCGCCCCAATAGTTTGTTTTTATAGTTGAATAGTATTCCTTTTCCTAGCTATAGCATGATTTGTTTACCTATTCCTTAGTTGATGAACATTCCTTCCTCCAACCCACAGTTTGGACATAATGAATAAAATATGAAAATATTCATGTACAAGTGATTGTGTGTAAAAAGTTTTGTATTTGATTGGCCATATAGTAAGTGCATATCTAGTATTGTAAGAAACTGCTAAAATATTTTTATTTTTTTCTTTTTCTTTTTTTAAGATATATTTAAGAGAGAGAGTGAGAGAGCATGCGCATATGTACACATGAGCCAAGGGAGGGGCAGAGGGAGAGAGAATCCTCAAGCCGACTCCCCACTGAGCATAGAGCCTGATGCAGTGCTTGATCCAGGGTCCTGGGATCCTGATGTGAGCCAAAAATCAAGAGCCTGCTGCTTAACCAATTGAGCCACCCAGGCACCCCGCTAAAATGTTTTTCAAAGAGGTTGGACATTTTGCATTCCTATCAGCAATGTATGGAGCTCCATTTCTTCTTGAGTGAGCTTTGATAGTTTGTGTCTTTCAAAAAATCTTTTTAATCTAAGTTGGAAGCTATTGGAAAGGCATCAAGCCCAGGAAGGACCCAATTATGGGCAGTTTTGGCAGCTCCTTCTGGCCCCTATCAGTAGCATATCTGAAACAATTGTGTTCACAGTGGATATCGGTCCTAACATGAAGAGTGACTCCTGATGAGCAAGAAGGCAGCTGTGGAATTATTGGGTACAAAGAAAGCCCATAGAAAAGGTGAGTGGCTTTGGGAACTTCTCGTTTGCATTGTGTAATCCCCTTTTTTGTAGCTACTTGCCTAGCAGAGTCTATGGTTTTATTCAGGTGGGGTGAGAGTGTGGGCAGGGGCTCTAAAAAACTGACATGGAAGCTGGGTCTCTTCTGGGTACAGATAAGATGGGCAGGGCCAATCTTTCTTCCCTGTTCTTAGAATCCTGTCTTCATAGGAATTCACATTTTCAGATATACAGGTAAGACACCACCCTCCCCCGTCCTTATTTTCAGTAATGTGACAAGATCTTCTTTTACACTAACTGAATTGCCTCAGAGAGAGAATTAATAAAAGAAGAAAGACAGCCCCTGATATTATATCACTATCTTCCTAGAATAGTATCATATCATTTATATTAGTTATCAATTTCTGCATCACAAATTACCCAAAGCTTAGCAGATGAAAACAACAAACATTTAACATCTCCCATAGGTAAGGAATCCAGGTGCTGCCTCGCCAGGTGGTTCTGGCGCAGCATCTTTCACAAGGTTGCAATCAAGGTGTTGGCTAGAGCTGCAGTCATCTCAAGGCTCGAATGGGGAAGGATCTGCATCCAAGCTCACTCACTTGGTGGTTGGCAGGCCTCAGAATATCTGCTTCCAAGCTCATTTAGGTGGCTTCTGGCAGGCCTCAGTTCTTCACTATGTGGACCTCTCCCCAGGGCTGCTTCACAACATGGCAGCCATCTTTCCCTGGAGAACTTGAGAGAGAACACTCAAATGGAAGTCACTATCTTTTTATAGCCTAATCTCGGAAGTGACATCCCATCACATATACCATATTCTATCCCCTAGAAACAAGGCAGTAAGTCCAGCCCACAAGCCCACATTAAATGGATAAGGATTACACAAGAGTGTGAATACCAGGAGGTAGAGATCATGTAACTTCTTACTTGTTTGTTTTCGGTGTCTTGGTTGGAGTTTCACTAGAAGCGGACCTGAAGAAAGGATTCAATTGTAAATAGTTTATTTGGGAGATGATCCCAGGAAAATCTGGTAGCAAATGAGGTGTGAGATAGGAAAGGTAGGGAAGCCAGCCCATAAAGAGAATGTTTTCAAGCCTGTTTCCTGGGCAGCTGGAGCTCAATCCTGCTGGGGAGCTCTGGGAAACAGGGTAGAACATGCCACAGTGTTATCCCAACCAAGGATCAAAGAAGCTGAGGTATTTATCTACAGACTCTCCATCCATTATTGATTGAGGACCGCTTGTGGAGAAATTAATTCTCTGGTACTCCTGCTTGCCCTGGGTATACTAAGAGTGCTTCCTCGCCCTCCTAACTGTACCCCCTTGTCCCCATCCTATCATCTATGAAGGTAAATGCTGAAAAGATATGGGTGAAACACCAACAGCATCTGCCACACCCAGCTGGACTGTAAGTTTCATGAAGGCAAAGACCGTCTGCCTATTACATTCTTCCCATTGCGCTGTCATTATCTAGCATACCAACTAGCACATACTGTTGCTCAACAAATCTTTGTTGAAAGAATGCAGGTCACTGATGATGGCACCATGAAGGAACTCATGTGCGGTGAGGGAAACAGACTTGCACACTGCTAACTACAACAGGATAAGTGCTGTCTTATAGATGTTTATGGGGTGCTCTCAGACTCTAGGGCAGCAAGTGCCAATTCTGCCTGGAAGTGGAGATGAGGCTTATGAGGGTTTCACACAAGTGTGGAAGTCTGAGTTCATTTGTGAGGAAAGATGGATAGAATTTTCTGGTAAGATTCTGTTGCTTGGCAAGAGGTAGAAGAGTGCAGGGAGAAAGAATGAGTGGCAAGGGTGTTTGCTATTTCTAAAATGGAGTATAGGTCCTCTAGGTCCATTCCCTCCCTTGTCCTTACCCCACCCTCAAAGTTTTCTGGGGTCGTGCTTTTGGGGCTCTCTCTGGCAGCCATCTTGTCCACAGAGGCATCATTGGCTTGATGGTCTTAACATGTGTTAGTGCCCTCTCCCTCCCTTCCCAACACACGTGCACGCAAAACAGTGGTTTAAAAGTCCTTATGGCAAAGATTATCTTTCCTTGATCTTTGAAAAGGCAGGTACAGTACATATACACATATAACAAATATTTTCTTTATGTATTTACTGTTTGTAGGAAGTCTAACCCTAATCCAGCATTTATTAAAACAGGACAGGATTTATTAAATTGGTTCGTTTATCAAATATGTACAGATTTTTACATAAATTAATTCGCTTGTTAAATATTTGTGAAATTTATTAAGACTTTGGAAGAACTTAAATAATACCTGAGCTGTCCAGCTTAATTTGGCTTTTTTTTTTTTTAACCTAAGGGAATGATGGGACTCTGAGGTATAGACACAGGACTCTAGATGGTCGGCTGAGAGAGGGCCAGGGGGCAGGTGTCACCGGGTGGGGTCTGACAGGTGAAGAAAAATGACATCTGGGTACTTTTGGGAGAACCTCTCTGTTCAGTAGGCTTGGAAGATTTTGATGGTGCAGCTTGGGGACAGTGGGACCTGCTACCCTCTGATGATGTCCTAAGAGCCGATGTCAGCTGGAACCCATGGGTGCCTTTCCTCTTGCTCATTAATTCAGTAATGTACTGAGCCCCTGCCATGTGCCAGGCATTGGCCTCATGGGCTTGGCATACAAAATGACCAAGACATGGGCCTAGTTCTCAAAGATCAAGAATGATAGACCTATCTACGTAAATTTCAAATTCTATGTTCAAATCCTGTGTTCACCGTTTACAGCCTCTCTGATGTTAAAATTACCTCTTTCTTTTTTTTTTTTTTAAAGATGTTGTTTATTTATTTGACAGAGAGAGAGAGAGAGAGACAGCGAGAGAGGGAACACAAGCAGGGGGAGTGCAAAAGAGAGAAGCAGGCTCTCCACTGAGCAGGGAGCCCAATGTGGGGCTCGATCCCAGGACCCTGGGATCATGACCTGAGCCAAAGGCAGACACTTAATGACCGAGCCACCCAGGCATCCCTAAAATTACCTATTTCCTTAGATCTTCATTTCCCAATGTAGAAAATTAAGATAAACACATAGAATTACTGGAAATACTAAGTTAAGTCATATGAGAACATCTAATTGAGTGGCAATTCCTGCCTTCTAGTTATAGCCACGCAATGAGTCAGTCCAGACATTACCACTTGAAGATCTTTTGGGTCCATCCACATTGCTTTACCACTACTTCTACCTGGTCCCAGCTACCAGTATCTCCTGCTCAGTGATCTCCCTGAACTCATCTTTGTCTTCTTCCAATCCATTCTCAAGATGGCAGCCCAAGTGGTTTTTTTAAAGTCTAAGAATGATCATGCCATTTCCTAATTTCACAACTCTTCAACGCCTTCTCATTTCTCTTAGGACAAAATCTTACAAAGCCCTGCCTGACATGCCCATCCCCTAACCTCTAGGGGCATAGTGGTGAATGCATCTGCATTCAGGTTACCTGGGTTTCAACCCTGGCTCTGCCACTTTGTGCTATACCGTTAGGGGTTCTAGGTCTTCCTCTCTCCAGACCCTTCCCCCTTTCCCTTCCCCCTCATTTGAGTATGTTTTATTAATCCTTAGGTCTCAATCTCCCCACCCCAGACCAGTGTCTCTCTCTACTATATGTGCCTGTGGCACATTGTATCTCATCTAATGTTCATCACACATATGGTCACCTAAACAATTTCTGTCTTTTCAGAAAGATCCAAGCTTCTTGAGTCAGGGAAACCATGGTTGCCTTAGCTTATGCACAGTGCCTGGAGATGGCTGGTACTGAACGACTGTATTTGCAATGAAACATAGCCCAACACCTGTAACAGTGTAACATAGTATAACAGAACGTTTTATAAACTATTATGGGTGCCTAGATAGCTGTCTCATATCCAGAAAAATCAAGTATTAGCCATGTCCAGAAAAATAAAGTGCCCTGCTGAGAGGTGCTGACAGGTATCTGACCCCCTCCCCGCCCCCCAGCAGGTTTCCTAGGGGTGGGGAGGCGGCAGCAGGGGTTTTATTTGGTGGTGGTGGTAGCTGTCTGGGGCAGTGTCTGTTTCTTCACACCCGGCAGATTCTGGCAAACTCTCAGATTCAAGAAGGAAGTTTCCTAAGAAAACGAAGGCCTCCAAATGCCTTCCGGAGTAGAAGGACTCTACCCCCAAGAAACTGGGGCAGGAAATATGCAAATCGCATTAGGCACCTGGACATCATGATTGGAGTCCAGGCACTAAGAATATTGTATTTTCTGCAACGTTGTATGTAAAAAAATAGTTCTGGAACAAGGAATCCTACTTGTCCCAAATTCACATATCATTTCTTCAAAGACTTGGATTTTCATTTGGAATAACTTTGAGTTTGGCTCTTAACAATTTAGTTACCTTAGAGCTCTCTGCCTTGTGAACTGTCAAAAAAAAAAATAGAAAGAAAGAAAGAAAAGTTCTCTATAAAAGTGTAATACAGCAATATATCCTTTGATGATTCATATGATTGTCCTCACATTATATCTGAAGTTAAGAGCAGATGGTTTTGCGTTCTCCCCCACTTTCCCCTTGATATGATCACACCTGTGGTAATGCAGCAGGCAGGGAGCTTTGGAAGGATCTGGAAGTTTAGACTTTTAGGGAGACTCAGCTCTCATCAGGAAGTTGGGACATACACACCCAAGACAGAAAAAAAATCTCAAGAATCCAAGGGTAGAATAATAAAGCATGAAATATACCTCTTCATCTGGTGGGACATGGTAAAAACAATGACAAGACCTGCGTGCAATTGTTTAAGGAAGGCTGACAGAAAAAGATGAATTTTGAGCACCTTTCTAGGTATGGAGAGGTGGTCTTCTAGATATGGCAGAGAGTCTCAGGGAGCTCACAAGTGGGTTGTGTGGGAGGTGAAAGGCAAGGAAGCCAATAGAAAGGAGAATCAAATGAGAGTGGGTGGTTGTGGGGTCGGGGTCACAATGTATAGGAATCACCCTCCCTAGCAAGCTGGGTATGTGGATGACATCACGGATCGAAGAGTGGAGAAGCTTATTTTCCTCCAGGCTCCTTTATTCAGTAAATACTTAGGGAGCATCTACTTGGCTTCAGACTCTAAGGTAGATGATGAAGATGCAAAGATTGTAAGATACCATTCCCGCTTTGGAGGACCCCAGAGGTGAGTGCGGGAGACACAGGAAAGGAAAATTAAAATACAATCTGCGGCAGACTAGAATAGAGGTGTGCGGTGGCAGCCCGGAGAGACCCTAAAACGACTTCATAGAAGAGGTGAGAGGTGGCCGGGAGATAGAAAGGACAAAAAGTATGCTATTCTAATTGGTTGAAATTGTGAATGAGCCTATTTTGTTCAAGGGGAAAAGGGAGAAGTTCAGGGTGGCCGAAGCTTTTGGGGGAAGAGTGGGGATTTTCTGGACAGGAAACAGGAGGAGTTTAGAGCTAGATGGGGACACTCAGCCCCTCTCCTGCAGGCAGAGGAACTGGCTGGGGATCCCAACCAAGGAAGCAACAGGATGGCATTTATTTCCAGGATAAGAGCTCTGGAAATACTGTGGCAGACAGAGTGGATTCAGACAAAAGCCGGGCAGGGTCTGCAGTTGGTAAGAAGGGTTTTGTGACAATCCCAGCACCTGAGTGACCATGAGCTTAGAATGGGGCTGGGGCTAGGGAGAATGGAAAAGGGGTGATTTCTGGAGCCCTGTTGTATTATGGTTTCTACTTTTTCCAAAAGTTCTTTCACTGCCATTTCCATTAATGTTCGATTGAATGCAAATCCAGGTCCCTTTCCTTCAGCCTTCGCCCCCTCCTTCCGCTACAGAAGTTGAAAGCAGCTGGAGAGGGCAACAGGTGCAGTGAATTCCGCTCCGAGGGAAAGTGGAGCTGCTGTAGGCTCTTCGCAGTGCTGGCGCGAGACGCCTTTAGAGCCCTTTGACTCGCCAGGAGGGGCCCTCGGCCGCCAACCTTTGCTTGCTTCTCTCTTGACTCCCTTGCGCCATGAACCTGGCCTCCATTTCCTCGGCCCAGCCATCCACTGATTCACAGGCTCCTTGCGTTGGACAATGGTTCTGCCTCCAGGGCACGAGACGGCCCCTTTCAGGAAGGCCTGGAACGCTCTGTGGTCTTCGGAGGAGGGGAGATGGCCGCCTGGACCAGACCCAGGCTTTGCCTCTCTGGCTGGGATGGGAGGTTCAAGACCACAGCACTCTGCGGGCCGGGGGAGTGCAGAGAGAGCATTAACTGCTCTCGAGGACATCTGAAAAGCAGCTTGTTTTAAACAGGATCTGAAAAGGTGGCAGCGGGTTGTCTCTGTCTTGGCAGTTGGGGAGGGGAGTGTCCCCGGGAGAGGGCGGGGCTGCAGAACACCTCAGGTCACGGCCAGCTGGCATGGCACCTCACCTTCACAGAATTTCCAGAACTTGCTAATCGGAAGTGGAACAAAGGAGCCAGGAAAAGACAGCGTGCCCGAACTCAGGGCGACGCGACGGGGCAGAAACAAGAGCTGGGTTTGCTGTGGGGCGGAGTCCGAAGCTGCGCCATTTGAGCAGGAGCTGCCCTGTCCCTTCCCAGCACCCCCCGCCCTCACCTCCCAGCCCCGCAGCGAGGAGGCGCGAGAGGTCGCTGTTAAAACGCCACTGTGATCTGGAACAGAGCACATCCGTCATCTGGCAAGGAGACGAATTAACCTACCCGCAGCCATCCCTGTCTCAGCATCAAGTAGGTTGGTAGACTGGCAGAACCAGGCTCCTGAGGGAAGGCGTTCATGGAGCACCTGAATCGGGGGCGGGCGCTTGCTGGGGGGAGGCCGGCTCCCAGTGAGCCCCAGAGCCGCAGGGACAGGTGGCCACCGTGGGCACAGAGGGAGTGTGGGAAGCAGAACAATCAGACCTCCGAGTAAAACTCCATCTACTTCGGAATTTTGCCGAGACCCAGCCCAGGCGGCGGAAGGCCCGGATTCCTACCCCGGGGCCCGCCTGCCATTTTGTTTCCCCCCGCGGCCGCCCCTTGGGGCTGGTGAGCCAGGAGCCGTCGTGCTTATCACCTGGGAGAGCTCCGACTGACACGTGAAAAGCCAAAGTGGATTTTTGTGTGAAGGATTCTCCACCTCCTTTTCCCTTTTCTACAAAGCAGCCAAGTGTTTGCCCCCACCTTTGGGACTTGCGAGCAGCTGAATAGCACTTGTGGTGTCTGAATGTCGCATAATAGGCATGGTCGCCAATAGAGAAATGCCCCTTTTCGTGTTTCTGAGCGTTCCCGTGCTTACTCGCTTGGCGTGTACACGCTCTCTCCCTCTTTACAAAGTGGCTGTGAACAATTCCTGAAAATGTTTGTCCCCGTGTTTTTCAAGCATCTATGTCTTTGGAATGCTGTGTGGGAGCTGCCGTTTCCCTGGGAAACCATTCGTGGCCAGCAGAGACCCAGGCAGAGCTCAGCTGGGCATGTGATAGGGTAGGGGGCGGGCAGGGGGCGGCTCTGAGCGGTGGTGGGGGGTGTGGGGGACGTGATCTAAGAGTCCTCTCCTTCGGGAGGACGTCCTGGAGTCCAAACACTGGCGGCACCCTCCCCGGCTCGTGGAACCTTGGGCCAGTTACTTAATTCTCTGTCCCTGGGCTCCTCATCTGTAACCTGTATTCACAGTCTGCACTTCCGAGGGTGGTGGGAAGTTTCTATCAGTTAAGGTGAATAAGGATCTTGGAAGAGCCTTTCACAGTAAGCACTGTATGTGTTTGCTGACGTTATTATTATTATTGGATTTTAATGTTGCTCTCTCTCTCTAAGGACTCTCCGCAAAACATCTTTGAGTAATTTTTCAAGATGGGCATATGTGATATATTTTCTAAACCTAGTATAGCCAAGGCTGTCTTTCTCTTACCGTCACACATTAAAGACAATATGACAAGGCTCTAAATTCTTGGATCACAACTATTCCCCCTCAACATCCCATAGATGATTCTCTGTTACTGTCTGAAATTTAGTGTGGCTAAGAAGCCTAAAGCCGATCTTATTTTTGTGTCTTTGCAGATAACCTGGTTTTTCCGAATGTGAATTTTTGTAGGATTTTTCATCATCATTGTAATTCAAAAGTTTTGGCAGAATGTCTAGATGTGGTTTTCTCTTCATTAGTTTTGTCTGGAAAAGTCTTTAAAATCTACTTACAAATCTTTCTTCTGCTCAAAAAAAGTGTCTTTTGTCACATATTTATCTATTTGGGTTTTGCTCTTTTTCATTTATTCTGTGTCCTGCTTCAGAGGCACCAGCTACTCATGTGCTGGCTCTCCATTCTCTCCGCTTCTATCATTCTCTATCTCGTTATTTTTACCCATTTTCCCTTTGTGACTTTAAAGTTTGTCCTTCAAAACAATACAATTTTTCCAGTATATCATTTTGTGTTCTTTATTGACTCCATTTTGTAATCTAAATACTGCTATTGAAATTTTAGTTTTTTTCTATCATTCCAGCTCTCTCTCTTTTTTTATTTGACTTTTACATGCTGAAATGACTTATTTTACATCAACATATAACCTCATAAAAACTCTTACAACACTTGAGGAAGGCCCATTAAAGATCATGATGCTTTTTCCCGCCTCGGTTGTTCTCTAAGGTGTACCAAAGCATAAGACAAGATAAAGAACTAGAAGTATAGAACTAGAAGGAACTTGACAAAGCTATAATTGTTTTCAGATAATATGATGATACGTTTAAAAATATAAAGTATTAAGATACTTTTAAATGAATTATGGAGTTCAGGAGGGTACTTAGATGTAAAGCAAACAAAAAAATTATTTGCTTTTTTGTCTACCACAGAATCTATTAGAAAATAGAGAAATGTATCAGTAATAACCACAAAATCTGTAAAATAAGGAAAAAACTTATCAAAACTAGAAAGTATTACTGAAAGACATAAGGGAAATCCAAGTGAATGGATAAAAATAATATTTAAAGAGGTCAATAATCTATTTCATTTCAATAAAAATTTCCAAATGGTTATAGTTGGAACATAACACAATTATTCTAAACTTAATGATTAAACCTGAGATAATGGTTTAGAGTTTGAGGGAAAAAGAGTAAGACTGGGTTTGCTCTAGAAGATATAAAATGTATTATCAAGGTTGAATAACCAAAGTGGTAAGGTGACATTTTAAGCAACTTTGAGAAAACAAAAGATGATTCAATAAAAGGTATTTTAAAAGTTGGACTGTAATTTAGAGAAAAAAATTAGTTTCTCCTAAGTCACTCCATAATACAAATTTCCCTATGGAAGAAATACTTTCCTCAACCAGAAGTAAAATGTATGCTAGTATTAGAAGAAAAAAGAGATGAATATTGACATCTTTGGCTAAGGGAAATATTTCTTCACAGGTCAAAAGGCATTCACCATCCATCTATTTATATTTCTGGTAGACTTTAAAAAGAAAAAGGATGGGTATACCTTATATTATTAAAAATTATGTTTCCCATAAATATATTAATTAGGAATATACATCACTGGTAATAACAGAAAACCTGACTTCAATCTATCTTAAATAGATAATGATTTATTTATCTCATGCAATAAGCAATCTGGATATTGGTAGTCCAGCTGGGCTGGAAACCTGGGGTGTGTTCATTCTTCCATTTTCTATCCTTATAGAGGTTTTTTCTCATGGAAGTCACCTGATGGTTACATGATGATTGTTGATGTACCTCTAGGCTCAGATTCATTTTCCACACAGGAAAAAAGGCAAATAGGCCAAATCCCTAGGAGGAATGCCAACAGAGTCTATCCAGAGCCTCACTCAGCAACTTTCATTAGTATCTCATTGGCTGTAATTGGTCACATGGCCATTGCTGGCTGCAAAGGAGTCTGGGAAAGTACGTTTTCCAGCCTCTATTATAGAGGAGGGCTAGAGAGATAGAGATTATAAATGGCTTTTGAATGTCCAATACACGATAAACAAAATTCAAAGACAAATAAATTGGGGAAAATATTTCCACCATATAAAGGTTTATATCATTAGTAATTAAAGAACTTCTAGAAAACACTGAAAACAAACTCAGTAGGACATTAACAAAAGAAGATATAAAATGACCAATTAACACAGTAAATGTTTAGTCTCTCCAGTAATCCACTACATACAAATTAAAACAAGATACCACTTTTTATGCATCAAACTTGCAAAGATTATAGGAAAACATATCAGTACAAGCATGTTTATCTTCCATGCAGTGACAATTGAATCACTGTAAATGTCCAAAATGGGAGAATTGGTCAACTTAATCATGATTCATCTATAGATCAGATTATCATGTAGTCATAAAAATACACTTTATAATATATTGTTAACACTATTAATATTTTCAGGTTATTAAATCATTGCCCTCACCCCTACACTCAACTGGGGTCAGAGACTGTGACAATGACTGGAGCAACTGCTCTTAGAAGGTGATCTGAGGGCAAGATAGCACCATGACTACAGGCCTGCGAGTAAAATCTCTCAGCCCAGCTGTCCTTTCTTCTGAAAATGCATCTCCTGGTTTTGGAACTGGTTTTGAATAGGCGAGTAACAAGATGAAACGATGACCTTAAGAAATGGATTTTGTACATGAAAGGATGCTGGTAATGTGTCTTCAAAATTTCAGGGTATGGTTGTGATGGAAACTAAATTTTAGCAAGCCATTCATACCAGATGGAATTCGATATTTGAGGAAACAACGCCATTTCTTAATGGATTGGAGATGCAATGATTGTCCAAATTCTCTTACCACACGCCAGGCCATATTCCCAGAAAGACATGTCTAGCATTAAGTAAGGTGCATTTAACCTTTCCCTCAGTCACTCACTCAATGTTGGTGGGGCACCCACCATTCTAAGGGGTGTAAGACAGTCCCTGTGACTGGTGCAGGGGATTCACTGAAAGAGGAGTCAGAAAATAGACACCTGTTCATTTTTATTCAGCCCAATGAGAGCGGGAGAGAGAGGGAGGAGAGAGAGGAAGTGGGGGGTAGAGGGAGGGGAAGAGAGAGCGAGAGGGAGAGAGAGAGGGAGAGAATGAGGTCTGAATATTAATGTCTGGTAATAATTATTGGTCATCAATATGATGATTAGTAATTAGTTAGCAAATAGTGTGGTTTCAATGCTATAACTCAGCAATGATGTGGCCTTCGATCAGTCCCTTATATTTAAAAGGGAATAATAATTCCTGGGGGATTTTAGAAGAATTAGAGATAATAGGTGTCTGGCTTGGTGCCTGGGTGCTATTACTTTCAGGCAGCATTTTCCCTGGAGTGGAAAGTGGCAATTCATCCCATTCCTTTTGCTTTTACTTTATGTTCATTAAGCAACTTTCTGACACATAATTTGCTCCTCTGAGGCCATCACTCCACGAGAGAGTATTCTGAACGACCCGTGTGAATTATCCCCTAAGATATAGTTCCCATCCTAAATTGATGAATCGATGAAAAGATTAGAATTCTGGTTGGCAAATTAGCTCCAGCTAATTTGGTTACAGAAGTAACTTCCCCAAGTATGACCTATTCCGAGTGAACAGGTCCAGTCATGTTTTAGGATCATTGAATTTGAGAACTTGAGTGGTAACAGACACCTGCCCATTACCGCCCACCCACTGAGGACTAGCCTAAGCGGGCAGCGGGTCTCACTCCGGAGCTCTTACCTGAAAAGGGACTATGGACTTGGCGATGCTGTAGGGGCGGTTTGGGAATAGGGGCCAGGTTAGGCCTCGTGCAGTTGACCTGCTAAGAGGTAAAACTGGCCTGAATTAAGGTGGTAGCCCTGGGTACGCAAAGAAGGAAAAGAACGAGAAAAAAATGAGAAAGATTTGATAGACTTTCGAATCCTAAGTTTCTAAAATTTCACAATTTGGGATCATCCAGATCAACCGTGTTGTTTTTCACCTGCGAGTCAGGGGACCGAGGTGATGTGCTTTGGTTCTGCATCAGGTGCCACTGTTGGGGCCCTGGTGGACACCCCGCCCTGCGGGGCCTCCTGAATGGTTCTATTTAAGCCTCGAGTGTTTTGCTAAAACACATTGCACAATAGCTATCTCAAGTATGCCCAGGCATGGCTTGGGCTATGGATACATATGCTGTGTGCATTAATCAAGTTTAATAGACCCCAATGTTTGAAACAATGCCTTAAAAAATTTTTTTTTCAGAGACTGCACAGAAGTGTGGCATTGTACAGCAAATAGAAGTGTTGCTACAATGCCTGTAAATCAGAGCTTTAAACTATGTTTCAATTATCCTTCTATTATCCAGCTGGTATTTAAGCATGTTTATTATTCAAATCAGCAGCGAATGTGCTGCTGTTGTGTAAACAACTGTCACTTGCTGAAACAATGATTAGGAGGCACCATCCCTTTCAGGTGTACTTAGGGGTACTTATACCCCAGCCACTTGTATTTAAATATCATGTAAACACAATGCTTGAGTGACTACTTTCACTCCTGTTCCCAATGCCTCATGCCAATTCTATTACATTAAGAGGGAAATCTATTAAATTTTTCATTTATCCACATCCGTACACTGTTTTTACCCATTGTATCATTAAAGCTTAGATTAATATAATAGATGTGCTGAGAGATACAGTGTGCGTTGAAAAAGACTGCTCAAAATAAAAGCCCATTTCTCTGCATTATTTGGGGGTGTTGGAAAGCTTTTGTGAAAACAATGCAAAGAAAATTATTTTCTGAATAAAAAGCATGACATGGAGAAAAGAAAAATTTGGCCCCCAGAAAGAGCAATCTTGAACCTTTATTAGCTCCATTACCAACTCAGCGTATAAAAAATAGAGAGCCAGAAAATAGGACATTTGTTGAATGAATCTGTGTCTCTTTTGTAGGTACTGTGCTATCACTGGGAAGGGGAATGTGTGTGTATCAGGGCAGGTTTGTGGGGGTGGTTGCTGGGCAGAGCTAGGAATTGCTACTAGGCTATGTTCCCCCTGAGCTGATCCATTTCTTCCTAAGTCTCAGCTTCCACATATGGACCAGGAAGACGAAGTTTTGAGTACAAGGCCACTATGAGTGGTGAGGAATCATGGTCTGACCAAATGGTTGATACTACCAGGGATTTTGCATTATCTGACTTATGTCTTGGGGGCTCAATAAATTCTTGTTGATGGATTTCAGTCGCTAACCTGCAAATACTATCTACGTGTTTAGGGAAAGGGGTGGGCGCTAGTGAGATGGGGATGATGACAGACAGGATTTTTATTTGATTTTAGAAATGCATACCCAGAAAATTCATGGATGGGGGCTTTGTACTTAGCTAACATCTCCCAAGTGGGTCATAAAAGAGCTTTGACTTCATCCGTGCAGGTAATGTGAATAATGTCCAAAATACTGCCTTCTTAATTGATTTCAAAATACAATAGATTTCAAGTTGCTTAGAATCTGTAATATATAAGGTAACCATGTAATTTGTCAGACAGCCTGGGACATTTTGAGAGTAAGATGTGTTAAATAATTATGCTAGGACATCAGGAGTAAACCAGCACTGTCCTGGGCAAACCTGTGCATATGATCACCCTAAAATCACATGGCTAAAAACCAAATCGGCTAGGACTTAAAGCAAGGAAGGACAATGAAAACACAGTGACTCATGGGTCTGACTAGACCCTTCTTTTGAGGTTGTTTAGTGTTTTATTTTAAAAGAAAAACAGTTGATTTTTTTTCTTTTTAGTAATTTAGAACCCTCAAAGGTAATAAACTCAACTTTCAAAGCACATATAAGCACAAGTCCATTTTTATAGATTAGATATATTAGATATATTTGTGCATGGTTTACTTTTCAAAACAGTTATTCCATAATGAAAAACCTTACGAGATTCCTAGTCAGTAACCTATTTTTGTATGTGATTTAGTTTTTCAAGTCTTGCCTAGAGAATGTCTTTTACACAAATGTAAAGTCTTTACACTTCACACAATTTTAATTTCTTAGCAGGGACTTGGGCTCAGTCAACAGAGTAAAACGATGATGCGTGGAATCCACATATATGGTGTCAAACCAATAAATATGAATTCTTGGGTATCAGAGGGTTATGCTGGAGCTTGGCTAATAAATTTTATACTTTTCTCCTCTGCAACAGATAGCATCCAGAGATGACAAACTTTTGTATGGTAGCATACAAAAATCATTTTCATCTCTTAGACAACCAATTTTTACACTGACATTTCACGATTCCTACAGCCATCTTAACTCTTGTATTATATAGATATAAAATATTTTTATTTTGTTATAAATGTATTTCTTTTACTGAAGCATGCGTTCTGAAATTTTTTTCACTGGTGAAAGAGGAATGCCAATTAGTGAGTTGTTTTGTATGTTTATCAAACAGCAGTAAGTATCTGGTCTCTTTCCCATCTGGGCAGACTGGATTTTCACAACTCTGCCTCCATTGTCTTGGATGGTCTGTTTCCCAACAACTTCTTGGGTTTCTGCTTCCATTAGGGGGCTAATTGTCACAGTGACATCAAATAGCATTATTATGCCTCTTGGTGTAATGCTCAGCAGCCATGGGAGTACCCCCTTCAATTACGTGCTCCGTCTCTCCTAAGCCCCATACATTACCTGCACATGTCACATGTCCCTAAACAAGTCTTCTCCATTATGTACTTGTGCTAATTCCTGGTGCCAATCCCCAGATCCTGAGTACCTACAGCAAATTCTTCAGTGTCCCCAACTGCCGGACTTCTTTTATCCCAAAGCTAGACACGCTTTTATCTTTGTTGTTTAAGCTCATTTGATGGAGGTAAGTACAGTGTAGTTTGTTTTTGTTGTTGATGGAACATTAACAGGATTTCTGCTGAGGTCTAGTCTACATTCCCTAACTTAATGTGGTAAAACTCCAGGCAGGGTTTACTGGCCAAATCATGGGCATTAACAAGGCTGGTTGTAAAAATAGCCTAAGCCACACAAATGGGGCTTCCAATTATTCTCTATCTCCCTCTTTAGTGGAGAGTGGTGGCTCTGTGAGTTTTGTTTGTTTCTGTTCATCCTTCGACGGTTTCAGTTCGAGTCCTGTTTTCTCTGGGAAACCATTCTCCACTCTTCTGATCCCACCCAGTTCCTCCTTGAATTCATAGAGCCAGAGTTTTCAATGTCCGGTTCTTGTACTTGTAAGTAACGGCATTCTACCATTATTTGATGTTATTTCCCAGACTTTTCTTCTATGACACACATTATAAGCTTGTCTGAGGAGGAGGGGGGGAGGGTGCCTTTCACTTCTGTGATTGCTTTAGTGTCTAGCACAGGGCCGAGGTCCTAGGGAACTAATAAACACTAATTTAGCCGGTATTGATTGAGTACTTACTGTTTGCAAAGCTTGGTGCTCAGTATTGGGGGAAAGTACAATAAAAAGCATTCCCTGCCATCAGAGGGGTTTTCTAGATAGGATAAATCCAAAGAAGAGAGGAGAAAAGACACTGAATTTTAGACTCATATAGCTAGTCTTCAAAGGAATAATATACTCAAGAAAATGGAGCTATGAGATAACATAATTCAAGACCAATCTTCAATTAAAAGATAAATATATCTGTTAGGAATTGAAAAATGTTCAGAAATGTCTTTTTTTTTTTTTTTTTAAAGAACTAGGGATGACTTACTAGCCGGACATAAAGGCCAAACCCTAAAGGAGCTGTTCTCCTGAAAGGTTCTGAGCATCTATGTCAAAGGTGTGTGGCTTTGGGAATTGACTCTCTGAGGGCAGGATGGGGCTGGGAAGGTCACGCGTGCATGGCGCTGCTCGGGCATGCCAGGCCTGGCTGCTCAGGAGCATCAGGGAGCAACAGTCTGGCCAGACACTGGCATTTTGCAGAGGGCATTGCTGGAGGAGGTGAGCGGAGGTATTTTGGTGAGTAGGTACCATGGGAGAACAGGCTGACTTGTAGGCATTATTTTGGGGTTCCCCAGAAGCAACCAGGAAGACTTGATAGAGGAATGGGATTCCTTCACTCCTCCCTCTCCTCCAAATTGCCTGGAAGCTCTTCATTTCTCTTGGAAGAAATGCCAAAGTCCTTAAAACAGCCCCTAAGGCCCAGGCCCTGTTGTTCCAAGGCTTCATCTGCTCTCCCTTCGCCAGCTACACCAACATCCTTACTTGTCCTCAAATAAGCTAGATCCTGTCCTGCCGCAAGGACTGTGTACCCGCTGGTGCCCGTGCCAGGATTTCCTCCTGGCTTACCGCTCTCACCTCCTTCAAGCCTTCCTGTAAATGTCACCTGTTCAAAGACATGCCTCTTCACTACGGTCTGCCCCCTGCCCCAGCACTCCTGATTCCCCTCCCTTGCTCTTTTTCTCTGCACTTGTTACCTTCCAATATATTTTTTAAATTTTTTATTGTTATGTTAATCACCATACATTACATCATTAGTTTTTGATATAGTGTCCCATGATTCATTGTTTGTGCATAACACCCAGTACTCCACGCAGAACGTGCCCTCTTTAATACCCATCACCAGGCTAACCCATCCCCCACCCCTCTCCCCTCTAGAACCCTCAGTTTGTTTCTCAGAGTCCATCGTCTCTCATGGTTTGTCTCCCCCTCTGACTTACTCCCCTTCATTCTTCCCCTCTTGCTATCTTGTTCTTTTTCTTTTTTCTTAACATATGTTGCATTATTTGTTTCAGAGGTACAGATCTGTGATTCAACAGTCTTGCACAATTCACAGCACTCACCATAGCACATACCCTACCCAGTGTCTATCATCCAGCCACCCCATCCCTCCCACCCCCCACCATTCCAGCAACCCTCAGTTTGTTTCCTGAGATTAAGAATTCCTCATATGAGTGAGGTCATATGATACATGTCTTTCTCTGATTGACTTATTTCACTCAGCATAACACCCTCCAGTTCCATCCACGTCGTTGCAAATGGCAAGATCTCATTCCTCTTGATGGCTGCATAATATTCCATTGTATATATATACCACCTCTTCTTGATCCATTCATCTGTCGATGGTTGGGGTGATACTGTGTGATAAGATCTCCCTGTGTCACTGCTCCAAGGTGCAGAAGGAGGGCCGTGAGCCATGGAATGTGGGCAGCCTTTAAAAGCTGGAAAGGAAAAAGAAATGGATTCTCCTTAGAGAGCCTCCAGAAAGAAACACAGGCATACCGACAGCCTGACCTTGGCCCAGTGAGACACATTTCTAAATTCTGACTTTAGAACTATAAGACAATAATTTCTGTTGTTTTAAGTCATCATATTTATGGAAACTTGTCACAGCAGCCATACGAAACTAATGCATTACCCAAGGTGGTCCGTGGATTTAGTGACAGGGCAATTGAAGAGACAGAGAACATAATCCCTTTTCTGAAGGTATTGGGGTGACAGAAAATGGGCACAAAAAGCAGGTTTTCTACCACAATATGTGAAGCATACAAACTTTAATTTTCACCCCATTCTTAAGATATTGCTTTAGCAGGAACTTAAAAAAAAAAAAAACAAAACAAACACAAATAAGAAACTCCCAAACTTTCTACCCCAGACTCTGTGGCATGCAAAGGGGAAGATAAATGCATTTATACCTGCAGTAGCTTGAAACGTGAAGCTACACAGTCAAGAGCAACCATCCCGAGAATGAAATAATATACGAAGTGCATGGCGAAGGCCCAATGACACAAAGTAATACTGATGAGTAGCTTCATGAATAGAACACGCACAGTCCAGCCGTCCTCATGGCTACCAACCACACAGGCTCTGTGATGGCCCCTGCTTCCGATATCCTGCACTGCAGTGCTCACATATGTGGACAGTGCCTTGTCTTCCATGTTGCTCATGGTTGATTGGTCTCACCCATTTTATTTGTTCTCCTCTATCTTGTTATTTCTGACCTGTTTCGATGGTCTTCTCCACTCCAGTCCTTTTGTCTTTTCACCATCCTCAGAATGCCTTGGGTGTTCGGAGTCTATTTTGGTATTAGAGCCATTTTGAAAAATCCCAAGGTATTTCATTAGGATTTTCTATGACTTCTCAGTGTTCTTATACCTGAGTCACCAATTTAAACTCAAAATTTTAACCCTTGATTAATAAATATTGAGGGAGGTATATATTCTTGTAAGTAGTCTTTGGCATTGTATCAGGTGCCAAATTGGTGATAAGTATCTGACATTACACACACAAAAATTCTAAGCTTAATTTCATAAAACCTTCAGAAAAGCATGTCATTATCCTGGGTTGCATGATGCCCCCCCCAAAAAAAGATATGTCCACAGCTTAATTCCCAGAACCTGTGAATATGACCTTATTTGGAAAAAGAGTCTTTGTAGATATAATTAAGGTTCTAAAGATGAAATCATCCTGGCTTATCCAGTGAGCTCTATACCTAGTAACGAGTATCTTCATAAGAGACCAAGGAGGAAAAGAGACAGACAGAGACCAGAAGACTGTGTTAAGATTTCTGTTGGGGGTCACAGAACTACAAACCAAGGTATGTGTGAGCCACCAGAAGCTGGAAGATGCAGGGAAGGAGTCACACCTAGAGCCTTTGGAGGGAGCACGGACCTGCCGGCTGCTTGCTTTCAGACTTTGGACCTCCACACTATAAGAGAATTAATTTCTGTTGTTTTAAGTCACCAAGTTTGTGTTAATTTGTTATGGCAGCCACTGGAAACTAATACACTCATAAAACATTCAGTACCTACATGTTACCTGTTAATGTCAACATTTATAGATGATCAGGTATGGTTTTCATGAGGTCATTGAATCACTGGACCACACTCATTGGCTGGAATGATTATATGAAAAATGTCACCCAACAGAACCTTTCAAAAATACCCTTAAGTGTTTTGCATCTATAGGATAGCTGATATCAGTAAAGGGTATAGTATATTTTCATACACATGTTCCCATGTGAGGCCATGAAGAGGGGGTGAAGTTATTTTAGGGAAGGATGGTTATAGGTACGTTCTGAGTAGGATCTACATTGCTATATCCCAGAGAGAGAAGAGGGGACTGAGAGTCCCAGCTGATCCAACCCTTTTATAAGAAAATTTAATTACCGGCCCCAGGAAGCATTTTACTTGAATTTTATGTAACAACTGCATTCTCAGCAGATAGAGGGAGGCAGACCTTGGGGCAAGCAAATGGGAAAAATAATCTATAAAGTGTGTTCACAAAATATGACTGTTATTCCGCCCTGGAACTTAATAGAAATCCTTTGACTGTTGTTCTGCAGTCAACAAGACTCATCTAATTGGTGACCATGGTAACAAAATCAGGTCATACGGAGGTTCATGCTGAGATCAAGCATATGTAGATCTCCTAGTTCAAATATACATAAAGATAAGAACCTGTTGGTAAGAGTCCGAAATGTTAGGTTGAAGATGGGCTCTCCTACACCAAGCTTATAATACTGAGAAAATGATCATTTGTTTGCAATAGCCATATGTTTTGCAGAGAAGGAAGAAATTTTTCAAATTCACTGGGGGGGAAAGATAATTCAGAAATGTGAGACCAGAATGAGTGCATAGATGTTGCTTCATAGAGCTGTGTAATTTACTCCCTGGGGTTTGTAGTGTGTCTGACTTATATTTTAGACATAATTAAGTAATCAGCAGTGTACATTGTAAAATGAATGTTTAGGCTGCTTGAGGTTAAATTTTCACAGCCATAGCAGCTGCGTGGTATTAGCGACCACCCCTCCCCATGGCCAAATCCTCTCCCCAGCATACAGTCATTTAAAATCTGTGAATGGGACTAAAATTATTTCCACATTCACCATTTTTCAGCAGATCTAAAGAGCAACCACATGGTAACCACTGGATACCGGGATTACTGCACTTCATGCTAGTGAGTGTTCTCTGTTCTGGCTCAGTAGCTGGAGTGACAATAATATCAATTATAGAATGAATAATACTTTTATTTATGTGGGATCTCATTTGATCCTCAAAAAGCCCGGCAAGCTAGCAAGTTTTCCCCATGATACAGATGAGAAAACAGACACTGAGAGAAGTTACAGGTTTTTAAATGCAGAATTAAGGCGCGAATGTATGTAACATCCTTACCTTGAGATAAGGGTGTGGAGCGTCCAACCCAAGGGTCTGCACCTGATGGTGGGGATGATCATTTTTGTGGTTCTTACCGTGTCCCAATCCTGTGCTGTTTTGCCAGCCTCATTGGCACACGCACCCTTACACCTGGTGGCATTTCTTCTTTCTTGCTCCTAATGCCTCTTGCTCTGTGACTCTTGGGGAGACATATGGAGAGGAGAGAGACAGAAGAGCTCCTTTTCTCTTTCCTTTCTTCCTTCTCCACTTTCCTTTCCTTTCTTTTGTTTCTTCCTTCTTTTTAATCAAACGTGACCCATACTCACTTTTCTTCTCCACTAAATCCAAGAGAAGATAAAGCAAGAGGGAAGACAGGTGGGAGGCAAGGGATGATTTAGAATGGTTGTCTAGTTGCTCCAGGGACACATAAACCTAGGATTAACTTAGGCCATGGGTTCACTGGGGGGATTTTCAAGGAGATGGGTGAGTATGCTCTCTCTTAAAAAACAATATAACATTTTTTTATTATCAAAGAAATAGTTACTGATTATAAAATATACTGATTATTAAAAAAATCAAGACAGATAACAAGACAAAATAAAGTCCGTCTCCATTCCTACTCTTTAGAGGTAATCATTGTTAACGATTTGATGTATATTGTCTTGGGTTCATTTCTTGCTTAGTGAATTGTGTATAATATACCCATTATGTAATATGAATATGCATTTTAAGAAGTAAATTATCTTTATATATTCTGCAGTTTACTGTTTTCATTTAATACCTTATCTTCCCATATTAGTACATGTAAATCTATCTCCTCCTTTAACAGCTCAATGGTATTCATTATTGTACCAAGATTAATTATGTACCAAGATTAATTATATATATGTATGTGTGTGTGTGTGTATATATATATAACATCTTTGTAGGTTTGTGCAAGTATTTGTAGGATCAATTCTTAGAGCTGCAATTGCTAGGTCAAAAAAGACACACATTAAACATTTTTTAGAGGTACTCTTGGTCTGGCTCCCACATTCCAGGCCCACCCTGCATCATGCTCTCCCTTGCTGTCAGTAATTCCTTTCCTCTGGCCTCTCTTAGACCATGAACTTGCCATGCTTCCCCCCATTATGGAGACTGCACACTCCATTCTTCTCATTTAAAACACTCTTCCTTTCTTTGCCTTGTTAGCTCCTTTGCATGGCAGACCAGGGGTCACTTCCTTAGAAAAGTCTGTCCTGATGTCCCCAAATAGATTAAACCCCCCACTAAACACTCTCAAATACCGTGTGCTTCCCTTTTATTATACTTACCACAGTTGTAACTTTATACATATTTCTGCAATTGATTGATTGATTGATGCCTGTCTCTTTTCGTAGATCGTAAGTTCCAGGAAAGCAAAAACTGCCTGGTTTCACTCACTGATATGGTTCTAATGCCTACTTCCAGTGCCTGGTCCCATAGTCAAGCATTTCTGTACATAACATAATGAGTGAGTGAATGAATGAATGTTCTACTTTAATTACATCCCTAACACTAGTGTCTTTTCCAGAGATCTTCTGAAGGACTAATGGGTAATTTGTACCCAAAGTTATTTCCTTCATCACTTCAGTAAACCAGAGCTACTGTAGTTTCTCCATTGTTCATGCTTCTCAGTCATGAGGCTGTTGAGAGCACCCAGGGGAGAAGGCTGTGGGACCTTGGGAGAGCAGGCACAGATGACCCATATTCAAGGCTGGAGGGAGTGTGGGGTGGCGTCAAGCCAACCTCCTCATACCTCAAGTGAGGCTCCTGAGGCATGGAAAGAGGGAAACACCAAGTTTCTCCACCTGGGGACAATGCTTTTACAATTCTTTCCCCCAGATGTCAAGAGGACACCAGAGGGGTGTGAGGATAAGCCATAAGCCAAGCTTTGCAGAATGGGAGTGTTCTGAGAATTGTGCTCTGTTTCTAACAAGCACTCTGCACCCTCTCCAATAGAGTGTAGCTCCCTTAGTACTGTGCTATCCGCTCTTCCAGTGTGTAATTTCCACCCACTGCTTGTGCGCCTGATGTCTGGGTTCTGGGCCCATGTGGCCACAAGTCTCACGAGGTAATGGAAAGTCAGTAGGTCTGGGAAGAAGGCTTTGTCCCTTACTGGCTCTGGGTCCCTGGGCAAGCCTCAGTCTCCCTGTTCTGTAAAGTAAGATAAGCATCTTCACTCTGTGCTCTTGTAGCTATTGCAAAATAAACAAGACCACAATTCGACGTGATTCATAAGTTGTAAAACATTGCAGTTTGGGAGGGATGAGCAGGAGCCATGCCTGACCTATTAGGTACTTATCTCTTCTGCACTGTGCGGTGGTAGTCGCGAGGCAAAGCAAGTTAAAGAGACATAGCTCCAGACGTCTAGGAGCTTCACAAATGCAGACTTCCAAAATATTCCGTAGATTTTGAGCTTCTTAGATTTTGGGACCAAGTCTTATTCATCTTTACAGCACCCTCCACCCTCCCTTGATGGCTTGCCCAAGGCATTTCTTTTGGTGAGTGGGTGTCAGTTAAGCCATCCGTGACTTAGGTAGGTACTAGAAAACTTTACTGTGTCATTCAGAAGGACTGCTGTTCTACATTAAAAAGATATTTTTAATTCTAAAGTACAGTTTTAAGGAAATGGAATTTTTGTTATTTTCAGGAACCATTAGTAACTCAAACTGGGCTTTGTTTGGAGGAGAGTTTTGGCTTATAAATGATGCCTCACTTCAGTTTCATAAATTACCTTCACACCCATCCTAGCACTGTCATAACTGTCCTATGAAGTGGGTTATAATCCCCATTTTATGGGCGAGAAGTGTAGGCTCAGGGAGCAGAGGTGACTTAGGTTGGGTTCTCATAGTTAGTGTTGGAATTAGGATTTTGGACTGTGGTGTCAAGACTATTCATAAGCTTTCCTTCTTTCTTTCTTTTTTTTTTTTAAGATTTTTTTATTTGACAGAGAGAGAGCAGGAGAGCATAAGCAGGGGGAGTAGCAGAGGGAGAGGGAGAAGCAGGCTCCCTCCCGAACAGGGAGAGCCTGATGCGGGGCTTCATCCCAGGACCCTGGGATCATGACCTGAGCCGAAGGCAGTCGCTTAACCGACTGAGCCACCCAGGTGCCCCACTTTCCTTCTTTCTAATAGATTTCATTCTTGGACACACATCTTCCTCATCCCTGTCTCTTCCCAGCCCCCATCATGCTTGCCTGGCAAAATCCCAGCCTGAGTTAATTCAGCTGTCCTCCCGTGCTTCACCTAGACAGCTGAACCTCGCTGGAGGGAGACACGGACCATACTGACTGCCTTACTTTATTTTTTATTTTATTTTTTAATTTTTGTGGGTTTTTTTGTTTTTGTTATATATATATTTTATTATGTTCAGTTAGCCAACATATAGTACATCATTAGTTTTTGATGTAGTGTTAAACAATTCATTATTTGCATATGACACCCAGTGCTCATCACAACATGTGCCCTCCTTAATACCTATCATCGGGTTACCCCATTCTCCCACCCCCTCCCTTCTGTAACCCTCAGTTTGTTTCCCAGAGTCCAGAGTCTCTCATGGTTTGTCTCCCTCTCTGATTTCTTCCCAATTTTCCTTCCCTTCCCCTGTGGTTGTCTGCTCTATTCCTTATGTTCCACATATGAGTGAAACCATATGATAATTGACTTTCTCTGCTTGACTTATTTCACTTAGCATAATCCCCTCCAGTTCCATCCGTGTTGATGCAAATGGTGGGTATTCATCCTTTGATGAATATGGCTGAGTAATATTCCATTGTATATATGAACCACATCTTCTTTATTCATTCGTCTGTTGAAGGGCATCTCGACTCCTTCCACAGTTTGGTTATTGTGGACATTGCTGCTATGAACATTGGGGTGCATGTGCCCCTTCTTTTCACTACATCTGTATCTTTGGGATAAATACCTAGTAGTGCAATTGCTGGGTCATAGGGTCGCTCTATTTTTGACGTCTTGAGGAACCTCCATACTGTTTTCCAGAGTGGCTGTTCCAGCTTGCATTCTTACCAACAGTGATGACTGCCTTACTTTAAGTTCATGACTGACTAAACTCCAGTGGGCTCTCAGTGCTCCCAGCAGTCCTACAGTACTCTCTTTCCCTCATCCCTGACCTTTCCTGTCTCCTCGTTGACAAGGTCACACATGCTCTTATCTTTCCACCTTCCAACATCCTCTCTCGACACTCTGGTGATGAGCTTACTTCCTATGTCACTGAGAAAATAATGCAAGCAGAAGAGTGTAAGCACTTGGGCTATCACACCTTTCAATTCCTCTGCTTTTGCCCCAGGTAATCTGTACTCTCCTCTCTTGGTGGCTTTAGGCCATTACTCCTAGAGACATTCTTTCTTTTTCCTAAAATTTTCCCTCTCAACTAGACTCCTTTTGCCAACAAACATGCCATAATATCTTCCATTTAAAAAGAAAAAAGAAACCCAACACACTAAAATTTTTCCTGGACCCCACATCTCCCTCCAGGGTGACCCCATCTCTGTCCTCTCCATTACCAGCACCATTCCCTAAAGAAGTCACTCATACTCCATATGCAATGGAATATTATTCAGCCATAAAAGAGAATAAAATCTTGCCATTTATGACATGGATGGACCTAGAGGGTATTATGCTAAGTGAAATAAATCAGACAGAGAAAGACTAATACCATATGACTTCACTTATATGTGGAATCTGAAAAACCAAATAAACAGAGAAGCAAAAGTAGAAACAGACCCATAAAAACAGTGAACGAGCTGGGGATTGCCAAAGGGGAGGGGAGTGGGGGTTGGGCAAAAATGGGTGAAGGGAAGGAGGAGGTACAGGCTTCCAGTTATGGAATGAGTAAGTCATGGGACTAAAAGGCACAGTGTGGGGAATACAGTCAATGGTATTGTAATAGCGCTGCATGGTGACAGATGGTAGCTGCATCTGCGGTGAGCATATAGTTGTCCAAACACTATGTTGTACACCGGAAACTAATGTAACAATATGTCAGCTATACTTCAATTTAAAAAAAAAAGGCCTCCACACTCACTGTTGCCATTTTATATGCTCTTGTTTTTTTCTTGGCTTACTTTTTCTATTCAGGCTTGCCCCCACCCCTCCACCAAAGAAGACCCTTTTCAAGTAACCAAGGGCCCCACATTACCAAATGCAACGTCTGTCCCCAGCTCTGTCTTACCCCATCACCAGCCCTGTATTTAGCACAGCAGATCAGTTGCTCCCTCTGCAATGAAATCCTCGCTCCCCTCGTAGCCTGAGATATTTTCTCTCTTTCTCCTCCTGCCATCCAGGCTGTTCCTTTTTGGTTTTCTTGACGAGTTCCCCTTCACCTCTAACCTCTAAGCATGGGAGGCTCCCAGGGCTCAGTCTTTGATCTTTTCTCTTTATCTAGTCTCTAATAACTTCACGAAGGTCTCCTAGCTTTAAATACAAGTTTATATCCCCAGCTGGTACCCTCTCTGAACTCTCGACTTCCGCAGAGAACTGCCTATTTGACATTTCCAGCTGGATGACTAGTGGCACCTGGTAGTCAGGGACTCCTAAGTTCCTCCCGGTACCTTCTTTACTTTTAAAAAATGACAACTCCATTCTTCCAGTTGCTAAACCTTGCACTTTGGGCTCATCCCTAACTCCTCTCTTTCTCTCACACCCCCACAGCAATCTTCCAGCAAATACTATCTCTCTACCTTCAGACTATGTCCAGAATCCAAGCACCTCTCTCCAACCCCATTGCCGCTTTGGTCCAAGCCACTACCTCTTGCCTGGCTTATCCCAATTCACTTCTAACTGGTCTCTCTGTTTTTACTTTGCCCCCATACAACCAGAGTGACCTTTCTATAGCCCAAGTTACAATAATAATCATTATTATCCTGCGAAATATTTACCAGGTGCCAGACATTTTATATATATTAATCTATTTAATCCTCATAATCCTACAAGGTAGGACTTATTATTATACATGTTTTGTAGATGAAGAAACTAAGGCAGAAAATGGCTAAGTAACCTGCCCAAGGCCACCCAGCAAGCAATGTAGGAGCAAATTCGGCAGGTGGTCATTGTGAGAGGATCAGTGGGCATGGCTAGCTGCCCCTGCCCAAAGTGATAGGTTTTCCTTGCCCAGTGCAGATCAGTTTCATAGTAATAGTCATGCTATTGACGCTTTATTGAGTGTGTGTGCTATGCAGTGCACGAAGTGCTTTACACACATCATCTCCTTCATCCTCTTGGGATAGTCCTGCGTGTTGGTGACATTAGTCCCATTTTACAGATGAGGAGACCGGGGGCTGCCTCACAGAAGGTGGTAGAGATGGCATTTATACTTTGGTCTTTGAGACTTCTGAGCCCAGACTTTCCCACTGGACTGATGGATACAATGAGTATATATACTCTCAGAAGGGAAGTTAGTGGATCTGCTGAGTCAGACCGGTACCGTTGGGGTGGGGCTGGAACTGGCTGTTCCTTTTAGGGAAGCAAGTGGTAGACCAGGCAGATGAGAGCTGTGTGACCCTCGCAGACGGAAGAGCATCGCGGAGCTGATGGGTCTGGGGCAGGACGGGGGCTCTGCTCCCTGGGTGATGAGGAGGAGCAGGGAGGGACATGGACAGTTCCGTTTGCTCCCAGGCCTGGCTGTGTGCCTGGGCTCCACTGGCACAGAGGCGGCTGGAGCACTGCAGACTGGGGCAGCGCTGTGCTGGGGGTCTCCGGGGCCATCAACCTGCCGCGGGCAGAGAAGCCCGCTCTCCCCAGTCTTTTCTCAACCTCACCCTGACGTAATAGGGACTGCCGTTCAGCCTTTTCTTACCTCCTTCTTGTTTTCATCTTAGGCTCTTTGGGAACTACAATTCTGTGGGGGATCAGCATCTAGCTGTGACTTTTTTTTTTTTTTTTTAGAAGCACATATATTTTTTTAAAGATTTTATTTATTTTTATTTGGGGGAGGGGGAGAGAGAGAGAATGAGTAGGGGAAGGGGCAGAGGGAGAAGCAGACTCCCCGCTGAGCAAGGAGCCCCAGACATGGGACTGGATCCCAGGACCCTGGGATCATGACCTGAGCCCAAGACAGACGCTTCACCAACTGAGCTGCCCAGATGCCCCTAGCCCCGACTTTGGACTTATTGCAGGGACTTGACACAAGCTGTCTCTGCTGCCTGGACCCCTTGTCTCAGCCCCATGCCCATCTCCTTGCTCCTTTTGCCACACTTAACACCTCTCTCCATTCTCAGCCTCGAGGCCATTCCTCAGGAAAGCCCTTGCTGATCCAAATGGCTAGTTCAGGGCCCCGGGGTTCAGTCCCTTCAGTCCCAAGGAACCCTAAGTGATTTCTGTACTTACCACTTATCACAGTTTGAAATGACATTTTCTGTGCTTACATTTGATTAATCTCTCCCTCCCCAGCTAAACTTTGAAACTAATGATAATAAAGATCATGTGTTCCAGGCATACCGCTGAGTTTTTCATGGGTGACCTGATTTAATTCTCACAACACCACTTTGAATTATGCATTACTTTTTACTCCCATTTTACAGATGGAAAAACTGAACTGATGTAACATGCTCAGGTTCACCCAGCTCCTCGGTGGAGTTGTTAGGCTCTAAATGCAGGTCTCTCTCTCTCTCTCTCTTTTTTTTAAATTAAAGTACGGTTGATATAGAATATTATATTGGTTTCAGATGTACAACATAATGATTTGACAATTATATACATTATGAAATGCTTATCAAAATAAGTGTAGTTACCGTCTGTCACCATACCAAGTAACTACAATATCATTGACTATATTCCCTATGCTATATTTTATATCCCTGTGACTTATTTTATAACTGGAAATTTGTACCTCTTAATCCCTTCACCTATTTTGCCCATTCCCCCTCCCCTCCCGTCTTCCTCCCCTCTGGCAACCAGTTTGTTCTCTGTATTTTTGAATCTTTTCTGTTTTGTTGTATTTTGTTTTGTTTTTTAGATTCCACATAGAAGCAAAATCATATGGTATTTGTCTTTCTCTGTCTGACTTGTTTTACTTAGCATAATACCCTCTAGGTCCACCCATGTTGTTGCAAATGGCAAGGATTTCATCCTTTTTTATGGCTGAGTAATATTCCATTGCTTATATATACCACATCTTCTTTATCCATTCATCTATGGATGGACACTTGGGTTACTTCCATACCCTGGTCATTGTAAATAATGCTGCAGTAAGCATAGGGGTGCATATGTCCTTTTGAATTAGTGTTTTCATTTTCTTCAGATAAATACCCATGAATGAAATTACTGGGTCACATGGTATTTCCATTTCTAATTTTTTGAGGAACCTCCATATTGTTTTCCACAGTGGCTACACCAGTTTATATCCCCACCAACAGAGCATGAGGGTTCCCTTTCCTCTGCATCCTTTACTTGTTATTTCTTATCTTGTGGATACTAGCCTGAATGCAGGCTTCTTGACTCCAGGGCTTGCTTTAAGCTTTATGAGGGTGGGGACTGTGTTTTAGCTCCACTGATCCCTGGAAAGAGACTCACAGGAGGAGTATATTAAGTTGATAAATTGAATTGATTGGTTTCTGGTGGGTCAATTCTCCTGGAGGGAGGTGTCTCCTGGGGACATGGAAGCTAGATTTTGCTGGGACAGGGCAATCCATCTGGTCCACTTTGTTGAAGTACCTTTGGTACTCCTTGGAACTTCAGGTGCCTACACTCCACTGAAAGTCCTGAGGCATCCCAGAACAACTCCTATAGAAATTTTCTTCCACTTCAAAGACGTACTCCTCCATTTTCATGCTTTGGCCCATCCCATCTGTCCTTTTTTACCTAATGCCCCTGCCTTGGAAAGCAGGTGGCATTTTGCCCATGTATTTTCTTCCAATAATTTGTAGTTCTTCCTTTTCTCCTCTACTTCCCTCATCCAGAACTTAGGGCAGTTCCTTGGAGAAATCCTTTAGGGATGTCTGGCAGATCTGAACAGTCTCTCAGCTACAGACTCAGATCCTGTTCCTCCTCATGATGTTCCAGCATCTAAGTCTATCCCTGAGTATGTCACTCAACCTTAAAATCCAATGGGCCACCATTAAAGTAGAGCCATGAAACTAATGGGGTCATACCAGCCACCCGAATAAACTCCTCATGGCCTCCCATATTTTCTGATGCAAAGAGTAAGGAAGGGTCAGTAAGACTTTCTGTGAGGGCCCCCTGCTGGAGTACATATGGGTCCTACTCTCAAGGGCCTAATGGCAGGTGGTTGGCACATTACCACCAGCCAAATGTGGAGAGAACAGAGACAAATTAAAGCCATATTTCCCCAGAGCTGTTTGCTTACATCTTTGTTGGTTCTTTGGTCCAGTCTGGCTTGTCTAAGGGTTATTTGAGCTCTTTCTGTCTCCTGCGCTGTGAGCCAGAAGTGCAGGACTCATGTCCGTGTCACCCTCACTCTGCTCAGCACTGCCGTGGGCACATTGCAGGCAGCACGGAAGAGGGAATGAGAGAATTTCAAGGTCTTGGTGAGAAACAACTTGTGTATAAGGGCCTTTAGATGGAGAGATTTCACGACGTACTTTCCTTCCTGGTTTTTATTTGTCTGAGTAGGCATTGTGGAAGAGTTGGAAAGGAAGAGTGGGGAGATATTGACGAGCTGAGGGGGGGATGGAGCCCAGAGCAGGTGCGGTTATTGGAATTGGAATGGGGCATTGACATGGGAGCGCGGAAATGGAAGGGGCCTTGGGGAAGAGAACCCAGTTTCCTCCTCTCCTGTCTCCATCCCTCCTCCTTCCCTTTTCCCTCCCACTGTGTTTATCTTGGAATCTCTTCTGCTACTCAGTCTCAGTGATTTATTCCTAGACGGACATCTGTGATAATTTGGCTCCTGAAAACGCCTCTCCTATTTGGAATAAAGAATGAAGGAAGAGGGAGTGGCAGGGCAAAAAAGGACACGGCGATTTGGTGGTACCTACTGTGTGTTAGTCACCACCGTGGGTGCTTTACTTACATTGTCCTATATTTCATTATCGTATCAATCCAAGGAGGTAGGTGTGGTTATGCCCATTGCAGAGAGGAGAAGTCTGAGGCTCAGGCAAGGGCAGTGACTTGCTAAAGACCACTTGGTCAGTTAGTGGAGCTGAAGGTCTGTCTGACTCTGAGGTCGGTCTGACTCTGGAGCTGGGCTCATGTCCTAGCTAGAACACAGCAATTCTCCAGGACCATAGCGGGGGCGGGGGGGCACACGGGGCGAGGAAGTGGAGACCTCCAAGTGGATGAGACGTATTTTTTCACCTCTCTGCTCTGGCTTAGAGCTAAGGCTGTATCTCTGCTACTGTCTCCTGGCTGGGCACTTTTCTCTTCAGTGAGCACAAACCAGCATCAGAGGACAAATTCCAGCGCCAGACACATGTGGGGTTCTGACTTCTCTAGGTCCTGTCTGGCTTCACAAGGAAACCCAAAGAGCCTGGTGCTCTGAGGACGTCCTCTCCGTCCCCCCCATTCCTAGCTCAAGTATGCTTTTCTTGGCACCGACGAGTCAACAGGTGTGAACAAGTGTACAGAGACCTGGCGTGCCAGGGCTGGCACGGCTTATGGCCTTCACTCACAAGAGATGGCAATTGCCACCTTCTGCAGGCTGCCCATCAAAACACATTGTTGCCTGGCACCTCCATAGGCTCCAACCAACTTGCGAGTGGGCACCATGCCACCCCAGCAGATGGGCAGAAGGGGTGGGGAGCAGCCAGAGTGGTCCCATCCCGGAGGTGCATAACGTGGAGGTGGCGAGGGTTGGATTTCCAACTGAGGATGTGTCAGAGTGACCCTCTCTACCTTAGATTTATAGCACAGGAGTTAAAAGGGGATGAGGTCTATAGTTTAGCCTACACCGAGTTGTCGGGAGTTTGTTCTGCAGGGAGAAAACAAGGGACTTGGAACCCGTCCGACTATTGTGCCTTTGACTTTAAAGGCCTTCGGTGGAATGTGGGAAAACACTAAAGATAGGAGATAAAGAAAGACAAGAGGATTCTAAAGAGATTTTTGCCTACTATGACCCCTTTGCCAGTCCCTTCTCTGCCCACCCCAGTTCTCTCAACAGTACTGGCTAACAGAATCCCCATGGCCACCAGTCCAAGAGCAGAGTTGGGGGTCAGGGCTGGAGGAGCCCTTGCCATGAGTGATGGGTAGCACAGGCTAGGGGTTCCTAGGAGGTAGGAGCAGGCTCCTTGCGGCCTTTCAGAGGGGATGCATGGAGCTCCCATTGCCCAAGGAACGGTGTCATGATTTTGGATCTCAAGGGGGTGATTTTCAGAATGTTTAAACGTCTCAAAGGAGTCACCCAGGCCCAGCCTGCAGAGTCTGGGAGGAAGGCCATCAAGGTGGGGGGACAGCCGAGCAAAGCCTCTAAGAGGAGGGAGGATGTCTCGGGAACAGTGTGTAGGCTGTCTGTGGAGGGAGTGAAAGTAGCAGCTTTCAAGCCTGAAAGTGAGTGGACCTGCATGCCAGGACCTGAATGCCAGGCTGGGAGCTGGGGCTTCACCTGACAGGTGGGGGTGGGGAGCATGAAGGTTTTGAGTGGAGAAGTGCTTTGATCAGTGCTTTCCCTGAGAAACCTAGAAAATGTGGCCATGTGGGGGAGGAGCCAGAGCCAGGAAGTCAGAGCTCCAGGGCTGCCATGATGATTCAAGACCAACTGAAGGTGGTAGCAATGGGATGGAAAGAAAAGGAGGGTGGGAAGGCCTCTTCACGAGGATACGGGAATGGGACAAAAACTCCAAGGGAGAGGAAAGAGCCAAAGAAGCCTCTAGAGTAACAGAACAGTGGGGCCATGAATGGAGAAGGGGAAGTCAGCAGGGGGCTCTGTCTGGACAGGAAGGCCATTCATCTGGGTTATTTTAATCCACATGGGACATACTATTTTGTACTATGCTGGATTTTCTTGGCTTACTAAGAATTAACTTTGTGTAACAGATTATTATGCTCACAGGTAAATTGAGGCTCCCGGTGAGTGAGAACCGACAGCCTCTCTCCCATGTCTGAGCTTGTATCTTGGCCCAAAGTAGGTTCTCCACTTTTATGCAAGTAGCTGAGTAGCCTGGCTTCAAAGCTAGCCTCTTGTCTCCCTGAAATGTTCTAAACTTCTACGCATCGCTATAATCTTTTGGTTATCATGTTAAATAATTTACAGCCTCTGCCAGTCTGAAATTACATGTAGGGCTGCTGTGTTTGCGGCCTACCCACCAATTAGCCACACACCATTTTATCACTGCGGTGACACTGCAAAGGTAGAAAACAGTTGTCATTGTCCCAGGGGAAGCTGAGGAAGAGAAGGTCTCAAAGCTCTGTGTGTGGCGGGGTCGGTTGATCAAGAATGGTACCTGGGATGGCACTGAAGTTCTCGTATAGACAGACACCTTTTTTCCCCCATGACCTTCTCACCTGTTTCTCACATCTGTTCATTAAGAATCACAGAATCTGTAAGATAACCTCTTCCTAGGATAGCAAATAGGTGTCATTTCTTGTGTTAACTCTGAAAGACTAGAGATGGCTGCCTGGAGGATTGCCCTGGGAAAGATTTTAAGGCTCTGACTGGACCCAGTAGGAGAGTGCTGTGATCAATTAGTGATGTCTGTCACAGGTAGAGAATGAGAAAGGGTGGCACATTTGACATCTCTCATCCAGTTCAAACCCGACTCTTGACAGAGAGAAAAATTAAGGCCTAGAAACATTGTGACTTATTAAAGATAATAAGAGCTGACATGAATGTTTAGTATGTGCTAGAGAATATTCTAAATACTTTGTATAGGGAAACTCATTTAATCCTCACACCCTCCTTTTACAGAGGAGGGAATAGGAGACGTGGAGAGGTTAAATGACTGCCTGAATACTCAGCAAGAAGAGGAGCCGGTGTTCAGATCCACAGAGTCTGACTTAAGCTGCATCCTCCAAGCCCTGCTCTTTCCGTGCCATCACACAGCTCCTCAGTGGTGGGGCCCAGAGCCCATGTCTCCCGATTCCCAGCCCAGAGTTCTTTCCTCCCATGGGAACCAACTAATACACTCCCCAGTGTTCATAGCTCTATGCCTCAGAATTGGAAGGGAAACAAAGAATAGTGTTAAGAGAGGAGCAACACTTTACTGAGTGTTTAGGGTATGCCAGGCACTGTGCTAGGAGTTGAGAAGTCAAAAATAAATAAGTCGTATCCAGTTAGTGTCCTTAAGAAGCTCACACCTCAAAACAGAACCGGCCCATCTGAAATCCCACTTCATGAAGTCTTTGCCTGAAGTAGCCTACCCTGATTTGGGCCGGTTGACATTCCTGGGGTCTCCTAATCACCTTCTCCTCTTCTATACTCAGCATCATTGCTACCCTGCCCCCCACCCCCAGTCATGGTTAATCCTCTGATTAAGTTCACACTGAGGGCATACCATGTCAACACTGAGTAGAGTTCTATGCAGTGTCCTGTTGACCCTGAAAACTGGGTAGTGACTTGACTTCATGGGGATTTGTGCACTTTGCTTTGAGAAAGCTCATCAGCTTAGGTCAGCAGGCTCCATCTGGAGGTTCATTTTATTAATTCCTCTTTAGACAGTGGTCTTATGGCTAAGTTATCAGTTAGTTTATTTATACCACATCTCTTTTCAGGAAGAATCTAAAGTGACCATGTACAATAAGATTACGGGAATAGAATAAAAAGAAAATCTTGATTGAGATAAGGAAGAGGGAGCAAACGTTGCCGATCATATACGTTAACACAATTGTGGTTGAACACAATTGAAGTGACATTTTTAACATGGTGTCCTAATACCCAGGGCAAGATGGGAAGGAGAGTGATGCAACTGTCATTATTGGAACAGAGAAAGCACGATAACTCTTCAGAGGGCTCCCCAACTTATCTAAGTCAAGGGAGCTGCCTTTATCACATTTGGCTATTGTAGCAGAATGCAAACACATTTGGTCTTTATTTTTGGTTCCTGGCACAGAATCCTAAAGCCTCCGAGTGATAGGAGTGTTTTTTGTTATTTGTAATGAGCATCTTGATCAGACCTGAGTTTATGCTAATGAGATGACTTAAGGCGGGGCTGGTTACTGGAAAGACCAAGTGACTAGAGGGTTGGAACATTCAGCCCCACCCACTGACCTCCAGGAAGCGGGGAGGCTGGAGATTAAGCTCTATAAAGCTCTTGAACAAGGTGATTTGATGAGCTTCTGGGCTGGTGAACACACTGAGGTGCTGGGAGGGTGGTATGCACAGAGCTTCCCTATGCATCTCTTCTAATGGGCCATCCCTGAGTTGTATCCTTTATAATAAGCTGGTGAATATAAGTGACTTCCTGAGTTCTGTGAGCTGTTCTAGGAAATTATAAACCTGAGGAGGAGAGGTGGGAACTCTTGATTTATAACCAAACTGCAGAGCAGTGTGGGTAATCTGGGGATCCACACTTTTTTTTTCATTTTTCTAATGCAAAAAGCCAAATTTGTATTTTCTAAAACACCGTAGGAAGTTAATAGCTTTTTTTTTTATTATTTGCATGTTATAAAATTTCTTTGTTATATTTGTTGGTTTATTTTTGTTTTTTTCTTCCAACATTTTATTTAAAATCTAGTTAGTTAACATATAGTGTGGAAATGGTTTCAGGAGTAGAATTCAGTGATTCATCACAAGTGCCCTCCTTAGTACCCATCACCCATGTAGCCAATCCCCTGCCTACCTCCCTCCATCAACCCTCAGTTTGTTCTCTATCATTAAGAGTCTCTTATGGTTTGCTTCCTTCTTTTTCTTTCCTCTTCCCCTATGTTCATCTGTTTTCTTTTCTACATTCCACATATGAGTGAAATCATATGGTATTTGTCTTTCTCTGACTGACTTATTTCGCTTAGCATAATACACTCTAGCTCCATCCATGTCATTGCAAATGACAAGATTTCATTCTTTTTGATGACTGAGTAATATTCCTGTGTGTGTGTGTGTGTGTGTGTGTGTGTGTGTGTGCGCACGTGCGCGCATGTGTGTGTATCACATCTTCTTTATGGGGATCCACTTTTGTGATTGCTGTCTAAATTAGGGGAGGGCAGTTTTATGGGATTGGGTCCTTAATCTGTGGGTCTCTGCTATCTTTAGGTCGTTAGTGTCAGAATTGAATTGACTTGTAGGATACAGAGTTACTGTTTACAGAGAATTGGTTGTTGAGATGGCTGAGGCTCTGATTTGGGGACAAGAGAATCCAAGGAGATGGGAAGGATGATCACATTAGGGGGAGTTTTAAATTCCCAGGAGCCTCTCTCCTGCAGGACATCTGACTGTTAAAAGGGACACTCAACTCCTTCCTAAGTTCTTAGAGTGAATGACTTAGTCCTTTGGTGAATTCCTTGCTTCCCATGTTTGATGGCTAATAAATGTCTGTGTGTGGTGAGATAACCAGGAAGGGAGGAAATGTCAGCAAATGGCAAACTTGCAGAGTCAGTCTTGGGCCCAGCATTTCCTTCAACCCGAGGTGTTTTAGGATTTTAGAATTATGATTCTTCTTTTCTAGGACATATTCTCCTGTTCTTTGCATGAGGAATAAGTCTCTTATTAGGGAATGTTCACAGAATACTGGACCAAGGACTAACTACATGGGGTTTAGTGGAAACCTACCAAACCACCTCACCCATGCTGACTGAGGATTTGAGGGAGTGTGGCTGTGGGCTGCAGACAGTCTGTTTCATAGTGAAGAACTGCCTGGCAAAAGGAAGATTTTAAAAAAGATTGAGAAAATAATTTCATAGAAGCAGTGGGGCTTGAGGTGGTCTTTCAAGGAAGACTTTTAGATTGCCACAGAGATGAGGGGGTGGTGTTTTTGGAGTGAAAGAGCAGCTTGAGCAGAGGTGTAGAGGTAGGAATGAGTTTGTCTTGAGGTGGGATAACAGGAAGATAATAATTACTATCAAGTAGGAGTTTACTGTGTGTATCACACGCTGCTCTGGATTCCTGCCTATAGAGAGCTTGTATTCTACTTGAGGAGACAGACATCAGACACAGCAGCAATATAAACACATACTTAGAGATTATGATAAAGGCCATGAAGGAAATGAACAGGGTGCTGTTATGGAGAGTGATGGGATTGTGGTTTATAAGATGTTCTCTTATCCACTACTTCATCCATGGCACAACCCTCTGATGGAGGCAGGGCAAATATTATTATCCCCATTCGGCAGAGAAGGGGACTCTGAAAGTTGAGGTGACACACCAAAAGGACACAGCCCCTGGCTCTTTCCCCTCTAACATCTTCTGCCTTACCGCAGTGTTAAGTAATTGAAGACGTTTACTGAGCACCTGACAACCCATGAAGCCTCCTCTTCTGGCATGTAATCTGCATGAACACAGGCCTGTTTCTCTTTGTTCCCTTCCTGTGGGAACTGTCAGCCTTGGAACCCGCATCTCAGATCCTGACATCCATCCAGCTTCCTGGTGATGGGCCACCAAATGTCGGTGATCCGCATTTTGTCACATTGAGCCCAGAGGAAACTTGCATCTCACAAACACATGGTAGCATTGTAAATGGTTGAATAAACTGGCCTGGTTTCCCTGCAAAGAAACCACCATTTTCTGAAATGATAGAGGCTCCTCATAAATAAGAGGGATTTATGTCCCTTTCTGTGGTTGGTGCTGTTGCTGCCATCCGTTTGTTTGACCCAAAGCACAGCGGTTTCTTTTTCACAAGCCATTCCAGTTGGAGAGTCAGTGGGATTTTGAGGGTCTTCTTTCTGTGGGGCCCTGCTCCATACTGGGCTCTCAGTTCTGCCTGTGACATCTCCAGAGTGAGATGGGAACAGATGAACACTGGGACAGGTTGCAGTGTGCTGTTTGGAGCAAGCAATAACAGACGTGGTAAAGCAGAAACTGAGCATTGTTCTTGCGTAGCATGCCCAACCACCTCTAGTGAAGGACATCAGGAGAGGGGAGCAACGTTACTGTCGTAAAGCACTGGAGCCACTGGATTGATCCATTGGCTCCATAAGCCCTATTGGACCAAATAATCATGGGAAACATGATGAAGAGATCTGAGACTTAGTTTACCCAGTAAGAAAATGCGCATAATGCTAACTGATATTTTATATCTGTAACGCCTTGAGACTGTCCTTTAAGGAAGCATACAATGTAATGACTACCAAATCCATTCAAAACCCTGGGCAAAAGCATTGAGAATACACATTTGAATGGGGCTCAGGGCACATGTTCAAGAAGTGCTGTGTCCAGTGGGAGAGACAGCTGTGTAGACACTAAAAATGGTGTGTGTCAATGGTACAAGTAGTATGGCAGTGACCTAGGCCAGTGCCATATGAACAGATGGCATAAAGTGGAAGACCTGGGGAAGACTTTACCAGCAGGTGTACATTTGAATGTGTCCTGAAGACAGAGCAGAAGTTTGCCGGGTGGAGCAGGGGACCCCAGCTTCTGGGGGTGAAGTTTCATGGAGGCATTTCTGAGTCTAGAGTAGGTGGTGTTCTTGCTTAGCTCTCGACTTCGGGACTTTGGTGTCTTCTCCTCCCACTTTGTTTCCCTCTCCCCTGTGGATGGGGAGAAGTAATTTGATAGATTTGCAGTCAGAGTGTTGAAGGAGTAGGAGAAGTGATTTCCCCACTTATAGAGCTCTCTAGATCTGGATGGCACACCTCTAGCACATGGGCCACCATCTTCTTTGGATCCATTGCTGATTGAATCGCCACATTTTCTGCTGAGCCCCGACTTGGCTTCTGAATCTTCCTCAGTGCGGTGCTGTGGAGAGCTGCCACCAACCTGAGTGGGCAAGTGGGGCAACTGTTTGCCATTCCTGCCCAGTCCATCTTCTTTGATCCCGTTGGGCACGCTGGTCCTGTTGGTAGCCGAGTCCCCTCCCACCTAGGGAAACAGAAAGTACAGAGCCAGTGTCCCCATCTTCAGAGGGATGGGACGGCCCATTGTGGTGAGTAGGTAGAGTAGAGGTGGTGTCCCCAAAAGTAAAAATTCCTCATCTCCTGCATTGGCTGCATTGTTTCTATCTCTGTGGTAAACTGCCCATTCTCACCAAGTTTCTGACTTTGAGTTCTTTTCATCTTCCCTGTGTGAGGCACTGGGAGCTACAGAGAAGTTAAGAGAAGTAAGAGACATGGTTCTTAGTCTTAAGAGTCCTGTTACGTATTTGGAGCAGTACGGATGAGCATTCATGACATAGTTAAGAAATTGTACTATTTTAACAATGTATGTTAACATATATAGATTCTATAATAATGTATCCCACAACATAATAGCTATTATTTTGGATATTATTTACTAGGCAGTGTATGATTATATGTGCCAGCATGGACAGGCAGTTAAATTCCACAGGAATTCAACAGTAAGGAATAGCCTGGGCCCCCAAGTATCAGAGAAGCAACAGGGACAAGTAAACCAGCGTGATGGGGCTATGCTAATGCTGTCTCTTAAGGAGAACGGGGAAGCAGGGCAGCTGAACTAGGGCATTAACCACCCTGGTGAGGGTTTAAATGAGATTCCCCAGGAAAGGGACAGTAAATGCAAAACCAGGGAGAAAGAGAGAATGGCCCATTCAAGAACTGCAAGTAATTCACATGGGTCTAGCCAGGGGAACTGGAAAGTGACGGAGATGAGGCTGGAGAGATTCACAAAAGATCTCGAAGTCCGCTTGAATGGTTTGGGCTTGGCCACAAAGCTGGTGCTGGGCTGGGGAGGCATGGTGAGCAGGAAGGCAGGATGGCATCCCTGAGGCAGCAGCGAGGGAGGGATTGGAGAGGATCCATGCTAGGGGCATGGAGGAGGCCAGTATGACCCAGCTAAAGAGTGACTCAGGTGGCTAAATAGAGGAGAGCCATCAAGGAGGAGAAGGAGGAATTCAAAACACAGTAAGGCAATAGGCAAGGCAGGATCTGCTGACCAACTGTTCTGAGGTTATGTGGGAGGGAGAACTCACCGATGGCTTCCAGATTGCCAGCTTGGGATGGGATTTAGTTAGGGAGAGAATATTCAGTTTGAGGTGATGGCTGCTAATTGGGGTTCAGAGGGCTCTTGGAAGGCTAAAGTCCAATTTCCTGCCTTTAGCCATCTTTGTCAATTTAAGACATCCGAGATAAATGAAGATCTATTCAATCCGCAAAGAGTAATAGAGAAGACCACCCTTTTCAGAATGGGAATCTTTTCAGAGTAGGAAGCTATTGGTTTTGGAACAATTCTTCCAATAGAGAATTGATCTATCCCTGATTCTACTTAATTCAGCTAGAATTTTTTCCGATGATTACACGCATTACTGTAGAACTCAGTCTTTCCTGCTCCTGTTTCCTTCACCTCTTAGACCTTGCAGATACCGGGTGTAGACTCTGCCCAGGGATGCCCAAGATAGGAAGCTCCAAGGACACATTTTACAGAGGATCTCACTTAGCTGATAAATGTTCAGGTAGTGCTGGAATGATTAATGAATGGCTGAGCAATCCATCTGAATGCATTCTTGTCTGGTCGAGGCTGGGTCATCACCTGTAGCATATCCACCAGTGCACACACACTCGGAGGAGGAGGAGGTGGAGAAAGAAGGAAGAAAAGATGAGAAGAGGAGAAGGAGGGAGAAAGGAGAAGCAGAAGAAAGTAGGAAATGGATCGAAGTGGAATGAAAACATGCATCACATAAGGTCCGGTGGGGAGGTGGACTGACAAGAGAGGAGTGAAGGGAAGGGAATCCTTCAGCTGTAGGAGGTAGAGAGGACAGGGATGGTGCCTGGACCCAGGATGGCAGCGAGAGGTTGGGGATGAACACAGGACAGCCTCCACGAGATACTTGAGCTGGGACAGCAGCACAAGCAATAATGTTAACTCAGATTACTAGGGTTGGCGGCCTATATAATATTCTTTTTTTAAAAGGAATTCAAGGATACAAGTTTTATTTTTAAGCCTTTCTGGTAGGCAGGGGATGTCAGGGAAGAGCAATGCCTCTAGCGACACCTGTCCTCCATCCAGCAGCAGCAGCAGAAGTGCGACCCTGGGTCAGTTGCCTACTCTCCAAACCTCAGGTTTCTTGTCTGAAAAAAGGACAGCAATAGCATTGCTGGGGCTTTTGGTGTGAGCACCACCAAACACCAGTGGCTCTTTTCATTGCTATCCAACAGAGCACTTGAGCATGCCTCAAGCCATTCCCGGCTTCACAGAAGCAGGAACCACACCCACATTTGCTTCTACGTCAGCTGCTGGGTTGTTCAGGCCTGAACAGAGAGGGTCCTGGGAAACGGACAGCAGGGGACAAGGGGGAGGGGAAGCACAGTGGCCCACAGGAGCCAGAGGCCATGGTTGTTTTTCCATGGAAAGGATTAGGATTGTGTGTTGAGTCATCATTTAAGCAAACAGGTCTTGTGTATTGAAGTTCAATTTTGGGACTTAAAGGCGCCAAAACCCTGGTGTTGTCCAGTTTTAGGGCCTTGGCCAGAAGCAATGGGAGGCACTGGTGTGGGTGCTATGAAGTGCAATGCATGAGTAGCATTGCAGGATCAGACCCAGGGAAAGAAATACTATATATATTTTTTGTCTCTTATAAAATCCACTCACATGAGGTCTTTCTTTCCTCAAGCAGAGGAACACATTATCCCCTAATAAGAATTTTTCCTGTTGATAGTAGACCATTCACTTTGGAGAGGTCCTCCTTTTCGAAGACCACTAAAGGACATTAATTGAGTTTATGTTAATATGTTAATACATCGTTTCCTTTCCCCAGTGCTTCCTGAGATAGAGACTGAAGCTCACCTCGCCACACTCTGTATGCACCAGACCTCCACACCCGAGGCTTATCACAAGCAATTATCTTACCCAAATAAAAAATGAAAATGGAAAAGTTAAATAAATAACAGGACATCTTGATGGAATCGCAGTAATGCTCATCTTGGTTAACATTAGCCCTGACTTTTGGACAGCTAGATTTGTTAATACGCTTGTCCTTTGTTTAGGCATCTATCTGTAAATCTTGTGACTTTCCAAAATGATGGATGGCAGCCACCTCACTCTCCCCGAAACAAAACAAAACAAAACAAAACAAATACTCTCCAGGAAACTGGAAGAAGCAAAATGGACCCTGTAGTCCTGACCCAAGTATTGCCTAGATTGGAAAAAACCCTCAAAACTGAGTTCCCCTAAAAATTACTGTGGTTTTGTCCACAGCATATTCAGTGTTCCATTGTCCCAGTCTTCCTGCTCTCCATTCCTGCACCTGTCAGGCCTCTGTGAACTTGAACTGGAACCTGCAACTTGGGGTTGCAGTCTGGACGGACCAGCTTGGGCTCTGGCAGCAAACCATCCTAAACCTCAGGGGCTCAACCCAGCAGATGTGTTTACTCCTTCTTCACGCAAAAGCCTGTGGGTGCTGCTGGTTTGTCACAACAATTGCTCTGCAGATCTCTAGCCTGACATCTCAGCTGGCTTTGACCTTTGAGCATCTCCATCCCAGCGTGCTCTTCTACTGTGGCCACAACAGAGAAAGAGAAGCCCAGAGATTTAGGCACTGATTTAGGCACATACTTTGGCCAGGAGGTGACACAAGCTGGGTCCATTTCCTTGGCTGGAACTGGTCCCATGGTCAGCCCAACCACCAGAGGGTGGGAAAGCACACTGGGAAGAAAATGAACAGTCCACATCGCTGAATGTGAGCAAAGTCTAATTCCTCAGGAACTTTGCCCACTGCCAGTTGTTTTCCTTTATTTGCCCTAAGTGGTGGTAACTGAACCCTGGGGTCAGCCATCTGGGATTTCCTGTGTCCTACAGACTTTTGAAGTCACCCTTCTTTTATATAAATATATATACATTATCTATCATTTTAAAATAGACTTTTAATGAGCAGTTTTAGGTTCACAGCCAAATTGAGCAGAAAGTACAGAGATTTCCCATAGACCTCCTGCTTTCCCCACACCCCACAGCCTCCCTAACTATTAACACCCCCCCACGTACATTTGTTATAACTGATGAACCTACATTGACAAACCATTATCACCCAAAGTCCATAGTTTGTATTAGGGTTCACTCTTGGCATTGTACATGGTACAGGTTTGGACAAAGGCATAATGACACATATCCATCATTATGGTAGCATACAGTACAGTTTCCCTGCCCTGAAAATCCTCTGTGCTCTGCCTATTCATTCCTCCTTCTCTTTTAACCCTTGGCAACAACTGATCTTTTTACCACCTGCATAATTTTGCCTATTCCAGAATGTTGTATAGTTGAAATCATACAGTATGTAGTCTTTCAGGTCAGCATCCTCCATGTCTTTTCATGCTCGATAGCTCAGTTGTTTTTAGCACTGAATAATATTCCATTGTTTAGATGTATCACAATTTGTCCATTCACCTGCTGAAGGACATCTTGATTGGTTCCAAGTTTTGGCAATTATGAATAAAGCTTCTATAAACATTGGCATGTAGGTTTTTGTGTGGACATAAATTTTCAGCTCATTTGGGTAAATACCAAGGAGCATGATTGCTAGATCGTATGATAAGAGTATATTTAATTCTGTAAGAAACTGCTGAACCGTTTCCTAAAATGGCTGCACCATTTTGCATTCCCCCCAGCAAGGACTGAAAGTTCCTGTTGCTCCACATCCTTGTCAGCATTTGGTGTTGTCAGTGTTTTGGATTTGGGCCATTCTAATAGGTATGCAGTGGTATCTTGTTGTTTTAGTTTGAAATTCCCTAATGATTTAGGATTTTGAGCATCTCTTCTTAGATTTATTTTCCATCCTTGTATCTTCTTTGGTGAGGTGTCTGTTTTCTTAGGTTTATTTTCCATCCTTGTATCTTCTTTGGTGAGGTGTCTATTCAGGTCTCTTCCCATTTTTTAGTCATGTTATTTGCTTTCTTATTGTTGACTTGTAAATGTTTCTTGTATATTTTTGATAATAGTCCTTTATCAGCTATGGCTTTTGCAAATATTTTTTTCTAGTCTGTAACTTGTCTTTAACAGTCTTTAATTTTTACAGAACTGATTCAGAGTCTCAATCTCCATATGAAACCCCATATTCTCATCAATGTCCCTGTAGAATCTTGCAAGTGGAGGGGCTTATATTTTTCTTAGTTACCTCTAGCTAAGATTTTGGTGTCCCGAGAATTTTTGATCCCTCTTTGAGTGGAATAAATGCAAATATGAAATATAGCCTTCTTTTTCTTGTAATTCCTTCCATCTCCAGTGTCCCTCCCTCCATCCTGCCTCCTTGCACTATGGATCCACTGAAGGTTTGGGGCATCAGAGGAGGGGTTATAGCATGACTCTGTGTAACAACTTAAAATGCAATGGTATATGTAGCCATTCTTCAAAATTTTTCAGCATATCCAACATCTCAGTGGTCACCTTTTCTTTTCCCCTCGCATGTTGTGTGTTGCATGTTGCTTTCCCCCACCTCTTTTCTCTCCACTTGACTTCTTTATATCTCCTGAATTGTCCCCAGTCTCTGAACCTGTTGTCTTCCCCCATTTCTAATTATAGGTACAAAAAAATTTCCTCTCATTTCCTGACACAGAAATATTCATTCAACCCTTTCTTTGTTTTTGGTTTCTCCATCTAGAACATACTCTAGGATATGCCTTTTCATACTCAAATGATCCATTAGGCATTTCATCCAAACATAATAAATTTTCTCTCAGAATTCCTACTGCTTGTTTAAAATATCCCCTCACTCATCTTTGTAGGATAATCTGGGCAAGTATGATATGGGGATAGGGTTAAAAAAGAGTATAGGAATAACCCACCTGAGCAAGGCTGAGGGAACCCTGTATCCAGCTTTGGGGTTTAAAAGTGTTATTTTATCCATAATGGCTACTCATAAGCATATCTGTTCATAGAAGAAATCTCATCATAAAATCAGGTGTTTAATTTTAGGGACAGTTTACCCAGAAAATCTTTGTAAGATCCTCTAAAGGACTACCACAAAGAAAAAAAAATATTTGAAAATGTGGCAACTTGAAAGTGTCATTGAAGAGTCAAAACAAACTGAGGGCCTGTTCCCCTCGTGCCCACCCTCCTCTCTGGCAGCAAGGTCCTTGACCGTAGATGGTTTTAGCCTGAGCTATGCATGCTACAGCTCTTAGGAAATGCTGCCGAAGATAGCCATCTGTGGAGAATGGGCACACCACACCATTTTATACACTTTGGAACTCTGAGAAACTCCGAAGATTGCTGGAATATTTCATTATTGCTGTTTCTTATGAACATTTACCAACATGCAGTTGATTACTAATTGTGAATAGCCATACCTCCTTGTTTTTGTCTTTCAACAAGTCCTAGTGCTGTGCTGAGTCCTGCAAGGTGTGGTACCTCCTCTGTGTGTTTAGAAATCTATGGAGATGCTATTTTGGATTTTACATAAACTCATTCCACTTAACTCCTTCCAAGAAAAATCAACAGTTTCTTTTTACTCTCCCATGATTTGTTTCTCTTCAACTGTTTTTCCTCTTCTCATCATGTCCCTGGCTCCTTTACCTTCATTCCGTGAGGTTGTTCCAGGTTTCCTTATCACTGTGGCCAGAATGGGGTATAAGACTCCATGTCCTGCATGACTCCTCACGATGTAATCTCCTTCAAAACTCTGAGACACCACCTCGCATTCTATGACATCATCACTGTTTGTGACATTATTCAAGACTATTGGAAGCAGATGAGGATATTTGATACCTCGTAGCTAAGAGATCCGTTAAAGAAAAAGATACATAATTCACAAATTTATTGGATGTTTTTACTTTGGAGGTAAATATTTTGTCTTTGGCCAGGTTGGAATTGGAATTTTAAGAAAGGATCATATGTGATTTTTCATTTTCCTGTTTCTTTTGCCGTGACGTGGAGGGGAGTGGGCAGGGAAGTGCAGTAGGAATGAAAAAAGGTGGAGAAGAATGTATGGATGGGGGTTACCCATATGTATTTATTTTTACTCTTTTAGTCTTTTAGTGGGAAGTTGAAAGAAATGAAGCAATAATAAGAATAAATTATTTCAGGGTCTACTATGCAATGGTCATGGTATTAGGCACTTGGTGCTAGCTATCACATAGGATCCGAGGAGTTAAGAACAAGGGCTATTAATTCATGCAGAAGAAGCAGGCTTATAGAGAGCAGATGAACTGCGTCAGTGGATGGAACTCATGAGAAGGCAAATATTAAGAAGAAAGAAATTGCTAAGTAGTTAGCCTTGTCTGATAACCAGTGGAGCATCTGGGAAGGAAGTTACTTTCTGGCTGCAAATGTAGAGGTTTGTCTTAAAGATTGCTAACAAAACATGGCAGACATCTCACCATCTAAAAAGATCTATCAATTTGTTATATTTTTATGATCAGAAAAAATCACATTATTTTAAAATGCGTTACGTTTCATTGTCCACATCTTGCTGTGCTGGGGAATGTGCTGTGGGAATGCCCCAAACTCAAAGGACTTTGCCCTCTAGAAATTCTCAAGTCATGAGGATAACCCTGAGACAGAGGATATCATTCATTATTGCTTTCAATACCTCCATTTCAGATGCAGGGGGGCCAGCAATGGAGCACAAGCTTAATCTGGGTGAGATAGGGACCAATGGGAACTTTTCCTCTCTGAGAATTGGGACACTCTTTTTAGAGAAGGTAGCCGTGTTTATATTGGCCTGTACAGTGGAAGAGAGGAGCATGCTTTGGTAGAGGAGGAGGTAGAGACACTTGGATCCATCTTGAGAAGAGGCCCAAGGATGGTAATAAGAGGTTGAGACCAGCACTGCCCTTAGACCCAGCAAGAGGGGTCCTATCCTGGTCCTGCACTTTTGGGGCCCTGCTCTGCCTCTTTCTGACTCTTCTCTCAATGGGAGGTGAAGAATCCATGGGACTAAGGATGTGTGCCCACCCTGAGCTCATGCCTCTTCATCTTCACTTTCTAAACCATGCTCTAGCTGCAGAAACTTGGAATCCCTTGGGCTTCCAGGTCTGGCATAGCCTCTTTCCTGGGCCAGTCCCCTGGGGCACAGAACGAAATACTCTCATGCACACCCTGCACCTGCAGGTTTGTGGGGATTAGCGGTTTGCAGGAGGCATATTTAGGGTTTGGGTGTGTGGACTGGAGTGTCTGCATACATGGGAGTCTTGTGCTGTGCAGGACAGAACCACAGATGGAAAGAAAAAAGGCAGCAGGGCAGAATCCTGGAGTTGGCTTTCTCTCCATCTCCCCGGCCCATGCACCCATTTAGAATTCTAAATGTGAAACTGGCCTTCCAGGGTGATCTGAAGGGGTATTTGTAAAGTATGAAGATAGAAAATATTTTCTTTAGCAGTTTGTTGGCTTAATACATATTAGACATGTCCTGTGTGGCCTCCATTTGTATTCCTGCCCTGGGCATGCAAATGTTCCCTCGCTTCTTCAAGATTATTGTTAAGGATTTTCCTTTGGAAGTAGCTATTCATGGGGCAGAAGATGAAGACAGCAGAGATCTGGTCTCCCTTTCCCACTGATGAATCAGACTCATTCTGGACAAAACATAACATGCGTCCTAACAAGGAAGGCTAAGCTCTGTGAATTCTCTCTGTGTGTTTGGTTTATTACAAGGTGCCAGTGCTCATGTTGTGGTGTGTACAGGACAAGTGTGCTGCCCATGTTCCTGAAGTCCTCTGACCCTCTCTGATAGAGAAGGAAAAGTTTGAAGAAGGATGAATTGCAAGAGAGATTTGCCTGTGAGCATATTCATGTGCGCTCTCTCTCTCTCTCTCTCTCTCTCTCACACACACACACACAATTTGAGGAGCTTCCTTCCCGTTCCTTTCTCTCTTTACACTTGGGAGGCTCCATGGAGGCTTTTCTTCCACCTGTTTGCATTGGCTACAAAAGGGGCTTGCAAAGACAGTTGCTATGGCACATCTTTGCAGATAACGGGAGTTGGCAGATGTTTTTTAATTAAAGAAATTCAGGTTATGAAAAAGATGTCATGGGTAGAGGGAGTGGGAACTTGCCAGCCGCAAACCCTGCTCGTATCTGCTCAGCCCCAACACGGAGCATCTGCTTCTGGATTTCATGAAATGCCACTGTGGGGAGTGAAAGGGACGGGGGGAGCAGATGTAGGTATCAAGACGCTACCAGCTCTTACTTATCTACCAGTTGGGGTACAGGGGCCAAAACTGGAATGAGCTATATCCATGGAGAACACAAAGCAACACTGTAGCACTATGTTTTACCTTCCTTCTTTGACAAACTATCCATAAGAGCTCTTTAGGACTTGGAGTCTTCCTGACTCCTTCTCCCTTCCTTTGGGGACAATTACAATAAGGAAATAATGTACAAAGGACAGAGAAGCAAGTATCTTCAAGTCCTGCTTTTCCAGGTAGCACTCTCTGATGGCTTTAGCCAGCAAAACCATCATATTTAGGTCTTCCAAAGGAACTTTGAGGCCTTCACTTTGCCAGGGAGGGAACAGAAGCCCACAGAGGAGAAATGACTTGCTCAAGGTCTCCCAGTGAAATCAGTGACAGAGCTTGGTCTAGAACCAGGTCCACTGACTCATTGTCACCAGACTGCCCATGAAGACGGCTTCCTTTTGAAACTCTTGGAGCTATTTTGGGCCACGCAGGTTAATACTTGGTTCTTTAGTATTTCTTTAGCTATTCTTTAGTATTCTTTAGTATTTCTTTAGCTATTCTTTAGTATTTCTCTTGTGTTAGTATCTTTTAATATGCCTAGCAGAAGTATGAGTGTGACTACAAGAGTCACAAAATTTGAATGTTTACAGAAGCCAGTTAGGTAAAACAAATGTGTAAATAAGTCTGGTGAAACACAATAGGGAGTGGTGAGGCCTGGGGCATACCTGAAGATACACGCCTGTCTTTAAAGGTATCTAAACAATAAAAATATTTGAATACTGTGTTGGCCAAATGAAACATCTGTAGGACACAGTTGGCTCTTGTGTTGCCAAAATGCCACCCCTGCCAAAGGGCCTAGGGCTTTGGTAGTAGCCAGGCATAGGCACCAGCACTGTCTGATTGAAATGCAAATGCAAGCCTCTTCCATATATAACTTTAATTTCTAGGAACCACATTAAATGTTAAAAATAAAGATCTAAAGTTAATTTTAATAATATACCTCACTTAACCACATATATCCAAAATATTATCATTCCAACATGTAATCAACTTAAAAATGGTTAATGAGGTGTTTTACATACTAAGTCTTTAAAAGTCAGTGTGTATGTTATGGCAGGTCTGGGATTTGACTTTACCTTTCTTACAAGCTACTTACACAATTTCACAGATGCTGGCAGAAGAGATGAGATTCTTGGGTCAGAGATAAAGGATTTTATTACTCATGGCACAGCAAACAGCGTGAGCACCAGCACATTTGCCTCAGTTCCCCTGGTCTCTGAAATAGGCAGAAGTCTAAGGTGGCCCCAGAGATCCCTAGTCCCTTATATACTTAACACCTGCTCCTAGTTATTCAATCCCTATGAAGGGATTTTGCAGATATAATTAAAATCTCAAGTCAGTTGACCTTTAATAGGGCAATTATTAAGCAGGTGGGTCTGACCTAGTCGTATGACCTTTTAAAATCTGGGTCTAGAGGTCAGAGACAGAGAAGTCAGAGAGATTAAAAACATGGGAGGGATTTGACAGTAAGAAATTCTCCATTGTTGGCTCTGACTTGAAGGGCACCATGTGGAGAGGAATGCAGGAGGCCTCTATGAACTGACAGTGGCCCCTGCTGACAGCCAGCAAGGAAAATGGGGGCTCTCAGTCATACAATCATAAGGAATTAAATTCTGCCAACAACCTGAATGAGCATGGAAGTGGATTTTACCCCCGAGTGTCCAGATGAGAACTTAGCTTGGTGATAACTTATTTTTCAATGTTTTTAAAGATTTATTTATTTGAGAGCGAGAGAGGGAGCGCAAGCATGAGTGAGGGGAGGGGCAAAGGGAGAAGTAGACTCCCTGCTGAGCAGGGAGCCCAATGCAGGGCTCAAACCCAGGACCCTGGGATCATGACTTGAGCCGAAGGCAGATGTTTAACTGACTGAGCCACCCAGCTGCCCCAGCCTGGTGATACCTTAATTTCAGCCTCTGAGACCCTGAGCAGAGAACTCTGTATCGCTCGTGACCTACAAAACTATGAGCTAATAAATTGGTAGTATTTTAAGCTGCCAAGTTTGTGGTAATTTGTTACTCTGCAATAGAAAACTAATACCCCTCCAAAGTCCCTTGGGGGTGACATAGAGGGCCCAGGTGGTTGTTGCACATGTAATGGGTTTATGTTATAGCTGAAGAACCCTGAGCCTGGGGAACTCACGTTTTTATAGAAAGCAGAAGGCAAGCCTGCTCTTTGTCCCAAAGGCAGATAATTATCTCATCCCTCAAGGATGCTCACTGTGAACACAATTCTGACACATGCCCTAGGTAAAAAGCAATCAGAGTCTTCCATTCTTGGCATACCGCTATAGACTGAATGTTTGTGTCCCTCCAAATTCCTATGTTGAAATCAAGTCCTCAGTGTAATAGTATTTGGAGGTGGGGCTTTGGGGAGGTGTTTAGGTCATGAGGGTGGAAACTCATGATTAGTATTCTTATGGAAGAGATCCCAGAGAGCTCCCTCACCCCTTCTACCATATGAGGACACAGCGAGAAGACGGCGGTCTACAAACCAGGAGGCAGGCCCTCAGCAGACACCAATCTGCTGACACCTTGATCTCAGACTTCCAGCCTCCAGAAGTGTGAGAAATAAATTTCTGTTGTCTAAGCCACCCAGTCAATGATATTTTTGTTATATTGGCCCTAAAGGGCTAAGATTCATACCAAGCAAATCATGAGAGATCCATGAAGGAGTGTCTTTCAACATTTTATACTCACGGCACATTGCCATTTGGACCAGCCCCATTTCAGGTGCTCAGGAACCACGGGTGGCTAGTGGCCAACATACTGTATAGCACAGATAGAGAAACTACCAAATATTTGTTGAGAGGTTGATTGGAAAATTGAGAATTGAGCTCTGTGGCCCTTTATCAGTATGATTGATGCCTTTTCCTGAAGTTTAAAAGCTGTTAATGAAGGAGAGGTTATTTAATTATTCTGGCCATTGACTAGGTGGAGGATTACCTAAGGGCAGGATCTGACTGACAGACTCCTTTGATTCTGCCTACTCATGGGTATTATCCTCTGTCCTCCTGGGTATTTCTCAAACTTTCTTTTTTATTTTTAAAATTGTTGCTCCCTTATGGAGCCTTTTAAGATTTTTTTCCCCCTAATTGTTCCCTCTCCCCCATGAACTCTTTTTTTTTTTTTAAAGATTTTGTTTATTTATTGGAGAGAGTGAGAATGGACAGAGAGCACATGAGAGGAGGAAGGGTCAGAGGGAGAAGCAGACTCCCTGCCGAGCAGGGAGCCCGATGCGGGACTCGATCCCGGGACTCTTGGATCATGACCTGAGCCGAAGGCAGTCGCTTAACCAACTGAGCCACCCAGGCGCCCTCCCCCATGAACTCTTATACCACAGGTATACTATATATCTATTTATGTTCTGTGGCCCTTTGGAAGACCATAAGTCATTGTAATATTTAAGTATTTTTACTCTCCTCCAATTCAAATTTTGCCCTCTTGGGGACAATATTGCCTCTGCTGAGAATATACCTTTTAGAAGACTACTGTTATATTTATCAAACTCACCAGAGGCAGACTGATAAACTAGGTTGCCATTGTATTTCATTTAGGTAGAATAACTTACTCTAGGGTAATCATCATGCATATGCATCAAGCATAAAAAACATCATGCTCTCATGATGTTAGGTGCTCAGAGCATGGGGATCCTGGGGGTATGCTGATTAGAGATCCAGAGAGCTGGGCTCCCTTGCCATTGTCACCCTGTGTCTGTGTTGCTGCATGAAGTGCCCCACTTACCTCTTCTTTCTAGACTCTTGTCCTGCCAGACTGCAACCCCTGCCCTAGGGGCTACAACTTCAATAGTAGCCAGGCATATAGACAAGCACTGTCTTTCCTTGGGGACCACTCTGGATAAACGCTGAAGCATTTTTGTTCTTAGGGCCCCCCTCACCCATCAGTGACCACCCCCTTTTTGCTCAAGCTTTTGGAGAGCCGACAGCCCAATTTAGCTTTGAGAGAGTTATTTTGACCTTTGGAAGAATGAGAGGGAAATATGTCTGTCCTAGGAAGAATATGATAAGCCAAACTTTTCCGGTGAGAGTACTTCTAAATTCCTGAAAGTCGATTGTTAGAGAGGAAGGCTTAGGGGAGTCAAGACTGCATATTCAATATGCTTGGAAATCAGGTCCTTTCTTTGTTCTGGGGCCACTGATTTCATTTATAAAAGGGGATGTATTACCCACTTTACTTTAGAAGTAAGCTTTTAACATCTTCAAAGTTTTTTTGTAATTAATTTCTAACTTGTATAATGGTCAGGGCATTTGGTCTGTATGATACCAGTTCTTTGGTATTTACTGAAACTTGATTAACAGCCTAGCATATGACAAGATTTGTTAGTGCTTCCTATGTGCTTGAAAAGAATATATTCCATAAAATGGCCTGAAAAGTTCTTTATATGACTTTAGGTAAAGTTTGTTAAGTGTGAATCTTCTGTGTCATTATTGATTTTTCTATCTGCTTGATTTACCAATTCGAAAGAAGTATATTATCATCTCTCATTGTGAGGATGGATTTGTCAATTTCTTCTTGAGAGTCTATTAATTTTTGTTTTGTATATTTCAAAGCTTATGTCAATAGAACTTTGCAATTATCTCATTTTTCTGATGAATTATTCTTTTTATCATTATAAAGTACCTCTCTCTATCTCTAATAATTCTTGAAATCTGTTTCATCTGGAATTAATAAGATACCAGATTTCCATTAGACAGTATTATCTAATATGTTTTTTTCATCCTTTCATTTATAATATTTATACACTTTTAAATTTTCGCTATGTCTTTTATACAGTATAAATAGCTGCCTTTTTAAAAAGACAATAAAAAAATCTCTGTCTTTTACTGGGGAAGTTTATTTCATTCATATTTATTGGAATCACAGATACATTTACATTTATTTCTCCCAAAGATTTTGTGTTTTCATTTGTTTTGATTTAAGCCTTTTTTTCTTTTTTCTCTTTATTCCTATTTTATTTTGAGTTGATAAAGCTCTCTTTATTCTCTATTCTACTGATTTTAGTATTGTTCATTCTATTTTTGTTCTTAAAGGCAACCCTGACATAATAGCACATATATTTTACTTAGAATATGTTATCCAGGATTGTGTTGTACACTTCTAAGGAGCACCAGTCATATTGTTTTCTGTGCTGTTAAGTGGTAAGTCCTTGAACTCTGCCTTATTTCCAGAAATATAAGGAGCTCAAAACATTTTAACTGGTCATTTCTTACTGGATCCCATATTGTTGTCCAACATTTTAATTATCCTTTGTTTTTATATCACAAATTAGTCATTTTTTAATCATTTATTGATTGATATTGTCTTTTCTTATTTATATTTACCCATAACTTTACCAGTTGTTTTGCTCACCATTTTTTTCCTTGCATTTTAATTTTCCTTTTGGATTCAGTTTTCTCCTTCAGGGGAAGCATTTTAGAAGTTCTTGCATTAAGGGTTTGTTAGTTATACACTCTCAGTTTTTGATTGCCTGAAAAAGTCTTAGTTTACCTATATGTTACATATTTTCTCTTGTATATATTATATAAAGTGTAACAACAACAACAACAACAAAACCCCACATTTTTAGTCATTGCTGTGCCTTCATTCTTGAATGATAGGTTAACTGGGTATAGAAGTCTAGGTTCACAGGTATTTTTTTTCCCTCAGAACTTGGAAGATATTTGTACTTCTTATTAATTTATTGCCTCTCAGCTTCAAATCTACCCTTCTTTGCCATACTTTGTGATATCAGGCCTGAACTCTCTAGATTACATTTCTCTCTAGACAGAAGGCTTCATGTTAGGCTCTGCCAAGAGAGGGCACCAGAGGGACACTTCAAGACTGGAAGAGGAAGAAGGAAAAAGGAAACTTTTTTTTTCTTCTGCTGTTCTGTTTTTTGGCTTAAGAGTGTACAAATCAAAGTGTAAGGATCTTTGTTTATCTGTGGCACCCTCCAGCCAGTTTCTTCTGGAACCGGGGGTGGCTCTTACATCTCATGTCTTATCAATGACCAATTTCTTTGTCACCACATCAGTGGGCATCATGTTCCTATGGCAACCATGTCCTCTTCTCGAAGATCTGAATTTCAGCTTTACAGGGTCTCGTCCTCTGAGATTTTAAATTCTTTCCTTGTTCACCTTCCTCTCTTTCCTAAGGGTAGCAGTTTTTGTGTGTTTGTATAGTTTCTCTCACACCTTAGAATTTGTTTTGCCCATTTTAGTTATTAACCACCTTTTACCAGTTAATAATTCATTACATTAAATTTTCCCTGTTTAAACTGCTGTTGTGGTTTTAGTCTCCTGACTGGACCCTGACTAATAAAATATATTCTATTGATTTCTGTTTTATTTTGTTGCTGTACAAAACAGTGTTGTCGGCAAAATATTTTAATAGACACTTCATGAAATAAGATATAAACTGGCCAATAAGCCTATGAAAAACTGTTCAACATTATTAGTCATCAAAAAATGCCAACTAAAATGACAATGAGATGCCACTACACACCCATAGGAAGGCTAAAATTAAAAAGATTGACAACAGTAAATGTTGGCAAAGATGTGTAACTGGAACTCTCATACATTGTTGGGAATGTGATATTATACAACCAATTTGGAGAAAGGTCTGGTGGTGTCTTATCAATGTACATCTACTCTATGACCCCAGCTATTCCACTCTTTGGTATTTACCCAAGAGATACAATATTCACACAAAAAAACTTTTTCAAGAATGTTCATAGCTTTTCTCATAATCTCTAAAATGGAAAGAGCCCAGGTGCCCATCAGTAGGGGAATAGATAAACAAACTGTTATTTTCATACAATGGAACACTACTCAATCATAAAAAGGAATAAATTACTGATACATGCAGCGCCATGGATGAATATGAAAATCAGTATGCTAAGTGAATGAAGCCTTATACTAAAATGTAGATTTCATTTATGTGCAATTTCAGCACAGGTAAAACTAATCTATGGCAGAAAAATATTAGTATAGTGGTTGACTTTGAGGGAATGGGAATGGGGATCAACTAGAAGGGAAAAAGAGGGAAATTTGGGCATTGATGGTTTTATATTTGATAGAGGGTTTGGGTCACACAGCAACTCATATTTATGATTTGTGCATTTCATTATATATATTTGACATCAAAAGAGAGGCACCTGCAAACAAGTACTGTGCTCTATTTAATAATATCCTTGCTGAAGCACTTAGGGGGAAGTCTAGTAATACCTATAATTTTCTTTGAAATGCACACATAGGAAAAACATCCCCAAATAAAATAACAACAAAAAACTAATGAGGGATTGATGAATGAAGACAGGCATGGATAGAAGATAGATATGTGATAAAGCAAATACAGTAAAATTGAGTATGATATCAATGGTAGAATCTAAATAGTGAGAATATAGGTGCTTGTTGTAAAGTGCTGTCAACTTGCTCTATGTTTTATAATAAAATGGGGAAAAAAGGCTGCTGTCCATCTAATAATTATTTTTAGAGTAACATGTTTTGTCTATGGTTTGTTCAACATCTTTTTTTTATGTTCTGCACTTTCACTACAATGTGTTTAGATATGAATTAATTTTTAGTGCACTCAGGGCTAATGAGCTTACACCTTTTTTCATTTCTTGAAACTTCTCAGCCTGTATTTCATTGAATATTATCTTTTTTTCTCTTTTTCTGGAATTCCCATTAGATTTGTGTTTAAACTTCTTGTCCTTTCATCCTCAGATCTTAGCCTCTCTTTCACATATCTTTGTCTCTCTCTGCTGCGTTTGGGTGCACTCACCTTGCACCTTCAGGTATGTCATCCTCGTCCACTTTTCAGTTTACTGATTCTCTCTTTGGCTATATCTATTCTGCTGGTTAAACTATGATTATGTTTTTCATTTCTAGAAATTCTATTTAATTTTTTCCCAATATAATCATCAGTTTTGTTGTGTTTTTTCAAGATTCTTTTATATAGTTAGCCTTTTAAAACATACTTAGTTTTTAGCTTAATTCTGATAGTTTATTTTAAGTAGGTGTTATCAGGGTTTAAAATCTGCTCTTTGCTATATCTGCTGACTCCCACTCATTGTGGACTGCCTCCTTCATATATTTGGATTGCGATTATGATAATGGACATTTATCTGAGGGACTCTTCCAGCTTGAGGAAGTTTTTGTCCCTCCAGAGACATTTTTTTGTTTGTGCAAGTCATACCAGAGTCATAGGCCCTAGTCACTTTCTGTATTAGTCATTCATATCACTCATCTAGAGCAAATTTGAACTCAAAACCCACATGAAGGCAAGCCTATGCTCATGAATTATCAGAGGAGACTATTTCTTTTCTTTATCCAGAGCCTAGTTTAAGACAACTAAGCTTCTTGATTATCTTCCTGAGTCTGAGTACAGATTTGGTTTACTCTCTTACAACTAATATAGCACTTCAATGTTTCTGGTTTTCTGTGCAGAATAAGGAAAGTGAGGTGTTTGAATTCCACTTCCTTCATCATGTGGACTCAAGGCCTGATATCTTGAGCACACGTGGACATTCATCCCAGGCATTACCAAATCTGGTCACCCTCCACAGGCAGCTGGGGCATCTGCTCAGGCTTTCCACTCTGGAGTTTAGTTCTCCTTTTATTTTGGGTCTCTGGAAATTTCCCTCATTTTCTTATAAACCCAGTTATTGCTTTTAAAAGGATGTTCATTATAATTTATTCAGCATTTTCTAGGTGTTTCATATTGGGAGGGTCTTCAAGTAATTTGATCTTCCATAATACCGGAAATGAAAGCTGTGTTAGGCATTTCACATGGATTATTTTATTAATTCTTCCCAACAACCCTATACATATTATTAGTCCAGGAAATTCAGGCATAGGGGGATGAAGCAGTTTCTCCAGGTCTTACAAGCTAGTCGATGTGGAAAAGTTGGGATTCTCCCAATGTCTAAACAATTCTGTTATGTAGTCTTTTGTTCTTTTGTGTTGCAAGGGTAGAGAAACCTACCTCCTGTCCTGGAAACATTGCTTTTCCCAGGCCAGCAGTGTTACTCAATTAGTACTGTAAAAATCCCCCTCCTGGGTATGCATTTTCTTTCTTTTCATTCAGCAGCAAGGCCTCAAGAGTGTTCTTTGTACCATGAGAAGCAGGTGGTTTTTGGAATTCTCCCATTACCTGTCACGTCCAGCCTGAGTGTTGTCTGGAAGAACAGCGTTTGAGGTCCTTTATGGGGTCACTCTCAAGTAACCCTCTGCTGACTGACAAGAAGACTCAGCCACAGGAGCTTGGGACTTCTGTGTCTCGTATAGATTTTTGACTGAGTTTTATTTGAGTCACTTGCTCTTATTTGCAAATCCGAGAAGTGACGAGCTTTCTGTTTGTCTGAGAAACTGTCTTGCAGATGCTGAGGGTGACCAGATGCCCTGGTTTACCTGGGATGGAGTATTTCCTAGGAAGTGGGACTTTCAGTTCCAAAACTGGGTGAGTCCTGGGAGAACCAAAATGTTAGTCACTCTGTAGACCATTCCAGGGAATTTGTTAACCAGATCAGTCCCAGTTCTTTGCCATGAGAGACCAGAGCATCTTCTGGTTTCCAGATTTCCCCGGAGATGAAAGGAAGGAGGTTTAACAGTGAGAAGAGGAGCACAGGGGACAGAAGATTCATTTCAAGGACATGTGGAATGAAGCAAAACCTCACCAGGTATTTCCCAGCTGTTTCTAGTTACACCCCAGCAAAAGATGGAGCAACTTAGGAGGGACAGAAAGTAGGAGCAACAGAGAAAAGAACTGAGGTTTACAGAGTGTGGTTTTCTGGCCCATGTATTTGGTTAGATTCTTAGTCTATATCATATAATTTAGTCCTGTCTGGAACTCTAAGAGGCAGACAAGATGATGCCCATTTTGAAGAGGAGGAAACTGAGGTTCTGCAAGATTGAGTTCCTTGCCCAATATCATATTTGCAAAAAGTGACGTCTGCATTCAAACCCAGGCCTTCAAGTTGACCTTAGTGAGGGCATGGGGAGGAGTGCTCCTTATGCCGGCACTGATTGCGAGAATTGTAAGTCAAGGAGGAGAGACAAAAAAGAGGTGGGCTCTGCAAATTGTCATCGTCTCACAAACAATCCCCACTGTTAGGAAGCAGCAGGCAGTGACCATTGCTCCATCAGGCCTGGGAGATCCAGGGAAGTGGGCAGGAGAACATGGGTTGCTCTCTGCCTGTATCCATCCACCTCTTCCTTTTCCCCTCCCCAACATGCTTCTACCCACTGTTGGGATTCATGGAGTGGTCAGAGATGCTGGGCTTGGAGATAAAGATTCTTTCCCCCCTTGCTGTGCTGTTTATAGACTGCTGTGTGGGCAGTCCCACCCTCTGGTGCCTGGTCTTTGCTCTTTGCTGTTGAGTGCCTTACTGCCTGGTCTGAGGTCATGAGCTTGGTCCATCATGCCCCCACTTGCTTATCTTCAGAAAAACAGCCTTCCTATTGCCTGTCTGCTGCATTGTAAAATGCTGTATCAATATTAACCATTATTAGGGCGTCCTTTCCTAACAAACACATCCTAAGGATCCAGTGATCAGGGCTGCTTTTAAAGGCCTCGTCTAATATTTACCTACCCTGCTTCCTTCTACACTCTTCACTGTGTTTTTCTGAACAGCTGTGTCGAGAACAGAAGGCTCTTCTGTGCAAACTCATAAGTCACCTGCACTTATTTTATGTATCCAGGGCTGTTATGCTCTGCAGCAAGCTATTAAGAAAAAATAGGAGTGGATATTTGATATAATAGATTATTACATGTTCAGCATATAAATTGCTAGGTCTTAGAAGCAAGAAAGAAGTAATTTTGCCCTGAGGTAATATAACAGCTACTGTGGAGTCACTAAAATCAATTAAATAGATCATTTGTGGTCAGGACAGAAGTGTGGGATTATTACCTGAATAGCATTCAGTAGCTGTTCCCTCATTTAATCATTCAACAACAGGTACTGAGAACCCAAGGTGAGTTTGGGACATTATCTAAGTGTTGGGCATGGCTACAAAGAAATACAAAACATACAGCCTCAAGGAGACCAAAGACTTTAGTCAAATCCTTCACAAAGCAAGTTAATGGAAGTCATTGCTCTGTTTGGTGGATACACGTAAGCACGAGAAAAGTGGGCTGTCTTAGAAAACAGCTGAACATGGAACCAGAAGCTCGAGGGGTAACCTGTACGGTTTTGTCTAGGAGGGCACAGGGTGAAGAAGAGTAGGCAACATGGATCAGACACTGCTCAGAAGCCCAGGGTTGTGAGGGTCTACTCCTGCCCTGATTACTGACCTGTGTCCGAGCTGAAAAAGAGACCCCAGTTTTCCCATGGCCCCCAAAGAAGAATCCAATTTTGTATGAGAGTCATGGAGATTGTGGCATTCTCTGTCCAGGATAGAAGACCATTTGCTACTGGATTCTCCTTGGGAGGAGAATTCATTTTTTGCTAGTAAGGAAATGTCGTTTGCCTCTGTAATTGAAATAGGACCTCTGGGTCATTGGGTCAATATCATCTGGCCTATGAGTCATCCAGGGCAGTTGTCCACTTTCTATCAAGTGAATTAAGAATCTATTGACCCAGATTAAAGGATGTGGAGGGGTGAGAAATTATGTAATGAATCTGGGTGATCTAACCCCACCCCTATACTGCTTCAGGGGACATAACAACCTTCAACCCTGATGGCACCCCCCCTTCTTTGTCACTGTAAAATCCATCTAACAAGAATGGGTGGAGCAAATTGGACTTCTTTTATTAAAGCACCCATGAGTGAAAGATACTATAAAATAACATGTCAAAAACCAAAGTTAAAATAATGTCATACTCTGATAATTAATACTATCAGCCTTGACAGTGGAATATGCTAAAGAAGTCTTTAAAGGCTTATGTTTCTTCCAATTATAGGTTTTGGGTCTAATAATTGCTTCACTGAATAGATGAATTGCCTCAATATTCTGCTTACTTTTGCCTGTGAAGATGTGACCTTTATAAACCAATATTCAGTAGAAATACTGTCCCCCCCTTTCTTTTCCTGGCCTCGATCTGTAAAATGGAGGACTTTTTGAAGATTATTAAAGGAATTCACGAGCATGATTTCAATTAGACTTAACCGATGTCTATTGGGTGTCTTCTCAGCATAGGGAATAAGGCCGGCCTCGGAAGGGGACACGGAGACAGGGAAGGAGAGTGGTTGTGAGGACTCGGAGTACAATAGGAGGCAGAAAGGGCCTTGAGGAGTAGCTCCAGCAGAAAGCCGCATTTTCAAAATGCCTTGTAGGTGGCTGGACCTTGGAAGCAGGGAAGGGGGGTGGGGAAGTCTTCTGGGTCAAAGACATGGCAGGGACAGGGAAGGACAGAAAGAAATCAGGGCCCTCAGAGATGGCTGTCCCTGGGCTCTTTGAACGTAATACACATAGTTCCCTGAATGTTAGGAATTTCTATGTCCCTTTAGCTCATTTCTAACCAGCTCATAGTCATTGGCTACTTGTGTCTGTCTGATGCTTTTGAGCATCTCACTATTGATTCTTAGACTTAGGACAGAGCAGATCCACCCGGGGCACTTTTGAGACACACAATCCAGGATGTCACTCCAGATCATCCCGAAAACCTCAGGTTGGAGCCTAGGCATGTGTATATTGAAGATCTCTGGGGTAGTACTTCTCAAAATGCTTATGCACACACAGGTCCTCCAAGGGGCTTGTTGAATGCAGGCTGGGAAGGGCCTGAGAGTCTGCATTTCCTACCGGCATCCAGGTGAGGCTGAAGCTCCTTGTACATGTAGACTGGTCTACTTTTAGACTAGCAGGGTTTTGGGTTTCTGAGTCTTAGCCAAGGTTGAGAATCATCGCCCTGGTCTATCTACATGGTCTCTTGTTTAGGGTTCTGTAAATATGGATGCAACCATCCAGGGGGGACAGAGAGGCACAGAGCTGAGAGGAAGGAGGAAGTCAGGACAGGGCTGGGCTAAGGAGTCCAAACTAGCAGTGAGTTTCAAGGCAGAGGGACTGAGAGGCAGATCTGTCTGCTTCAGAGAGGTTCCAGTGGCCAAGTTCTACGAAAGGCAGGCTGGAGCTGACTCCATCCATGACAGATCCCACACGCAAGACCCTCAGAAGGACCCATTGATTAAATAAATGTGTTCTCAGTGTAGGAGGAAAACCCCAGGTTTAAAACTAATTTCCTTCTCTGGGGCACTTCCTCCCTTCCCCAGGATTGATACACACAGACATTCTCAGAGGAAATAACTGGGTGCTTTGAAACAAACCCACACGAGGCAGGCACATACCCATTTTGATAGAAAGATGGCCTTCCTGATTTTCTCTGGTTCCCAGACTAGGGAAATATTATGTTCCAGTTACGTTGAAATGAAACACATTTTAAAGTTGTTTTTTTTAAATAATGAAAAAACAGGTAATTCGAAGAAGTGAATATAATTCCTTTAAACTATTTTAAAAATAAATGAATTTAGTTTTTTTTTATTTTAAATCAGGAAATAGCTTCATTGTTTGAGTTTAGATATAATTAAACCATTGATTTGGCCTCATTAGAAAGTGAGTGTTTATCAAAGGGACAGGGACACTGTGACAGGGGTGTAGATGGAGTGGGGGAGACACCGACTTTGTCCAAGTTCATTCTGTTAATTTCTTTATAAAAAGATAAAAATTAGGATTAGCGAGTGGCCTCAATAGGGAAGTGTAGCAAACGTCTTCTCATTTTCCTAAGAGCCCCCATCTTGGCAATATTGTGTTGCTTAGGAACTAACAAAACAAGTCTCTGTGTGTGTGTGTGTGTCTTTCTTTTTTTTAATGGTCCCTTTGTGCCCTGATATTTTTCCAAGTTGGCAGCTGTGAGGAAAAACAATGTGATTTGGTTAGATGCAGCCTCCTTCTCTCAAGTCTGGAGCAGAATAGATAAGAACTTGTATGTCAGAATACAAGGTTTACTCAGCACCAGGCAAAAGCTTTTGATGTTGCCTGCCCAATCTGGCCTCACATCTTTGAAGTTCTATTACACATGCTAGGGTTCCGTCAATAAGAAACAGACCTTTCTTTCCCCTGCTAGTTAAAACATCTGCCTCCTGGAAACGCCCTGCATTAAAGCAGGTTACAATAGTCCCAGGGCTCAGAGAGACCTGGGCTTTGCCACATTAGTGACAAGAGGGTTTAAGGAATAGAAGCCATTTAAGAAAACCCTCAAGGATCGGGGGTGATGGTATTTTCTTATTCCAAGATTTCAAAGGATGAGATTCAGCTTGGTTGGTTCTCTCATAAGCAGAGTGACTGATCAGGGCAGCTTTTTCGTGTGGCTCTTTATACAGTGCTGTATTCATGTTATAAGTCACATGTGATCTACAATCTTTATTTGGGGCATTACCTGTTTTGCAGTGAATAGGAGCAGAGAAAACAGGCTCATTGGTTTGTAGTGTCACTCTTTGCAATGTCATTTAAACTGCTCAGCAAATGGCTTATTTGTCAAAGAATATTGCTTTTTCCTGGAACAAAACCCAGTTACTGATTGCTGAAACCTATGGATATCAGAAATGATATCATGATGTGCTTGCTTCTGCTGCTACATAGTGGTGCCCTTTGAAGGGACAGAGAGGTGGGGGTAAGAGAGCCTTTGTTCCTGGAAATGAAAGCATCTAAACAATGGATTATCTAAAGGACCTTAGAGGCTAGGCTTCATGCCCCAACTCTAGCTTGCAATAAAAGCCTTCAACTCAGAGAATCCAGTCCTGGACATGTTGGAGGTAGGTGGAAGTCCAAGGAATGTTGGAGAAGGGCAGGTGGGCAGGTGGGCAGGTAAGCTGTTAGACTGCAACACAATGCCCAACGGTCCCAATTGCAAGTCCTGGTTCTGTGGCTATGGACTTGCTGCATCAGCTGCTAGGGGGTGGGGAGTAAAAGTCAGAAGGAAAAAGAACATGAGCCCATGCCTCAGAAAATCTTTGCCAAAATGTTGAGCTCAATATGTGAGTGGCAGGGACAGGGGCACATTGGTGTGCTGTGGGGCAACAAAATTATTGGGCAGATAAGTTGTTCTGGGGCATCACTGACAACCACTTTCTTTGCCTTTTTCTCTCTTGATAGTATCTTTTTTGTCTCTTACTCTTTACATTTGGTGGTCTCCTACTCTTTTGTTCTTATTTCCCTCCTTTCCCTCAAATGCTGACACAGGATTAGGATCTTTTCAACTTACCCATTCTAAGAATGAATGGCTGGAGGTGCTCAGTTGGTAACTCCTGTTGAGAGCGTTTTCGTTTTAAGGGAATACAAAGTTAAGTCAAAGAAATGAATCTCTGATGGTGGACTTTTAGGAATTGGTGGGCAGAATTTCTTCCCCCCGGATTTATACCTTAACCTTGCTGAGGAGAGATAAATTGTCCTTTCCCTCAGTCAGTTTGCAAAATAACAGGGAACAAAAAACATCACAGGAGATCCAAGATTCTTACCTGAAACATTTACAGTTAAATCAGTCATGGTCCTGTTATGAAATGGATGATGGAAGGTCAATGAGGAGGAGGGGCCATGCAAGCTTAGTCACACCTCCACGGAGCTGATGCGAGCAGTTCTGATCCAAGTTTTAGGGATATGGTAACATGGGAGAAAATCTGAGGCCCCAAAAGGCAAGCAGGTCAACCAGGTGTCAGAGTCAGACAAACTGTGAGGGTGCTGGATGACATCAGGACCCCATGCCTGGAGGGTGGGGCTGGCAGGACCAAGCCATCATGGGAGGAACATATCCACATCTCTGTCTGGAGAGAGCCATGGTGCACAGCTGGCTTTGAAGAGGCAGTGGGAGGCTGGAGGCAGGGAGACGATCCCAAAAAACAATTGGATGGGGTGTTGAGCACGACTCTACAACATGACTACCAGCTTCAATCCCAGCTCTGCCGTCCTGTAGCTGTGTGACCCTGGGCAGATGATTTTGCCTGAGCCGCAGGGTCTCCTTCTGTAAGATGGGGATGATACTAGCATCTATCTTGCGGTGTTCTGATAGGGAGGAATTGAATTTATAGATCTATCCCATGTGGAGCACCTGATCTGTGCCTGGCACATAGCATATCCTGTCAGTGTTAGTGTTTATGGCTGGTGTCCACATGTGAGGGGGGGGGGGTTGGCTGATGCCAAGCTTCAAGTCTGGCCTCACGTTCCCATTTAGGGGAAAATAAGACGAAAGAGGCTCCACATGCAGTTAGACACAAAGAGGCTGCAGGATGGGCATCCCAAGAGTGAAATGGGGATTGCTGAGTCTCCATTCCCAAGATGGAAAAGGATGGTCAGCCCCACCAGGAGGGGTGTGACAAGGACTTTCTAAGGGGTGGGTGGGGTGAGCTGGATCGTCTCATATCTCTGCCCGCGCCATTTTTCCCAATGGAGGGCATGGTGAGAACATGGGCCGGAGAATGGTTTCTGTGCCTGAAACCTTCACTTTTTGCTCACAGCTCCAAAGCACCAATGACTGAGGTCAGCTGTCACCCTCTGAAAGAGAAGTGGCCTCACAGTGTCCACTTTGGCTCTTCTCTGCTGCTTCTCCACCCTTCTCCCGCTTCGACCAGCCCCACCCCACCTCTGCTGTCATTCAAGTGACATTTTAATGTTGCATTTTTCCTTGGTTGTCATTCAGAGTCTATCCACTAGCTCTTTTCTATATTGTTTTGGTTCACAAGACACAGCCTTTGATGGGGGTGAAAAGCCAGGAAAAGGAGCCATTTATTTAAAGAGAGAAACAGAAAAAAGGTACTTTTCTTTTTGAGAACTTTTAAGATCTAGTCTTTTAGTAACTTTCAAATACACAATACAGTACTAACTCTAGTCACTGTGTTGTACATTATCGCTCCAGGACTTAGTTATTTTGTAACTGGAAGTTTGTACCTTTTGATTACCTTCACCCATTTTGCCCATCCTGCAACCTTCACCCCTGGCAACCGCTAATTGTTCTCTGTACCTATGAGTTCACTTTTTTTTTTAAGATTTCAGATATAAATGAAATCATAGGATATTTGTCTTTCTCAGTCTACCTTATATCACTTAGTAGAGTATCCTCAAGTTCCATCCATGTTGTCACAAATGGCAAGATTCTTCTTTTTTAGGGCTGAATAATATTCCATTATATATACATATTATCCATTCATCCATCACTGGACACTTAGATTGTTCCAAGTCTCGGCTATTCTTTTTTTAAAGATTTTATTTATTTGAGAGAGAGAGTGAGCACTGGGGGGGATGGGCAGAGAGAAAGGGAGAATCTCAAGCAGACTCCCCGCTGAGCACACAGAGCCCAGTCTCACAGTCCTGAGTCATGACCTGAGCCAAAATCATGATTTGGAGGCTTAACTGACTGAGCCCCCTAGGTGCCCCCCAGACATGTGCTTTAGAAAGGGCAGTGAGAAACAGTTGAGTGGGTCAGGGGAGTAGGGGGGAGGTGAATGACCAGCTGGTCACAAGCTGGCGCTGTTGGTGGGCATAGGGACACGGCAATGGGGGGTAGGGTTGGGGGACGTCTGAGCTGCAATGATCAGGGGAAGGCCGGGAGCTGAATGGTTGGGAGGCAGAGGAGAGAAGGAGGGAGGGATGGTGACAAGAGTCCCCTGAGGCCCAGAAGTAGATCTGTTCACGGAAAGATAGCAATCTGAAAGCCATGTTCTAAAGTGCAGGAGACTCGTTTCGTGCAAGTTCTTGTGTTCTCTCCATGGTTGAGTCTTCAGGGGGCACAAGTGAGGGAAAAATGAAAGAAAACCACAAACGCAGTCAATAGAGGCTGCCCTGGGTCGGAAGGCAAGGGGCAATGAAAGTTAAGGGGATTAAAGTTCCCAAATGCAGTGGTATTAGGCCCCGAGACTGAAGCTCAGGCTTCGTGGCTTGGGTTCTTCGGTTGGGTTCCCTGAAGCAGCACTCAAGTGATTTACCGAGGGTGAGCTCTCAGGAGAGGCCGACAAGGAGGTGAGGGAAGCTGGACAGGACCAACGAAGAAGCGGATCAGAAAGGACAGTTCAGGAGCCGCGCATCCCCTATCCGATCCCAGGGGGCGCTCTGGAGCACGAACTGTACCAGCAGGAGGTTGTCCTGCCCAGAGCCCAGGGGGATGGGCTCTGCAGCGGCAGGTAGGCGGCTGTTGACTGAGATCTTCTGCGGATGTGAGGAGTAGAAATCCCCAGGCATCTACAGGGGAGGCGGCTCTAGTCAGCCAAGGGCCACCTATAGCGAAGAGTGCAGGTGTGAGGCCGTCAAAGCCAGTATCCCCAGTATCTGCTGCAAGCGGGGAACCAAGCAGCTCTCCATGTGCGTGTCCACCACCCTCACACAAGCCTTTCGCCTCGTGTGGTCTGCTTCAGTCTCCACTCCCAGCATCAGCTGTGCACATCCCCTGGCCTTACCAGGCCTTCTCAGGCTCTGCGGTGTTCCACGTGCTGTGCCCCATGCTCGGAAGGCCCCCGTTCCCCTGTCCTGTCTGCGGCACTCCCACTCATCATTTCAGACCCAGGTAATGTCAGACCCTCCGTGGAGCCTTCCTTACTCTTCCCAAGCAAGAGCTGGTTCTGCCTTCCTCTGCAACATGCAGCATTTGACCTCTGCCTATATCACAGCATGACAAGATGTTGCTTTCATTTTTTTCTTGTGTATTTGTGATCCAAATACACTTTGGGCTCTCGGAGGATAGAAAATGTACATATTTTTAAAATTCATTTTTGAACACCCAATGGCTATCCTCTGTGCCTGGCAAATATTCTAAATATGTGCGAAATGAGAACGTGGTGAATGCATGAAGGAAGGTTCTGCAACCTGTAGGTACCATTGAAAGGTGAGCGGACCCTTCCTTCCGGCATGGAGAGCTGCCTGCGTAAGTGGTTTAGCGGGACTGGCTTAGCTCTTTTGCAGTGTAGCACGTGATCTGTAAACATGTGAGCCCCAGGACCCCTCCAGCTAAACCCTGTTCTCCAGCCGCTTGGGGAGGAGCCTCCTGCCAAGCACACAAAAAAACCCAAGCAAAGATGGCCTCTCTCTTCTATTTGCCAAAAGAACCTAAAGTCCCCCCTGACTCCATGTGATGTCGCTGCTAACCTCCATCAGCCAGGATCACATTATTGATGGGGAGGACGTCCTTGAAACACCAAGAGCATTTAAAAATGAATATAAACATTTCAACTGTGACTCTTACCTATTTATTTTAAAAGACGGTTTCATGTGATCAAATGGGGTTTCTAGATTTTTAAAGCAAGAATGGTTTTGGGGTGAGAGGCACAGTGGAAGATGGGAGACTCCTTTGGATTGGCATGAGGAGAAGGAAACAGGGAAGAAGTAATTTGGTCAAGGTCACATAGCTAATAAATGATGGGAATTATTTGAACTTTATAAAATATGTAAAAATCAATTTTATGGAGTTATAATTTACATATAATAAAATGTACCCATCTGAAGGGTAGAGTTTGATGAGATTTTTAAAAATTCAGTGGGATTATATTGTTTGTAAGCTCTCCATGCAATCTTAGTAAATTGGTACTGTTTTAAACATCAATATACGAAGTAAATTTATGCTCATGTATAGCACGAGGAGTATTATTTTATTATTTTAAGTATTTGCAAATGTTAGTTGAGGGTTTTTTTGACATATTGTTGAACATATCTTCATTTTTTAATTATTTATTTATTTATGTATTTATTTTAAGATTTTATTTATTTATTTGACAGAGAGAGACACAGCCAGAGAGGGAATGCAAGCAGGGGGGGTGGGAGAAAGAGAAGCGGGCTTCCCTTGGAGCAGGGACCCCGATGCGGGGCTCAATCCCAGGACCCTGGGATCATGACCTGAGCTGAAGGCAGCTGCTTAACCGACTGAGCCACCCAGGTGCCCCAGTGTCTTAATTTTTAACAGATGTTTTTTAACCCAGTTAGTTAACATACAGTGTAATATTAGTTTCAGATGTACAATATAGTGATTCAACATTTCCATTCATCACCCGGTGCTCATTGTGACAAATGCACTCCTTACTCCCCATCACCTATTTCCCCCCATCTCCCCACCCACTTCACTCTGGTAACCATCAGTTTGTTTTCTATAGTTAAGAGCCTGTTTTTTGGTTTGTCTCTTTTTCCCCCTTTATTCATTTTGTTTCTTAAATGCCACATATGAGTGAAATTGTATGGTATTTGTCTTTCTCCAACTGACTTATTTCATGTAGCATAGTACCCTTTAGATCCATCCATGTTGTTGCATATGGCAAGATGCCATTCTTTTTTATGGCTGAGTAATATTCCATTGTGTGTGTGTGTGTGTGTGTGTGTGTGTGTGTGTGTGTGTGTATACATATATACCACATCTTCATCCATTCATCTATCAATGGGCACTTGGGCTGCTTCCATAATTTGGCTATTGTAAATAATGCTGGAATAAACATAGGGGTGCATGTATTTAGTGTTTTCAAGTTCTTTGGGTAAATACCCAATAGTGGAATTACTGGATCATAGGGTAATTCTATTTTTAATTTTTGAGGAACCTCCATACTATTTTCCAGAGCAGCTGCACTAGTTTGCATTCCCACCAACCGTGCAGGAGGGTTCCCCTTTCTCCACATCCTTGCCAACACCCACTGTTTCCAGTATTGTTGATTTTAGCCAGTCTGACAGGTGTGAGGGGTCATCTCATTGTGATTTGGTGTGCATTTTCCTGATGAGGAGTGTCGAGTTTTATGAGTTTAAACAAATATACTCACCTTATAACACCTCCAAAATCACGATGCAGAACTTTTCATCACCTCCAAAATTTCCCTCATGCCCCCAATGTAGCCAATTCCTCCTCCCCTGGCCTAGGCATCTAGTGATCTGTTTTCTGTCACTATAGATTAGTTTTGCTTTTTCTAGAATTTTACTTAAAAGGGATTATACCGTATGTAGTCCTCCATGTCTGGATTTTTTTCACTTGGCATATTGTTTTTGAGATTCACCTCTGTTGTATCACTAATTTTTTGGTGTTTATTGCTGAGTAGTATTCCGTTGTGTGAGTGTTTCATATTTGTTCATTCATTCACCAGGTAATGGGCTTTGGGCTATTTCCAAATTTGAGGCTACTTGGGAATTAAGCTGCTCTGAACATTTGTGTGAACACATTTTCATTTCTCTTGGGTAAATACCCCCAAGTAGAGTTGCTGGGTTGTATAGTAAGTGTATGTTTAATTTTATAAGAAACGATCCAACTGCTTTTCCAGGTGATTGGGCCATTTTGCATTCGAAACGGCAGTGTGTTCAAGTTCTGAGTTGAGGTCCATCTGATTGTGATGCTCTGGTCTTCTCTGTCATGTATATATCATGTTTATTTCCAGATCCGGAGTGCACATGTGAATCGTGCAGGGGCTCTTAAAAATACAGATTCCAGGACCCAAATGCTCAGAGTATCTAATTCAGTAGTCCTGGAGTAGAGCTTGGGAATTTGCATTTTTAACAAGTACCCCAGAATGTTTGGGCGCTGGTGGTTGATAGACCACTCTTTGAGAAACCACGCTGGGTGGTTCACTGGATTTTCCAGAGGAAAAAAAAAAAATCTCCCCAAACAGGGACATCTGGTATACTAAGAGGGAAATGGCTGCAGTTAACAAATGCCAACATCTGGCTCATCCAGCTGTTTCTGTATCACCATTATCTATGGATGCTCTAGATAAAGAGATAAATGACACCGAATGGTGGATAATTTCCAAGTCTTTCCGAAGTGACTTTGAAATGTATGCTTATGCTTACTTTTTCTAATATTATGCTCTAGGAATTCATGTCAAACAAAGAGGCTGCAACTGGGGGAGAGCAGTCAGGAATTCCTGGGAACCCGTATAATTCCCCTTGCTGCTTAAGTCCTGCCGGACACCAACTACAGGCTTTGTAAAGATATGTGGCTCTCAAATGTTATATGCATAAGAATCTCCTAGGGCTCATGCTAATATGCAGATTTTGGAAGGGCTCCCACCAGGAAACTGCATTTGGTTAACATCCCAGTCACAGCTGCGGATTGTGGTGGGCCATGAACCTCACTTTGAGAAACACTAAAATAAACCAGTTTTTGAGTCTCTCTCCAGGGCAAGAAGAAATGGTCAACTGTCTGGGTTCCACAGGGTGATAGACAAATGAACAGAAGCTGGGTGTATATATATATATATATATATACCTATACACACACACACACACATATATATATATATTTTATTTTGTAGTCTTCTTAGTTGGGTTAGGATGCGGTAGGTAAGAAACTGGGCTTTAGAATCAGACTTGAACTTGAGCTTCAACTCCACTGCTTACTACTTGTGTGATCCTGGGCTAGATCTGTGGGATCCTAAGCCTCAGGTGCCTCATCTGTCAATTGGCAATAATAATAACCACTTCATTCACCCTCCTTTATTTTCAATGGCCATGAAGGCCGATTGAGCTCCTGTTTGGAGCCTAGCATACACTTAGCGCTCAGTGGATGTCAGTAGGAACAGGAGTACCTCGTGCTCTCATTCCCCTGGCCCATACCAGTCTGGGGTTGTAAGCAGGGAATCCTCATCATAGACTCTCCCTCTGCAGAACCTGAGCCTTCAGAGCCACACGGCCTTGGCCTTTCTCCCCTTCGCAAGGGGGTGCTTGGGTGATGCATTTAATCCACACCTTCCTCTTCTCCCAGGGGAATGAAAAGTCTCCCCTCCCCCCAGCCCTCAGCCCTGAGGGCCTCAGTCCATTTCCCTAATGAGCCAGAGCTTAGTGCTACTTGTCACTTCTTATCTGATCTCCAAATAACACAAAGGCAACTCCTGCTTGGTGAAGGTCTGTTTGCAAGTGACCTTCAGACACCGAGGCGGGCGTGGGAGTGTGTGAGAACAGCGCAGGCTGGTGCAAGGAGTCTGTCTTCTCCCACCTGGGCTGCACTCCCTGGACGGAATCCTGCCCCTCTCTGGCCACTCCCGGGAGACCTCGATGGCTGGGTGAATGTGTCTCCCCTCTGGAGGACTCTCAGCCGTGGGAGAGTGTCTGCAGGTGGAGGCCAGAGCACACTTGTCTGGGTCTCTCCGCTCGGACCTGTGGCACAGCTCAACTTGTCCTTTGCAGAGGGTCCACTGGAATCAAGAGTGTGTGTCCACGACTGTCTTCAGATTAGGGGACCGTGGCTGTGTTTTCTTGGGGCTTCCCAACCTCTGGTGGAGTTGGGGCCTGCTGAATTGAGGGCAAAGGGTCTCACATCTGAATGGGACTCTTATCTTCCTCTCTCCTGTTCCCTACAGACATCAACCCTAAGGTTTCTTTCTTGCCGGTCCCATCCTGTCTCTCCAGGAGAACAATTTTCCTTTGGAATTCTTTGCTCCTGCTCTGAAGTGCATTCCCCTGCCCCCACCCCCCGCCTTTGCCATACACAGTGACCTTGGCATGTCTGCCAACACTCAACATCGTGAGGCTTTATAAACCTCATATCTCAGAAGGGGCTGACATTACATTACAAGAGGATCTGTAAACCTCCCCGGGATGACTGATGTCTTTTTTAAACAACAGACCAAGACTTCATTTAAATTAGTAACATGGAGATTAGAGGCTCTCTCTCAGCCCCTGGCTCAGCCACGCCGCGACGCTGGGAATATCAGTCACATGAAAGCTGTTAAGTTTGAGATGGAAATAAATCTGGGAGCCTGTAAAAACTGTCAGCAGGTCAGGGAAGTTTATGAACTCTTGCTGTATCTAATCATAAATCATCAGAATAAGCTAAAACTGAGAAGAAAAATGTCCTCTTTTGTAATCTAATGCTGTCTGTTAGGGCAATAAAACTCAAATGAAATGCATGCATTGCAATTTTTAGCTGATACTTTACATTATTAGCAAAGTGAAGGAAGAGACTCCAACTTAAAAGAGTGAGACAGATGAGGGGAAGGGCCACCATCCTTCTAAGGCTGTGGCTCTTTCTTCCCTGCCGCCTCCTTGGGCCTCAAAACAAGGAAGTAGATGATACAGATCCCAGGGACTTGGGTGCTAAGTGACAGTGTGAGAGCGTCCTGGTGATGGCTTTGAGAGGTCACGTGGTCTGGTTCTCAGCTCCCAGGGGGTTTCCCACACTGGCCTTGTTGACCCAGTCAACATTCCCACAGTTTGCGACCGCGGAGGGTGGAAGGCGTGTGCCAGCTTTTCTTGTTCTCAGCTATCTGGACGTGTACCCTCCGTCCCCCAAGCCCGTTGGGGGTGACTCACTTCCAAGCTGAAGTTCTTGGGCACTCCTCCGTATCCTTGGAAACCTTCCGCAATAATTCATGTATCCCACACCTTTCTCCCATTTATTGTCTGCGATGTTTGATGTTAAGGATCACCTTTTGCCTTTGTGTTTCCTGGGACCTTCCCAGGGATTAACAGTGCCCCAAGCAGGCACGGAAGTTGTGTGAGGAGCAGGCTTTTTGTTTTTGTTTTTGTTTTTAATTTATATCCACTATTTATTGAGTGCAAGTACTCAAAGGAAAATAAGTCAATATTCCACAATAGGGTGGAGGTAGGGAGGAAGGTAGGCAGCCCTGGGTTCCTGCTCTAAATATCAAGGATAGCATCCAGTGTGTTGTGGCCTCTTGTTGGTCTTCCTAAACACTGGGAAGATATGAAAGATGAGAGATGGAGCAGGACAAGAGGCACAAATATGCCTTCAAGAAAATGGTGGGTTTTCAGGAGGTAGACAAAGAGCCGCTGTCAACCATGACTGCTGATAACTCTGCAAAAGAAGTGGGCTAACCTAATGTTTGGCCATTGTAAGCATTGGAGTGTTTGGTAAATAAAAGAATAAATGAATAAAATGGGTGTAAGGTAAAGTACCCTAGACTCTGATTGGCTATACAGTAGAAATTCCTGATCTTTAAGTTGTTCAAACATTGGAATAAGGGAGCCCAGGGAGCCTGAGAAAACCATGTCTCTGAAGATCATCCAGAAAATATTAAATGCCTATTTCTACTGGAGGGGAGGCCCTAGTCTGGCCTCTTACAGTAGAGGTGGGAGGTAGTGGGACATCTCAGCAGAAGCTGATAATTTAGAGTTGACTTTCAGTCAAGGTCCTCAAGTAGTGATTGCTTGCTTACACCACCCTAATCTTTAAAACAATAATGATCCATTAATTAACCACCTCCTACAACACTATTAGTTAACATTTATATAGTCTTACTTATATAGTGCTGTTCCAAGTATTCTCCATATCTATACATAGAGATATGTGTACATTTAATCCGCACACAACGCATAGACCCATTCAGGCACGGATCCTTTGGTGTGGTTGGGCGAATGGGAGGACTGACTCCTGGTGGGCAGGGCCATGCTGGGCCAGGGGCAAGGTGCTAGAAGGAGAGAAGTGCTGGCACAGGAAGTGAGTGGAGAATAGGGAAGATGTCCAAGTGAAGCCCATTCCTCTTGGAAAAGTGGCTTGAAGCTAGATTTTATTGAAAAAAATTTTTGGCTCTCTTGGCCTTGAGGATGAGGGGGTAGGGTGATACATTAGAAACATCAAATAGAAGAAGGAAGAGAGGCGTTCCAGAACAATACTTCTTTATTTCCCATATTGAGCTGTGAAAAGAGAAATTTCCTGTTTATGAAAACACAGTTGGACGGCATTCTGGGGCTGCAATGACACCACCAACACCAGGTCCCAGACCCTTCCTCTTCTTTGTCTTCACTTTCAGGGTAAAGCTCCACTGTGATCTGTATCACATACAGTGACACGAATGTGGCACGTGGCCTCACACATGGACCCAGACGCCGCATGTGGGTCAAAGAATTTCTCTTGCTTTCCTGCTAAAATTTCCACCTCCAACCATTGTCCCCCAGATGGAGTGACCCGTTTTGGGTTAATGACAGTGACTTCCTCTTGCAACCTCCAAAACACAGTTGATACTTGCTCTCCAGTGCCCCATGGGGCGTCAGGGCAGAGGAAAAGGTGATGAAACAGCCTCTTGTCCTTCTCTGTCTCTTTGTTGTGGTGAGAATACATTACAATTGCATTTCCTTTACAAAGGGCAGGCAGGAGAAGGGCGTAGACCGGGACACAGGTGTCCCCTTCCTGAACAGGAATGGCCAGGACACAGACCATGAACCCTCCATGTTCTCCTCAGCTGCTTTCAGAAGCCAGTGGCTTTCTCCTGCTAGCCCCTCAAGGTGGGCCTTGCTCAGGACACCGAATAGTCTGCTGACTTTTTGCTGGATGTGCCCAAAGCTTTTATCTGGGGAATCATAGTGAAGCCAAAGTTGAACAGAGTGTTTATCATATGACGTTGAACCATGGGACAGTCTCAATATTCAACCATTTGTGATCTATCAAAATGGTAATTTTTTTTTTTAACCTAAGAATGTCTGAAATTGTGTGTGCCTTAGCCTAGTGGGAACTTCCACGTTTTGCAGTGATCCCTGAATGACATGGCAAAATGCCCAGTTCCCCAAGAATTTTGTCCTATTGAAGGGTTTTTGTTTGGTTTGGTTTTGGTTAGAGAGAAGGGGACATGGAAAAATAATCATAAGAGGTAAATTAATTTTGAACGCCAGATAGTTTAATACTGAGTTACGAAAATGGTAAGAATTGGCAAAGATTGGCTTGATCAAGGATGAAGTATCGCAGAGTATCACAAAGTAAACTAGAAAGCCTTGCCAGTTCAGATAAAGTATGAAGAGGGAATATAAAAGGTTAGGGCCACTTAGTAAAAAGGAATAAAGAATTCTCTGTTCGTCTTCGGTCATGCTTGGGGATAACACCTTGGGGGCTGTCCCATGGGCTGATGGGACTCAGTGTGAGTGTGGCTTTCTGCCTGGTGGCTCTATGGCTGCACAAGTTTCTGGCTCCAGTAGTCCAGTGAGGGGTGGTGTCTTCCCATCTTTAAAGGGCTTTCTCCACCAGCCTTGCAAACGAGGTCTAGTTGAGGAAGGGACCAGAGTAAAGCCAACCACCGAAGGAACTGGTTTTATGTGGGCTTGGCAATGATGCACAATGTATCAACATGGGTCCCCTTTGTCAGGAGAGGGACCTTTGGGTGGGAATTTATCATTCACAGTTTGATCTTCTAAATTATTTTGGCTGATCATTGCTTAGCATTGAAAATTGACAGCTGATTATAAAACCTTACTTCTGAAGAATGCAAATCCTTAACTTCCTCTCACTAGGATTTAAGATTTTCATTCTCTTGTTCTTGCAATTATTTGGCAAATTGTTCTCGAATCTAGCTCTATGCCAAGAACAGAAGACACAGCTTTTGCCCCTGCAAAATCAAATATTGACATACATAATGAGTAAAACAATGAGAGAAATATCAAGGAAGATGATTACTTTAAGTGTTCCACACTTGTGTTCCACACCCTGCCCCTGGCCACCAGGGTGGCCACATGGATAGATGGCAGGGATGGGGGCTGGGCAGGGGCATTGCTCAAAGGAGAACCAAAGCCAGGGTCAGGATAGACAGTTCAAAACCAGGGTACTGATTAGAGGCTGCACACACTGGGGGCCAAAGAGGATGGTATATCTGAACGAGGGAAAGAAAGCATGTTAGATACTTTTTTCTTTAACATATAGATGTTTAAGCATTTTTTATAATTAAGTCTATTTTCCTTTGTGATTTCTGCTACTGCTTTTAGGTTGAGAAAGTTATTTTCCATCCATACAGTTAGAAAACAGATAAATATTCACCTATGTTTTCTTGCAGCCAAAAAAAATGTAAAACTGATATTGGAATATCCAGGGGAGACCCTTCCAAAGACAAGGAGAGATGCAGGTTGGTGCTCAGATGCAAAGCAAGTGCAGATTCTCAGGTTGGGGCCCCATCAACCAGTGTAGGGGTGAGGGAGGCAGAGCCGAGGCCACAGCTGAGAGAGGGTATCTTTCAAGGCATCAAGAGGAAGATGGCTCAAAGAAGAAAATGGAGACAGGCTGGGCAAGAAGACCCAGGGAGAGAGCTCATGGAAACCCCAGTGAGGGGTTTGACAAAAGAGGGACAAAGCCCACACCAAGTTTGCAGGGCAATCCACTTGGGATGATGTGGGAAGGGGAACCTGAAGGTCAGAGAGTCTCCAGGAGTGAGTTACTCAAAGGGTCAGCTGCCGTCTGGGACTGACAGTGGGTGACTGAGGCAGCTCTGACGTTTTTTTCTAAAGGCTTTAGGTGCTCGCTGGTCTGTTTCTCCGGGACCTCCTGAATAGGAGAAACCCAGAGCAGCTCTGACTGAAGGACCCTGTTACTTTGTTGTTAATTAGGAAAGACACCAATAGAACAATGCAGGAAATAAACAATGTAAAGACTAAAGGTCAGAGCTGGGACAAGGGTCAGGAGAGCCTGTGGGGGTGCATTGAAAGAGACACTTGCAGGACCCTGAGAGTGAGCATCTCCTTAATGCGCACCCTGCGAAGCACATAGATGGTTGGAAATGTAATGACTATAAGTCCAATTCCAAAAGGAAGTTTTGGACTTCTTAAAGCCCAAATTCCCAATTCCAAAAGGAATTTGGGCTTTTAGAAGTCACCTATCAATGTTAGGGCTGTTAAAAAAAAAACAAAACAGAAGTAGCATAGAGTGATAACTTGTCCCAAGAAGCATAACAACACAACACAAAACAAAACAAAACTTCTAGAAACACAATCTATGAAAATCCAGTGCCGGGAGAAGATCCATGAGAGGAAGTGTATCTGTGCCCTCAGAGCTGGAGATATTGTTATGACCCATCTTCTGTGTTCCCTAGAAATGGACGGGAATCCGAGAGAAGGTGCTGAGGACATCACACAATCCAATGGCACAATTGTGGGAAGTCACCAGCTAGCTTAAAGGGCACACAATCTCGTGTTAACAAAGAGAACTCTGCAAAGCCATTCAGCCCATCCAAAAATTGAAATAGCTTTTAACTCACCTAACCAAGGGGTTGAATTTTCTAGAGGTATACCTAAATTCTAATAGCAGCTCTGCTATTGGGTAACTATGTGACCTTGGGAAAGTTACTTCCTCTCTTTGGGACCTCAGTTTTCCCAGCTATAAAATGGGTAGGTTGAACGAAATGATTGCCAGTTGTCGCTATTCAACTTTAGCAATCCACAATGAGGGAAGTCAAAAGATGAGGAAAAATCAGAACTCTCCAGGAAAAAACTAATTTTGAGACTTAGTATTGCAATCCTTCAAAGCAGACTTTATCTTACATTTACTAATCTTGTGACATTTTTAGATTCTTGTGGTTCCCCAAATTTCATGTGAACAAAATGCATGGGAGTTTCACTCGCCCTGCTTGGTGCTTGGCAAGTGGGTATGAAGCTAAGATACAAGGGTAGCATGTTATTGTTTTGCACATTTATGATTGCTGGTTGCATTTATTGTAAACAACTCTGTTCTATTTAGGGAGTTGGTGATCAATAAGGCAGATAATATTTTCATCATAAGGCAGATAATATTCAAAAAGACTAATGTTGTGAAGACAGCCTGTGGAGGGGGCTCTGTTTTCTTAGCAGCTTCATGATTTCCTGCAGACTGTCTCCGATCCAGGCTCTGTTCTTTGCTGGGTCTGTCCTCCTTCCAAGCACCAGAAGAATCAGACGTAGCCATTTGTTAACGCTAGAAAAAAAACAAAAAACAAAAAACAAAAAACCAAAGTGTCACTTCTGGTAGAACTAGGGGGGAAAAATCATGGCAAGATTTTCTTTTTCCATATTTCCAAACAGTGGGGGGAAAATAATGGAATGTTTGCCTTGAATTTTGTATTGCTTTGGCTGCAATGAAGAGAGAGTTTCTTGAAGGCAAAAATCTGTCTTTTGTCTTATTATTGCCATCTTCAAACACAGGAAAATCTGTTCTAGCTGGCGGTTTTGCATTATTACTTTTTTCCTCAAATGTCTCGTCTGCATCAGTTGTGGTGTTTCTTGACTCACACGTGGATCTGAAGGGCATGGTAAAGAAAGTGGCCGTGACTCAGGAAACAGATCAGAATTTTCGGCTTCTTCTCTCCTCATTGCCCCCTCTTCACAGCAGAGTCTAGGGATGCCTGTCACGGGCGCAGGTGCTCGGGACTCTAGTGGTGGCGGTGCATCTTGGAAGCTCCTGTCTGTTTGGGGCAGAAGGCTCATGACAGCCCAGACACCACAGAAACACCTAGCAAGCTCCTCTCCACCCCCTTTACCTTGGTGATAGTCACTTTTGGAAAGGAACAGAGAGCCATAAGGTGTCATTATCATTTCAGTGATTCTCCTGGGGAACATCACTTGTGTTTCTATTCAGGTCTATGGTTAATGTTGGGGGCAGAAGTAGCGTGCACTCACATCCCTTCTTTGAACCCCTCCCCCCAGAACTCTCCTCTTCGTCTTTGCCTTTCCTTCCCTACGGAGCCCAAAGTGATGAGGGAGATGTCTGTTTTGGGAGACGTCTAAGCAAGAGCTTTCCCTCTCCATCTGCACCTTAAGATCATTGGGAAGCAGCCCTCAATCCCCACCACCCCCAACTTCTCCCCATTAACAAAGAGACTCCCCAGAATTTTGTCTTGAAATGTTTATACATTAAAAATAAGCCATCATAATGGGTTCCTTTTTGATCAAGTTACTTGATGAGATAATCTCAACCATAATAGCTGGTACATACCATTTACTCAGTAGTATTTTTTTTTTTAAGATTTTATTTATTTATTTGACAGAGAGAGACACAGCAAGAGAGGGAACACAAGCAGGGGGAGTGGGAGAGGGAGAAGCAGACTTCCCACGAGCAGGGAGCCCGATGCGGGGCTCGATCCCAGAACCCTGGGATCATGACCTGAGCCGAAGGCAGACGCTTAAAGTCTGAGTCACCCGGGCGCCCCTCAGTAGTATTTGTTAAAGGAATGGATGAATAAGTAGTAGGACATTATGTGGCCCCAAATACTGGCTGATTTTGTGGGAAGTGGAAGAAAGGTTCGTGGCCTCCCAGGCTGGAGGGTGGATGGGGCATCGTGACTTGCATGGGGGGCACTCCGAGGGGAAGCAGTGCTTTGCGAGCTGGAAGGAAATCAAGAGGCAGAAACAAAGAAACCAAGAAGACGGCTGTGTCCTGATCCCTTGCACCCTGGCACGCGGCCAGATTCAGGGTTTTTAGAAACAGGTGAAAAATTCCATAAAATGAGTTGATTTTCTGTTTCTAAAACAAAAGTCTGGTTCAGTCTGAATGAATTAAATTCGAGGCAGCGGTTCATATTTATCTTTATTTGACTTGAATATGTTTGTGAAAAAAAAAAAAGTCCTTAAGACCCATGAAAAGGTCTCAGATAGTCAAGGACTGAGGAGATAGCCACAGGTCCCAGGACCTTGACTCCTCGCAACTTAGGAGCCAGCATTGAGGAGGAAGCCACCCTTCCCTCCAGGTGCAGGGTCTTCTGAGATTGTGCTGCTTGCCTGGCTTGGGGTTGGGGTGTCAGGACAGGGCTCGGGGCTGGTGGCACATGGTACCCTGCTCAGGCAGTGACTCAGTGTGCAGTATAGGTGGGAATGGAGAAGCTGGCTTAGAAGATAGCCAAAATCTGATAGGTTGCAGTTTGAAGAAAGCGACTGGTATTGGGGGTCTTCAGGGAAGGAAGGGCAGGGTGAGGTGGGACGAGAGAGGGGGTCTCTGGTCTGTTGGGTCAGTGACAGTTTTATTCCATTCCTCATGGTGCTCCCTGTAGGTGGAGCTCCTCGGATGGGAAACTTAATGGTTTCTGAGAACGTGGTGGTTTCTCTGAAAGCATTCTCAGAACTCCACATCTCCATATTGGATTCTGTCTTTTCTCTATGGTTCTTTGGTTGTTGAAATGGCCATATCCTTTTAATGCTATATATACTTTTTTCCTGAGGAGCTGGAGAATAAGTCTTATTCCTCCCAATAAAACTTCAAGTCTCCACTTAGTCATCATTCATTTATCCATCCTTCAGCTTTCAACATAAAATCTCTGAATTCGATGAAAGAATAATATTTTAGGGCCTTCTTTGAGGTTTCTTGGGATCTCTGAGAAAAGAGGTTATATTAGACTTGATTTTTCCATAATATTCTGAGGCTCTCTACTTCCTAGGTCATGACCTGAGGCTCAGATCAAGATTAGGGTCACTGGAAAGCAGAGACGTGTTGATGTCCTGGCTAGAAATATTAGATGCTGAGCAAAAATGACAAAGATTTTTCTCATTAGTTTTCCTCTAGCTCCCTTGTAGCTTCTAGGCTAGGGGCTTTAATTTTATGGAATTTCCCACATGGAGACAGAGAGGTACTCATTTGCATTTTCCCCATGAAGATCAGCGCCACAGGGACTGTCTGGATGAGATTTCTTGCAAGCACCGAGGCTTCACCACAGTGTGTAAAGATGATGTGTTTTATTGGGTTTGTGAGGTCTCTGCCACTTTCCAGAAATGTGTCTTTGCAGTGTCAGTACACCCTCCAACTAGCAGTTAGGAACAGTAAACCTGATATGTGCCGGACACTTTGTAGTTCCCAAAGCACAGCCGGGCAGATTCATCTCATTTAAGCCTCAAGAACCCAGTCAGTCGGGCCAATATTATCACTTCTCCCTACTTGATAGAGGAAGAAATGGACTCAGACATGACTTGTCCCAAGTCACATAGCCACATAAGACATAATGAGGGTTCAGAGCTAGGGCTGCTCCCCCGGACGCCACGCTAGGTCACCTGCCCGGGCAAGGCTGTCCTGACGTTCCCCCAGTAACTTTGGACCTCACCTCCTGGTTCCTCTCATCAGACTCTCAGGGCTTTGGAAGTAGCTTGAGCAATAGCTGCCCCTGGGAAAAGTTATAATACCTGGCCATGAGAAGAAGTGAAGGAAAAGGAACTTATGGAAAGAAGTAGCAGCGGGTGGCTTACCAGTTTGTTGGTTTTCTACTTTTTATCCTTCCTAATTCCAAAGCTGGCCTGGGCATCGTGTCAAGTCCCTGGTAGCCCCACCTTGTACCTTCTAATTATTGATTTTCCTTGTTTGTGCAGAGAACCAACCCATTCGGGGACACCGGTTTCTCCAACGGCTTTGGTCTGCAATGGAAAGGTCATTCATTACTCCAAGCAGCTTTTGTTTTGGTTTCTTTTTCATTAGAAGAAATCAAGATGATAGTGTGGTTTTTCACTTGAGAAAATTCGGAAAGTACAGAGAGGTAGAAAAGAGAAAAACTGAAATCAGCTGCACTCTGCCCATTCGGCTATATCTCCTTCTAGTCATTGTTCCATTTCTTCTCTCCTCCCTACTGTTTCCAACTGTATACACCACCTAGGCATTTTGTTTTACAAATTAGGTGGCAAATGAATGTCCCAACTTCATCTACCTGATATTCCCCCTGTTGTCTGTGGTCCTTATAGAACATGTTTTTTTGTTTTTTTTTTCCATACCACGCAGTATTACTCCACAGTGTAGTTTTACTGTAATTTATTTATTAATCCCCTACTTTGGACGTTAAAGCTGTTTCTAATTTTCCCCTGTTATAAATAGACCACTTCCTTTCCACTGGTCCCTCTCAGTTCTGGGGCCTGTTTTTGTAACTGGGCTCCTACTTTGTTCTTTGTCATTGAACCTCCGCCCTGTGCCCCATTTCTGGGAACTGTGTCCCTGCTTGGTTTCCTGCTTAGGGCCTCAGTTCCTTCCAGGGACTGGAGTCCTGTCTCTGAAATCCAGTCTCTCCTTGGCTGGCTCTCTGTCACCTGCTGCCAGCCCTGCCATGCGGGCTGATGACACTGCCCCTATCGCCCACTACCGGACACTGCTGGCAACCGTGTGCCTGGCCCCACCCCAGCAGGCTTGTCAAGTCTTGAGATCTTGATTTCCCTGTTCAGGTGTGAGCCCAGGCCTTGGAGGCCCGAGAACAGGAGGGGCAGAGGCTTGAGGAAGGGAAGGGGTGTGCAAGAGTGTGGGGGAGTAGGCATATGTGGAGGAGGGGCTGGGGGGGCAGGGGGGCTCATGTCAGGGGGTGGGCAGGAAGCCAGCACATACGAGACAATTTACAGTTCCCCAGCTCACCCTGTTGGACCTTGGATATTGTATTACTTGGCCTGGAGAGTTCTTTCCCTTCCCTTCAGCCCGCCTAACAAACCCTCGTCCTTTGGGTCTCAGCTTAGATCCAAGATTTTCAAACTTTCACACGGTGTTCTTAGTGTCTCTAACTTTTCATGGAGCTTCGGGGCCCAGAGAAACCCCCAAACAACTACTTGATTGAGTAGTTAGGTCTGAACAACGTAGTATTTATACCCTAAGAACTTAGTAGCCATTTGAAGAATAACTGAAGGAAATACAGTATTTAAAATGGAAGGAAATGCAGTATTTAAAATTCATTCTTAAATCCCACAGTTACTACTCTTGGGATGCACAGAGCTGTTGGACACTGTCTACTTTCTTAAACTTTACAATCAGATAAGACACTGCATTGATTTTTACACAGCAACTGCAGAAAATCCAGCCCGGTAGCTACACCATGGAGATGAATGCACTGTGATCTAATGTGGACCCATATACCACCTCAAGTCAGTAGTTCGTGCTGTTTCCGACAGATGCTGAGAATTGCTGTGACCCTCAGACCTCAAACATCCCACAGAGCCCCCTTGAGTTGGTCATGATGGTCTGGACTTCCTCGGGCTCCCCATCCAGCAATGTCTGTTTACTTGTCTCCTTCCTGTTCACTTCATTGTGAACCCCATGACAACGGGAACATATCTGTCTCATTCATAGACAACAGTGCATGGCACATATGAGGCACTCAATCAATAAAACGCTGGAATGGAGAAAGAGAGTCCACCAATTTCTCATGCCCGATCTCTGATATCCTTTATGAGGCAAGGCTGGGGGATTCGGAAGCAACATAGCTGAAGTGCTGGGTTTGGTGAGATCAAGGACAGCGCTCCCAACTGGAGAGGCTCCAGTGGATGAGGAGGGGAAATAATCAAGGTTATAACGGAGGATGCATGCAAGGGATCTGGCGCCAGGTGCTAAGAAGGATGCTGCTGATTACAGAATGAGGTTGAGGGAGTGCGAGCCACGATAAGAAAAGCTCAAGGAGAGGATGAAAAGAAGATTGCACAAGGGGTCAAGACAGATAATGAGAAATGCTTCCCGTACATAAGGAATGACCGCTCAGGGAGGACAGTGGCAGCATCCCCTCCAAGACAGAGCAAAAGCAATTTATTGACGGACACAGTTTCTGAAAATTAAATGGATCTTTGCCTTGGTATGCTCACAAAACAAGGGCAGAGGACAGATCCCATAAAGACACAAATTTCCCAAGGGACGCAGAAGAAATATCATGGAAGGTATGGAGGGTGAGTGGAAAAAAGAAAAAAACCTTATTTTCATAACATGGCTCTGACCTTCTGGGGCTGGCAAACGGTCCAAATGGGACATCAATTGAGGAAACCAATCTCTTATCACTGGCCTTGCTGGCCCCAAAGCTGCCAAGTGTTTGGTGCCCACATCAGTCCTCAGGGACTCATTTTGTCACATTCTGTTCCTGGGTCTGAGGTGAACGGCTCCAAACAGGCTTCCTTGCCAAGTCAGGGCAGTGAGAAAGCTGCACTTTTGAAGTTGTTAATAGTGTCTTCCTCAGCTGATTTCTATAAGGTATTGTTTTCCGGCAAAGGAGGAATAAGGGAAATACTTGAACAATAACGCTCTGAGGGAGTGTGTACAGGGAAATCATTATCTCTTATTGTGCCAATAAGTTTCAAGGCAATGAGCCAAGCTGCGCCAACGCTGAAGGAGCCCTGGCTGCTGCACTGAGGTGGAATCCGAACCAAGAAGGGGGGCCTCCCAGAGACGCCCCAACTATCAGAGGCGTATTGGACACCAACTGTTTTTCTCATCGTGGGGGTGATGGTTTTCAACTCCGTACTTCCAGGAGAGACAAGAAATTCTCACAAGGAGAATACAACAGAAGAGCTGACATTACCAAGCCCTGATTCTGTGCCAGGCATTGCCATAAACACTTTGTGTATAATCTCATTTAAAGCTCATGAACCCATAGAGCAGGGGGCTGCTGTGACCTCCAAGTACAGAGGAGAAGACAGAGTGGGCTTCGCCCCAGGCCAGCTTGTTTGCAGAGCCTTGCTTTTCGCCGGGAAGCGATGCTGAGACCGTCCAGTTGGTCCAGTTAGTCTTCCCAAACCTGTATTGTGTGCTGAGCTGTGTTTTCAGCATTGAAGAGGCCATGTGAAGAAGAATAAGGTGTGCAGTCCTCTGCAAGCCAAGCTGGAAAGAAGTACAATTTCAGCAAAGTTTGGGGGTGTGGCAATATTATTACACATTGGAAAAATCTATCAGATTTTAGAAAAAAAAGGGGGGATATAAGTGCATAGAACTATATAGTCTTAGAGGAATAAAAGATTTGGAAATTTAGTATAATCTCCTTCCTCACCCTTTTTTTTAATTAAGGGTCATATGGTTGTCACATAGTTTTTTGTAGAGACCTGTCTCTAGTGGTCTATAGTCCAGCATGTAAAATGAACTTCCAAACTAATTTGTGACTCCCCGCTGCCTGCCTAGCACTGGAGAACATGGGACCAACGGAGCCCTCTCCCACCACCCTCAGCAAAAGCTCTGTGTGGGACGGGGCGGGGGGGACACAAGCAGGAGAGAGCCCACACCAGGGGAAAACGTTCAAGGTGGCAGTCTGCTACTGGATGAGTTTTGAGAATAATGTAATAGCAATAACAAATAGCTTTCTTCTCTCAACTTGTAGAAATGGTGGTTGCATGTTGAGGGTTGGCAGTTCATGGCAGTTTCCTATTTCAATCTGCATGCTTTATGTCTCATGTGAGTTAAGAGATGTCTGGACTCATCTGGCTTTCTTTCCGGTTTGCATTTTCTGTTGCTTAAGGAAGGTTTTTCTCAATCCTTCCATCCTCTGGTCTTGGTGGGCTTTCCTGAAAGAAGGTAATTGACCAGGACCCCAGAAAGCTTGCTTCCTGCTGCTGTCCCCAAATATCTTCTACATTCGGAAGTCATGTGCCAGACATGCTCCCTGGGCTGAGTTTGTCATCTCCCTGTTAAAAATGAAGACTGTTAGAAGGTTAAGTGTTTGTGGGATGTAATTGAACAGATCTTGTGGGAAGTGAGACATAATGAAAGTCCCTGCAGCATGGAGCGTGGCCAGGGGGCGCTGATGACCGTGGGTGGGGATCTGGGTGAATGCAGCGAGGTCCTCACCACTCACAGAGGTTGGGGACCCTCAGGGAGAAGGCAGGTGGGTCTCCTTGGCTTCTGTAAGAGCATCTGTGTTGCTTCCCTGTAGAAATCCCTCCTGGTGGCCCAGTGAGGAGACAGCTTCACCATTAGCATGAGGCCTCCACGGCTGCTCTAGGAACCCAATGTCAGAAGGTCCCGAAGGGAAATAACAGTTGGAAATCAGGATTCCACAGTGGCGACAGGACGGAGGGTCCACGTGTGGATTACGTCAAAGGCCACCAGGGTATGGCTTCCTCATGGAAACACAAACCTGGACAAAGGCACAGACGTGTTTAGACTTTTAAACATGTTTTTCCTGATTATAAATGTAATCCCTAATCATTGTAGGAAAAAAGCCAAAAATATTTCTTAAAATTTCATCAAACATATACACAGTTAATATCTTCATGGTTTTCTACTATATGTAATCTCATATGTTTATATTTTTAATGTATATTTATACTACATTATGTAATCTTGCACCTTGCTTTTCGATTAATACTGTATTGAGCATTTTTTCATTAAATTTTTTTATTAATGTAAAATGGTTTCACTAATACAATTTTAAAATGTTTATCCACATGGTATGGATATACCATAATTCATTTGACTGTTTCCCCATTGTCTAGCATTTAGGTTCTCTTCATTTCTAGGTGCACAGATGTTTGTCAACATTTCTAATCTCTTTTTTTAAGATTAGATTCAGAGGCCTGGAACTATTAAAACAAAGAACATCAATTTGTTAGTATATGGTAAAAGGAAAAAAAAAACATGGGGAGAGATTAAAAGTGATAGGGGGAGAGTGCAGAAGGAGAGAAAGAGGAAGGGGAACAGAAAAGGGGGGGAGAGAAAGAGATAAAATTATCCTTAATTCTATCCAAAGCAGGTCCATCCCTAACATTTTTGTGGTCTGCAGCAAGAGTGTAAGTGATCTAAATATTTAGAAGTTATAAATCCACCTGACTATTAAATGAAATATGTCCTATCCTTACTTTTGTGACAATCTGAAAGTTCAGGTCCAAATTCAGAATTCTGGGACTCCTTGAAGTGCCGAGCCAGAGTTTGGTAGCATGGGGAGAGCAGACCGCAGGCCCTGGCCACCTCCTTTCTTGTCTCAGCCACGACTCCAGGCCTATGGGCGGTATAGCTCCAAAGAAAATCAGAAATAAATGTTGGGAATTTATCCTTTTAGACACTTTTCTACACCCACACCCACACATGGCAGTATTCTGTGTGAGCTATTTTATGATCATCTTTAAAAACCAGAGATGTTGTGAACTTATTTCCAGGTTACTAAACGTCCATACATGAACACTTTCATTAGGATTTTGTGAAGTATCTTCCAGGAAGGTTTTCCATTCTCGCTGGCCATACCTTGTTTTAAAAACCATACCCTGTTCGCAGTGAGCATTTTAATGTTTGTTTCATTGTTGCTGTGATAAGCAAAAAATGACATTTACTGTTGATTTTTCGGAGGTTGGTCATGTCTCCATACATTCGTGAGCTGGCTTGTTTCCTCTTGGGTGCATCGTCTCTTCATGTCCCTGGACTGTTTACTGAAAGGCGTCATACAAGTGCTTTTGGAGGCCTGAAGAAGGGAGAGATGGGGTGGTGGGGGGTGCTGGTGTTGGATGGAGAACTGGGGGTGCCCCATCCCTACTTCTGGTCATGAACTATTGCTTTGCCTGCAGGCACTGAGACATGGAGGAGCCCCCAGAGGGCCACCAGAGGAACCAGGCATCTGTGCAGGAGCTGGGAGGATGTGGGGCGGAAGCACCTACTGTCAGCCATACCAGATCTGCCTCTGCAGAGGAAACACTGTGGACTCGTTTCCTGATCCCTGGCCATCTTAGGGCTTCCTATAGAATGATTCAGTCCTTCTACCTCAGGAAAATATAATTTGGCTTGTGACCTTGAAGTTTATTCGGATCATGGAAGGTGATTATGGGCTGAAACACGCTCCCCAGGGCCCCCAACCCCATCCTGGATTGCAGGAAAACAATACAGGACATTTGTCGGCTGACTAACACTTGAGAACAGTCCAGGAGGGTTAACATGCTTCCGTGGGACAGATTTGTTTGTGCAAGGACTCAACAGATCAAGTCAGCTGGAGTCACCTGCATTGGCCAGCAGAGCAATTTGGCCCCTTTCCTGTTCAGGGCCCATCTGCTAGGTGCACTGACACAAGAGATGTCCCAGGGTCTGCAGTGTGTCCTATGAATGACAACGCTTTTCTTGGGTTGCCTATAGGGGTTGACCCCAGAAATGCTTATGTCATATCTTCTATTGTTTTCTGCATGAAACTTCCCTGACAATACTCAAGGCTCCTTGGGGGCTGGCCTCTGGCTCCTTGATTCTTATTCCACGCTGTTGGTGGTGGGGCCAGAGGGGATGCTCCTTCACTGCCTTGTTTTCTTTCATGCCAAGGAAGGTCCATTTGTGTAACACTCCTGGCCTCTCTTTACCTCCTCACTCACTCCTTTCCAGAAGAGGAGGCATGACCCATCTACCTGGTCAACCAAAGAATTCCTTCCTCCTTCTCGGGGCCCAGCTGCCCACACGAAGCACAGGTTTTGCTGTGCCCCTCCAGGCTTTGGGCTTCACAGGACAGACCCCCTATGTGTGCCCATTGCGGGAGAGATGGTGCAGGACTTCTCAGAGTGTTGAGTGTACTAATGTGCGTGTCGGATCTTGTGGGGGTGGTGGGGGACCATGGTATGGGATGGTATTTAGCCCCTGGAGCAAAGTTGCTCATTTCTATCTTGAAGTCTTTGATGTTTCTCAGAACCCACAGTGAAAGGCAAGGATTTATAATCATAACCATCAAGCTGGAGTCTCGCCACAATGGGAAAATGTCGTCACCAGTATAAATATGAAATGTATGAAGGGAAGGAGGCCCATGGCACTCACAGTACAAGCTCCTTCCTGGAGAAACCTGAGCAGTGCAGGGGCTGGGAGATGAGGCAACAATCTTGTGATGAATTTCTGCCAAGGCCAGATGGATGCACCAGCCCACAGATAGATGCAGAGGAGGAGGGAAGACTTACCTCTTCCTTCAAGGTGCTTTCAGCTGAGTGAGAAAGTCCCTGGGTCTGTGGTTCTCCAGGTGTGGGCCTTGGGCCAGAAGCATCGGCATCCCCTGGGAACCTGTAGGAAATGCAGACTCCCAGGCCCACCCCAGACTGACTGAATCAGACACTCCGGGGCTGTGGACTAGTGATTCAGGAAGAGCCTCTGCATCCCACATTTCTACCATCAATTACTCTTTTTGCTACCAGTTTCAGGATGAATGGTGTCAATGGAAGGGCCTCAGAATTTGGGAAGGGACATGGCCCAGTGGGAAGGGCTGAGGAGCCTCCAAAAACTCCTTTTGTTTTCCTCATCAGTGAAGCAGAGGGACTATGTGCTGCCCTGCATGGCTCCTGGCACTATATAAACACTCACTGAACATGTAACTGAACAGATGTAAGGCATTTCACATGTGTAGAGACTAGTATTGGGTCAACATTCTTGGAATTTGGTTTTGGCAATAACTACAGTCTCGGTACAAATCCAAAGTTGTTTTGAATTCAGGCATTGCTTTTACACCAAGACTTCACCTTCAAATAACCACTTGGGTTTTAGGGAGGATATTGGGAGATCCTTTCCCTCCAACATAACATCATGAAGTCTGTTTGCTTTGGCAAAGGAAGGTGTACAATATTTTTATCAAATTATTCTTGATGTAATCTTAGCTTGTCCTTGAGAGAATAAGAAAAAAATGTATTTTCCATTTTTCCAAACTGAGCCCTCCTCGATGAGGGTTGAAAGAAATCAACACACCTTTACCCTGGGGATGGTGACTGTCATCACTTTTGCATTTTTCTGCCATTGCCTAGATTGCCCGTGTCATCAATAATTATAACTCATTCTCTCCCAACCCACTCTCCCCAACCGCCCAAGAAAGCATCTGTTGGGTAGACTTCATCAGGATGTCAGCATCTTTTCACTCAGCTCGTCATTATTATGAATGGCAGAAATTAGCAAAGTTGCCTTTATGAGTAAGAGGATTTGGTGGCCCCTGGATGGAATAGCTTTCGAGATAATTCTCTCTGTTCCAAATTGCACCACCTGGCCTTGCTGTACTGGGCTCTCCACCACCAGACTCCTCCTCCTGCAGGCTCATCTTTGGCGCTTTTTAGTGTGTCCACTAGAAAAAGTTAGCGCTGTCACGACCTACCCCCTTGAGGGGGTTGGACTTTGGCCTAGAGTAAGGTTGGAGTGACAGGGAGGGTCTGATTAAGAGTCCAGGAGCAGGGTGCAGGCTCTAGTGAAGACGAATTAGGACAAAAACATGGGGAAAAGTTCCAGAAAGGGAAAGTAGTGAGCTTTAGACTTGTCAGCTTCATGAAAGACTATCTCTGGCTTTAGAACTGATATGGCAGCGGGCCAGTGTTGCAGTGTAAAAAAAAAAAAAAAAATGTATCTATTGGCTTCCTCTTGCTTTGATATAGATTCCCTAATGGTGACTCTAAAAGTGGGGAAGATCAACTTGCAAACAAGAGCTTTAGGGGGAACTCTAAGCTTGCTGCATGTGAAGCTGCAGCGCCTCAGTGGTTTCTGTATTGGAACCACATCTCTGGGCAAAGCACAAGAAGGCCAGGTGCCAGATAGTGGACGCCCACCCCCGTGGCCCAGGTGGGATTGCTCTCACCCAGCAAAGCCATTTCTAAGGCCAATGTGGTTGGTTCACTTGTGAACGTTGGTTCATATATGAGCCAGTTGTGCTTCATAATCCTTTGTGTTTCACCAGATAAAGAGGCATTTTTCACAGAAGCAGGGTATAAAGGTCCAAGACAGCATGGAATTGGCTGTTCCCAGGGCTGGGTGGAAGAAGAGAGATCTTCCTACCTTATGGCAAAGACCAGTGAGGGTCTGTCTAATTTTCATTCTTTCTGGACATGTGTCTCTTCCTGGCCAACTTAACCAAGTCACAAAGTCATTGACTGGGTCTAGCCACTTCTGTTCACATTCCATTATAGTAGCTGAAGATCTGCCTCCTGGAGAGGTGAAATGGCTCACCCAAGGTCACAGAGCAAAATATGTCAGTCCCAGGAATAAAGTCTGGTTTCCTTATCCCCATTTAGTTTTTCGAGGAATTACATAGACATGTGGATACCTAGAGCAGGAAAAACTCCCTCAGGCCCAGGGAGGTATCTTTTGAGAGCCCTGTGCCCCAGTGTGCTTTTTCAGTGGGTAGGCCATGGAGGGTTAATAACCAGCTTCAGGAAATTGAGGCATTTAAAGGCAAATTAACAGCACATCCCTAATTCTGAGAGCCACACCTTAGATATTAATACTCTTCTTTACTGCTTTTGGTCAAACTAGAACTCTGAGGGTCTCTTTGGCAGTGGGAATGAATGTCTCCCTCCATCATATTACTGGATGTTTTGCATGTCTTTTGTTTCAGCCTTATTCCCAATTCATATTCTCAGAGGGAAGAAATCACTTCTTTTTTTTTTCGTATTTTTTTCCCTTTAAATTATTTATTGTTATGTAAATCACCATACATTACATCATTAGTTTTTGATGTAGTGTTCTATGAATCATTGTTTGTGCATAACACCCAGTGCTCCACGCAGAACGTGCCCTCTTTAATACCCATCACCAGGCTAACTCATCCCCCCATGTCCCTCCCCTCTAGAACCCTCAGTTTGTTTTTCAGAGTCCATCGTCCCTCATGGTTCGTCTCCCCCTCCGATTTCCTCCCCCTTCATTCTTCCCCTCCTGCTATTTTCTTTTTCTTCTTTTTTTTTCTTAACATATATTGCATTATTTGTTTCAGAGGTACAGATCTGTGATTCAACAGTCTTGCACAATTCACAGCGCTCACCATAGCACATACCCTCCCCAATGTCTATCACCCAGCCACCCCATCCCTCCCACCCCACCCCCACTCCAGCAACCCTCAGTTTGTTTCCTGAGATTAAGAATTCCTCATATGAGTGAGGTCATATGATACATGTCTTTCTCTGATGGACTTATTTCACTCAGCATAACACCCTCCAGTTCCATCCACGTCGTTGCAAATGGCAAGATCTCATTCCTCTTGATGGCTGCATAATATTCCATTGTATATATATATACCACCTCTTCTTGATCCATTCATCTGTCGATGGACATCTTGGCTCTTTCCACAGTTTGGCTATTGTGGACATTGCTGCTATAAACATCGGGGTGCACGTATCCCTTCGGATCCCTACATTTGTATCTTTGTGGTAAATACCCAGTAGTGCAATTGCTGGATCGTATGGTAGCTCTATTTTCAACTGTTTGAGGAACCTCCATACTGTTTTCAAGAGTGCTTGCACCAGCTTGCATTCCCACCAACAGTGTAGGAGGGTTCCCCTTTCTCCGCATCCCCGCCAACATCTGTCGTTTCCTGACTTGTTAATTTTAGCCATTCTGACTGGTGTGAGGTGGTATCTCATTGAGGTTTTGATTTGGATTTCCCTGATGCCGAGCGATGTTGAGCACTTTTTCATGTGTCTGTTGGCCATTTGGATGTCTTCTTTGGAAAAATGTCTGTTCATGTCTTCTGCCCATTTCTTGATTGGATTATTTGTTCTTTGGGTGTTGAGTTTGATAAGTTCTTTATAGATTTTGGATACTAGCCCTTTATCTGATATGTCATTTGCAAATATTTTCTCCCATTCTGT